>NC_092587.1:27170000-27495000 GCF_047663525.1 Anas platyrhynchos
CAGAAAAGGGATTTTTGCTTCTCCGTCTTTGCGAGTAGGGAAAAATGTAAAGGGGGTGGGGAGAGGGAAAAGGGTTTCGCCAAGAAAGGTCCGTGATGCAGATTTATTGGCAAAAAGCCACAGTTGCTATTGTAAATTTCCTCGCCGGTTTCAATGTCAACCCAAGCTCGTATTTGAACCCGGAATCAGGGCAAAAGCATTATCACTCTGTCACTTTGTTGCCAGAAGTGGATTTTTTTTTTTTTTTTGTTAATATTTTACTGTTACATCTGACAGGATTTCACATTTTCTGTAGCCCGCCTTTAGTACGTTGAACTGCCAGACAGAGAAATTAATACCCTGAGTGACTGTATTTTAATTAAGCAATTTCATGCAAATTACAAATTTTAGATTGCCAAATAATATATTGCACAAAAATTGTAGGCTGGCTGATCTGATATGCATGGAGTATTACTCTTCCAGGCGCTGTGCATACATGGGAAAATGAACAAAAATGCTAATTTCCAATCTACTATGCAAACGGTAAAAGATGCCTATTTAGATACATATGCTTTCCTTAGGAAGGGTAAACAGTTCTTTAATTTAATATAGCTGACACTTGAAGATGTGTTTTTCTCTTTTACAAAGATAATTTTTGCATTGAACAAGTAAATGAGAATCCGAGTAGAAAACATCTTGTTAATGGCGACTAATAAAAACTAATATCGCATGCAATATAATGATATTAAACCTTGTAACTGGTACATAAAGCAAGATCATTCCTATTGTTGCTCCGTCAATGACCACCAAATATGCTCGCATATTAAACATCCACTTCCCGACCAGCGAAATTATTAACCCCGGCTGAGCAATCACCGAGGAGTCCCCGGAAGGGACGGGCGCGGGGGGCTCGGGCACTTTCCAACCGGGAAAAGTGCAGGGAAGGCGAGCAGCGGTCGGTTCCCTCCCCCCCCCAACACCTCGCCTGCCCGGGATCCTGGGGACGCGCTGGGTCCGCCGCCGGCGCCTCCCCCGGCAGCGCCCCGGCAGCGCCCCGCAGCGCTCGGGGCGGCCAAGAGCCCCAAATGGGGGGCACTTCGGAGGGCCAGCAGCGCTGCGGTGCCGCCCCGCGGGAGAGAGAGCTCCTCTCTGCTTCGGTTTGCTTCGGTTTGGTTTGGTTTGCTTCGGTTTGGTTTGGTTCGGTTTGATTTGGTTTAGTTTGGTTTGGCTTGGTTTGGTTCAGTTTGGTTCAATTTGGTTTGGTTGGTTTTGTTGATTTTTTAAATTATTATTTTAGTTTTATCACTGAGGTGGTGATCCAAGAAATAAGCAGCTATGGATCCACAAAGCCTCAGGATAAAACTTTGTATGAACGATGGCATCGTCTCCTGATCCTTCTGGCAATGGGGCTATCACTTGGGTAAAGCCACCAGGGCTTGCTACTGGTTCTGCTTGCTGTCTTAACGACTTTATTTCCCACCACCCTGAACAAACATCAGTGTCTCTGCAGGAATCAGTTGAGGCTGTCCAGATGCTGTACACAATTAACCTGGTGGCAAATTTAGCAGTCCTAAGTACAGTTCTTACAGTTATCTCTTAAAGTGTGTGCGTATACTTGCAAGTCCTGAGCATCTTAGCCACGTTCAGTGGCTAAACAGGCTGCACACAACAGGACTAAAGAGTGGAGCACTGATCTGAATTTTAAACACGCTGTAGTTCATGTTTTCAACTCTTTATACTTTTTTTTTTTTTTTTTTTGGGGGGGGGGGGGGAGGGGGATACAGGGTATATATATATATATCTATATAAAATCTGAATTTTAAAGCACAGAGAGTTTATCCCTAGAACTAGTACATACTAAATTCCTTCTTGCCACCCCCACCCCCTACCCCGGAGGATGTAAACAGCATTGAGGCTTTGCGGGAGTCCAGTTGCTGATTTCATTGGAAGCACAGGGTTGGCTGTTGGGGAAATGCATTATTCACTCCTAGCAGGGTCTATTTCACTTTACAAGACTTCTGCTGCTGTTGTTGCTAAGTTTTTCCACGCCAAATTTGAATCGGATTTGATTTTAGTTTCTCTGAGGTGCTTGCTCATGTTCCATTAGCAGAGGGTTATTTATTGTCATGTTCATTCCATGAAATTCAGGGAAACAATGAAGACATCTGTATATTTTTCTGTGTATATATACAGAATTTTCACAAAAATTTTACATGGGATTTCAGTGAAAGTGTCTCTGTGTCTTTAGGCATTATGACAAAGATGTAGTTCAGATTATTGGAAAAGAGCAAAGTCCAGAGGCCTCGGTATCAGAAAAACCTTACAGAATTTTGGTTTAGGATGTGTGGAGATCACTGGTAAACAGTTTCTGCAGAGCCACGCTGTATTTTCAGTTACACTGTTTGTCCATTTTAGGCGGATGTTCCTGAAAGCAGCATGTGTTCCTGATTCATTACTTGCTTATGCAGAATTTTTGGTCATTATTATCCAAATGCAATTTCAGTACTGTGATTCATATACTCTCCCTGCTCATAAAGCAGTAAAAATTAACCAGGGCTTTCTAAGCAGAATTTTCCATTGACATCAGTGGAGAATCTGCTTAAACACTGATGGCATCATGTGGCCAGTGGAAAGTAGGCTATGCAGGAACAGAAATATCTGGATAAATCTCCTTTATAAATAAATAAATTAATAAATGTACTTTGCTCTACTTAAGTGCTAGTCAAACTATTCCCTGTAAATAACACAACAGACATATTTTGGAAATTCTCTTAAGAAAATATGCAGAAACAAACAAACAATGAACAAACAGAAAAACTCGTTTGTTTTTAGTCAATAGAACAGGTTTTTTGTTTTGTTTTGTTTTGTTTGGTTTGTTTTGTTTTTTTGGTTAAATAATATTCTGTGAATTTCTCCGCCAGCTGTCAAGCAGTTTGCTGGAATGATTTCTGTTTCATTATTCAACCAGCTTGAAGGTTTTCACTCTAGTGGTATTTGGCAGGGCAAATATTTTCAATACCTGCAACTGACCATCTTATTAACTGTGAAAAATTTCACTTGAACAATAAACTGTGTTCTGCCAAAGAACCACAGCAACTTATTCCAAAGTAACTCAACTAAAAAAATCTTGGGCAACTTTCATATGACCTCTGTCTGCTTTCAAAATGCAACATTAATGTGTCTTTTTTTTTTTTTTTCCCCTCCAGAATTCTCCATTGAGTAATATGGGTTCGTTTTTAAAAGATAGCCTAAGAGTTTCAACAAAACAGTTATTATACTTGGTATAATGATATTCAAAGGGACTCACCTTGCAACCTTTACACGCATGAGCAGTTAACTCTTACTTATATAAGGACAACAAGGACTACTTGTATGTATAAGGGTTGTAGGGTCAGACTCAAAGGCCCCCAGTATTACAAAGCATTTAAGAGTAGAAATTACTTTGGTGTTTTGTTGTATTGAGCTGCAGTGCTGAGCTGTGGTGGCTGATGTTTCTGGAAATAAAACATTTTGCAGGATTCCTGCGTTAGGTTTTCCATACAAAATTAGGAGGGTATTAAAAAATATATATATGTGTGTGAAAAACTAGGAAGTAGAAATGTGTTAAAACATGAATACAGGAGAGTAATAAAGACATTACTTCTAGACCTCTCAGGTAGACTTCACAAGGATTAAGGAAAGCCAACAAAGAAGCTAAGCTTCTCATGCAGTTTCTATATACTGGAATTTCTTACAACGGAATTGTTGCCATTGACACCAAAGCTTCTCACAGAAATTAATATTTATCAAAACTTTTTCTAGGAAAGCATCTCACATACAGGAGGGATTTGGGGACTGAAACAGAAAGAGTTTTTCTCCACATCGTTCTGCTGTTATGGACAGCAAGTTGCTATCTGAGCCATGAATAGAAGCTAAACTTTGATCTATCACTTTTGAGATAGCAGCCCTAACTAACATTAACTAATCTGTTCTAAACTCTCTCTCTCTCTCTCTCTCTCTTGTTAATGGGAAAGAACAATTTCATTCTGGTACTTTGAAAATGCATTTCATTAAAATGATTGAGTTAGTGTTGCTCGAAGTTTAACAAATTGTGATACGATACAGCTTTTCCCAAACAACAACAAAAATATGAAAAGGCGGGAGAATTAAATTTTACTATATCACAGAAACACATTTTGCACCATTAGGTCAATATTTCCATTCCAAATCCTTTATTCAGGGGTGTATAACTTAGTCATAAAAGTTCATTCAGAACTGCAATGAGGCATAGAAATGTATCAAACATGAAAGTGGTTTTGGATAATTTTTAAATGACAGAAAGGCTAGCAGAATAGTCAGTTCATTTCTGCACTCTTTCAATTCAAAGAAGTAGCTCCTGCTGCTTAAGCAGATAGTCTATATTGCTGAGGAGTGTGCTTGTGGCTCCTAAGCAGAAAACCAAATATGAAATAACTTTTTCATTTCCTGCAGAAACACAGACTGATGTATATTTACTGTTAAATATATATATATATTTATATAGTCATTTTTAGCATGGATTTTGGATAAAATTCAGTCGTGGTTGCATCCCCTGATGACATCAACTGGGAGACAACCCTGCTTACTCTGCCTTTTATATCTGTGTTTAGGAGGTAAGTAAACATAATGTAATAGTGTTAGGGACATTATTATAAACAACTTGGGGATAAGAAACTCTCAGGAGCTGAAATTATTTTGCTGTTGCTGGATGGAGAAAATCCGGTGTGTGCCCTGTTTGCTAAAAGCATGTCTTTAATCATTTGTCGGAACAGGGAAAGAAACTTCTTCCTGGAACACTTCTCTGGAAACACAGTAAGCTGCACCGGCTATTGTGATTGTTTCCAAAATACAGGACAGAGAGTGGGAGAGTGGCTCAGTGTTAGGAAGCACAGTAGCATCCTCTTGGCATTAGAAGCTCTCCCTTATTACGTTAAGGGCTGAGTTTCTGAGGTGCTGGAGAGCCGCCCAGCATGGTTCCTGCTGGGCAGCGTTCCACTTCAGCCCGGGGAAGGTGAAACTCAATCTCCAAGGATGACAGCATTCCTCCCAGTGGATTACAACAGCTGCCCTGCCTGCTGAGGCCATGAGATGGCTGGGAGTTGTGGAAGGGATACAAACTAGGCAGCAATAAAATGCTGGCAAAATTTCACATCTAGGCTGTCAGGTAGGAGGGGACTCTGGAACTCATGCTTAGAAAGAAGAGATGGGGAGTGACTGTTGCTTTTCCTCTCTCTGGTGTGATGACATGTTGCCATTATGTGTTATCTTTCTTGAAGTCAACAGCATTACAGTCATATGGCTGCAATATTGTGGGTTTCTTTTTTTTTTTCTTTTTTTTTTCTTTTTTTCTTTTTTTTTTTTTTTTTTTTTTTTCCCCACACTTGCTGGCCCCTAGCTGTTCTCAAGCATCAACACCATTTCCTCCTGTTGACCTATTCATTTCTTATCAAGCTAGGCCAGTGCTGGAAAACGCGTTCATGTAGATTTGTCGCTTTCTCTGATATCAGTCAAAGTTTCACTCTGATGATATGCTAATAACTGAACAGGCCTTCCACCAAAGACACTGCTTTGTATGCATTTTGAGACATAATTCATGGTACTGCAACACATTACCTTTACCAAAAGATGATTCGCTGCTATGGGAAATAAATAGCAGTGTTTAAAAAATTGTTTCTGACTTGTTGAGAAATAACTCCAGGCCTTGAAATTCCTTCACATCATATTGCACAAAAGGAGCCATTATGTTAACGGTATAACTGTGGGTCCAGGTGAATGGAGAAAAAAGAAAGACAGATTGTTGGAAGCAGGGTCTGTCTAACGTGTACAATGTGCACATGCCGAGTCCCATGTCTACCAGCACAGAGGGAAGTGACAGGGAAAGGTGCACGTATTTTGGCAAGGCTGGCAGAACTTTGGGAAAAGTAATCTCAGTGTAGCAAACCCCATGTCAAGGTGAGATAACAATATAGTTATTATCACTGAATAAAGCACTGGCAGCTCCCCTGCAGATTGCATGTAATCTCAGTTACACTGTCCTAGGGCCACAGGTTTGAGGAGTTCACAGAAACATTGGTACAATAAGAACTGTTCTGAGATGGTGAAAAGTATTTCTCACAGATTTTATTTAATGATTACCTTTCACGTTATCAATTTCTTTACGGATTTCTTTTGTTATTTCAACCTGTTTCTTGTTTTTCCATTGTGAAAAAAAAAAAAAAAAAAAAAAAAAGTGAGAAAGAGGAGAAGGAAAGAACTGAAAAAGTGCAAAAAGAAAGGAGGGAGGGAAAGAAGGTCTGCACTTTTGGTTCTGTCATAGAAAACAACAGTATTTGGCATCACACAGGACCTCTCAGTGATTATGTTATTCACTTTATTTAACATTAATTTCAGTAAGGAATAAAATGTTTCAGATTATAACGTTAATGTTTATGCTCAAATGGCATCAGATCTAGGGGTTTAGAAGTATTTTTCCATGGGTTCCTGATTTCCACACATACTTCCTTCTGCTTGGCTTCAAGCCATGCCTCATAAAGGTGAGAATGTGGCATAACTGCAGAGACATAAAACCACAGTTCTTTGTGGTGTGCTTTGGAGTTTTATATAAGGCCACATATATGGCCAAATTCATGTTACTTTAGTTGGTTCCACAGTTGGTTAGCTAGCACAACCTGAGTAAGGTGAATCCATAGAATTTGGCTTTCAGATTAATATATACATAGCATAGTTTTCAAGCACAGCGTGTGTTCACAAAAAAGCTGCAATACATTTTATCCATTCAGGTGACGGGCAGAAAATTTACATTAAAATAAATAAATAAATAAATAAATAATGGTCTCAAGCTGGCTCAAAGTCCAATCAGAGAATAACACATTATGATAAGTAGTGCAGTTGGTAGTGATTTCTGTGTCATGTCATGTAATCACACAGTATTTGATGAAGTAAGCTACTACTCCTATACTGCAGCGTACTGCTGCAGCTACCGTTGCAAAGTGAGATGTTATCAGTACTACAGAGTAAAAGCTCTAGTTACTCTTCTATATTGCTGTTGACCTATGTACAGCAGTCATTTCTGTGAAGAGAAACAAAAGAAAAAGGTGCAGCATTTTTTTAAGTGTACCCAGGGAGCTTTTGAAACTTAGTAATCTCATAAAACTTTGAAATGCTACGTTGTTTTATAGACTTTTAAAATGTTCATTTTATTAACAACATTATAAACTTCATCCTTTGTGAATGAATGGAATCAGTATCAGACAAAACAAGATTTCATGTGATGGTTCAATTTCTCTTTTTATGCTTGCGTCTTCATTGCTTTTTACTTTTCTAGTTTGTAATCAATTTCCCCAACACTCTCCTCAGTTTTGGGAATGTAATGTTTAAATAATTTCATATTTCATTATACTACCACATTAGAACTTATCATTCAGTATTTATAATTAAAACAACTATTGCTTAAAGGCATACTTTTATATATCTTTTTATACATTTGTTCTGATAGATGCTGGCATATTTATTCTGGCTTTCACGTGATGTTCTTTGGACAACCACAAAACAAAACAGTATCTCCTTAATTTGTGGCATGTGTTGTTAAATTATTGGTTTGTTGTGTGTGTTTTAATCTAATTTGTACACTCTCTAGTGTGCAAATACACTCTCCAGTGTGCAAATATACCTAATACTTCTCAGTGATACTAATATTTTTCCTGTTATTAGTTTCCACTGCTATCTTTCCCAGTGAAGGTATCAGAGGACTGATACATGCAAAACAAATGAAAGTTTGAAATTACACCTTCTCCGTACCTATATATGAAAGGGTTGTTAGGCATTGGGATAGGCTGCCCATTCACCATCCCTGGAGGTCTTTAAAAGACGTTTAGATATAGAGCTTAGTGATATGGTTTAGTGGAGGACTTTAGTGTTAGGTCAGAGGTTGGACTAGGTGATCTTAGAGGACTCTTTCAACCTAGATGATTCTGTGAATCTGTCATATAGCTCATGGGTAATTTCCTAATTAAACTCAATCCTGTATCTTCACTGTGAAAACTCTCTGTTCATGCTGATCCCATCTTCACTACACCTGACAACAGCCCTTAACTGAATTCCCCTCACCACCCCCATGCTACCTGCAGATAAGTGCTGTGCTTCTTTTGCATTCCTTCGCATGCCAAGTACATCACGTCATAAACCCCACTGATCTCCATTTCTGTTTCTTTTGCCAAGACAGAGCTTTTCTCATCTTTCTTCCACAGTTCACAGGATCTTAGTTTCTCCTTTCTTCACTGAAATCACTTATTTGAAATTCCTCATCACAAACACAGAATGACCAGCTTCTTCCTCTTTTTGCCTCTAAGTCCCCCCTTGTGTCCTTCAGCTGTGGTCCCCAGATCAATATCTAAACTGGATGTGGAGAGTTACGTGGAGGATGAGCATTGACTCTTGTTCTTTAATGAAAACCCATTTTAGTCCACTGGAGGGGACTGGAAAGGCATTTCAGAACCTTTCTTTCTCATCAGCTTCCATGAGTCTCAGACCTTTTGTGGGGGTAGGATCTCACTGTGAGACACACCTGTCTTTTCCTCTGAGAAGAACCTGACTTACATTCTCTCTGCCCAACTCTCATACTGCTCCCTTCATAATGTTGATGAAGGGGCCCTCCTAGAGAAGCTTCTTCATGTCTATCATTTATCCATTGTTAGTTAGCCTTGAACAATGAGATGTGAGTATCTTTTGGCCCTGTTTCATATGTAGTCACTGCAGAACACCATGGATGCTCCCCATCAGGGAAGAGGGAGGTAATTCCCTCTGATGCTCTCTATATTATGTCTATTCTGTAGGAAAAGTGGGCTTTGCTGTGTGATACTGAGTAACAACCCCTTCAATAAACTGTAAAAATCTGCAAACTTCCTAATCCTTGCACAAGCATTTAGCCACGAAGCTTTTACTAATAGGAGTCCTTCAAGTAAATCCCTATACCTTTTTGTAATAATCTACACAAGAAGTAATGTTCTGTAATACCATTCAATCTCTATTTTTATGTCATGCCACAGTCTAATATTCCTCAGTCCGTAGCAAATATGCCTTCAGAAAATAGCCTGAGATGGGACAGAATAAGATCCATGATCAAATGTGAATCAGTCACTGAAACAGAATTCTTTCTAGTGAGTTGATAAGCCGGACCACAAGAATATAAAAAGTGCAGGGATGGTTTGTGCCAGGTACAGTCTTTAGTTGGAAGATTTGGCTTTAAAACACCATGAAGAAAAGAACTCATTCTATCCACTGAGTAGAAAAAGTAAAGCCAAGATATTTGAGAGAAAATGGAAGCTACTTGAACTATACCTTTTACTTTATTTGCAATTGAGACTACCAGATGTAGAGCAAGCAAGTTTTTCCCCAAAACACACAGAAAGGTGAAATGTTCAGTCAAAATCAGATAAATTTATAAGAACAAAAAGGTACCGATCTGTAATTTTCCTTCAAGCATGGAGAAGCCTTCTTGTGGCAAGGAATATTAGAACTCTGAGTTGAAAAAACAAGGTAAGAGAGTAGTCTTATGGAATTTTGAAAGATTTTCTCTGTTTAATATGTGATACAAGAAGCAGAATGATATACATGTATATTCTGAAGTAATAGATTGAAGGTTTCACAGGAGATCTTTTACAGTTGAACTTCTGTCCCTGGGGGTGTTTAAGAAAAGGTTGTATGTGGTACTTACCAACATGGTTTACCTGGCAATATCAGTGGCTGAGAGATGGTTGGACCAGATGATCTTGGAGGTCTTTTCCAACCTTAATGATTCTATGATTCAATGATTCTGAGAGGAAAATAGACAAATTCAATGTAACATTGTTGATCAACACAGAGAATGTTAAAGGCTGTCATATAGAGATATACAGGTTTGGTACATATTCTGCTGAGGTGAGATGTAACTGCAGTTAGCAACAGACATACTTAAGAGGAATTCAGCATCTTATTAGCCCCCCATTAGTATGGGATGAGTGCCTGTATCATATGCCACAGCTGAAACCATAGAGCTGGAAGCCTTTTCTACCCACTGTCAATTTACACTGGGGCTGCCTATGACTGGGTGAAACACAATTTAAAAACAACAACAACAAAAACAATAATAATAATAATAATAATAATAATAATAATAATAATAATAATAATAATAATAATAATAATAATAATAATAATAATAATAATAATAATAATGTTTATCACTGTACTCTGAAGAATCTACCAAGGGCTCCCCTCAGGAGGTAGGGAAAGAGTCCCCACTTTATACTCATCTGTGCAACAGCAGATGTGGAACTTAGTGCTATAAAATTCAACAACATTAAACCACAGTAAACTCTAATCAACATATATTTATGGAAAATGAATCTTGTCAAACCTATTTGATGCACTTATAAGTATAATTAAGAACACTAACAATTTTAATAGATGCAAGCCTTAATAAGATATTTGGTTTACCTCCACAGAATGTCCTGAGACTTTGAAATGTTACAAGCAAAGGCCTAGATGTCAAAGAATAATACTACTGAAAAATAAGGAATGGTAAACATCACATAGGGCAGGTCACTGGTACAAAGCGTCAGCTATCATTGTGTAAGTGTTCAGATCATCAAAAAGTGTGTCTGGAAATTGCTAAATATGAATTCATACGCATGAAAAAAATGCAGATCATACTTAGACAATGAGCAACCACTCCAGAGAAGTGACTATGAAGATTAAGTTTATACTGGATCTGCATCCTGGAGCTCTCAGGCTGCTAGGCTTTCTTTTACACATTTAATAAAATTCTCAGTTAAAAAATGGTGCAGCTTAAGAAGTGGAAGTTTTGTTGTTGTTGTTGTTTGTTTGCTTGTTTTTGTTTTTGTTTTGTTTTGTTTTTTTAACATAGAACAACCAGTTAAATATATGTCCAGTTCTGGATTCTAAAATCTGGAAATCTATTGAAAAGTTATCGAGGTTTTCCTGGAAAATGAGATTAAAAAATGTATCTTCCAGTGCACAATTTAAGAGACTTGGTCTACTTTATTTATCAAGAGAGAAATTAATCACATTCCTTAAATACATACACAGGAAACAGGAATTTCATAAGATGGCTCTTCAGTTGAGCTAACAAAAATGTAACAGAATCCAATAACCAGAAACTGAGGCTTGGCAAAATTAGGCTAAAAATTAGGTGCACATTTTTGACAGTGATGGTAATTAGCCACTAGAATAACGTGCCAAAGACTTTTAGGGCTTCTTTGAGAATTTTTTCAATAGTGTTGGATATGCTGTATTTCAAGCAAGTTTTCTTTCAAAAAGTCCATCAGCCCTTTTTAAACCAGAGGTCTGACTGTGTGATCAAAATTTTCCCCATGAGCTCTACAGAACTCAGGATAAAACACTTAGTGCCAAAACGTGTGGATATTTTAAAAGTTTTGTCTTCCAGAACTGTCACAGCTGCAGATTGTACACATACATTCTGACTCAGATAAATTCAAATGAAACAGTTTGATGGAAATTTATGAAGTATTTGCCCCAAATCACTTGAGAGAAGGAGGAGGGGAAGACGAAGGAGAAGGAGAAGGAGAAGGAGAAGGAGAAGGAGAAGGAGAAGGAGAAGGAGAAGGAGAAGGAGAAGGAGAAGGAGAAGGAGAAGGAGAAGGAGAAGGAGAAGGAGAAGGAGAAGGAGAAGGAGAAGGAGAAGGAGAAGGAGAAGGAGAAGGAGAAGGAGAAGGAGAAGGAGAAGGAGAAGGAGAAGGAGAAGGAGAAGGAGAAAAAAAAAGAAAAAGAAAAAGAAAAATTAAAAAAGAAAATAAAAAAGAAAAAGAAAATCTACCGTGGAAGTTCAACTTTTGAATAACTGTGTTTTGCTCTGGGCTTGAGGGACTACTATCAGAGGTTTCTAACTAAAGAACACTCCAAAATACTACAGAAGTTCAGGCTGTTAAAAAGAAGTACATTATGAAACATCAAGAAAATTATTTTATTTTGTTTAATGGTAAAACCTATATTTCTACTGATGAAGCCATATGAGATCCAAAACACAATTTGAGAAAATTCAGGCAAGTAAGAGAGTGACCAAAACTTCCTAATGTTGCTGAGAGTCTGCAGATACTCTGAACACTTTTATACAAGATACATTTAATTAATCATGAGAAGTTTTGCTGTGTTCAAGAGCACTGCCATCCTCAGATGCACAAGGCAGCTAGGTACGTGTCCCATCATTAAGGTCATTTGGGTTCTTTGGAGTTTACATTGTAGTATGCAGAAGTGGTGGGTTCAGTTGCCTTGAGACCTAAAATGCATCTCAGGTTACCCTTCTCATAGATGGCTGTTCTAACAGCCAGTCCTTCACACAAAAGACTGCATATTTTTCTAAAGAAATGAACATATCTGTCACCTATAACTGAAGGGCTGGCTTGGTTACCAAATTACAGCATGCAAATCCCAGACATACAGAAACTCCTAATTCTCAAACAAAGATGCCATCTCATGCACCTACTTGTTTGATATTTCACATCAGTGAACTAGATAATGTTTCCTGTTTGTTCCCTTGTACGCATCCTTCTCCACCCTAATTCATTGTGCAGAATGTCATGCATCCCAGAGTTTTGTACCAAATTCCTCATTTGACATGGGGAACCTCTGCATATCATACCCCCCAAGTCCCAGTTAGGATATGGCATATAGTGATCATATGTGATGAGATAGCTAAGTGATTATCAAGGCAAGCTGGCCAGCAAGGACTGACTTGAGAAACTGGAGAAGGAAAGAGAAAACACTTGGTGGAATGTTTAATTGAACAGATTTATACTAAAACCAAATACTCTCACAAACTTTTTTGGTTTTGCTAGGTTAGTTTTATTCTGGGTCATCAGTTCTCCATGCAGTTCACCACATCATCTGTGAGTAGGGTTAAGGGCTGCCAAAGAGCTGTATGGTCTACTGAAAGATAAGCACATAAAACTATTTTGTAAGTGGAAGACCAGATTACCAGAAGTTTTCCACAAATTCAATTTAGATTAACAAAAAACTCTATCAGATAAAGAGAACAATGGTGAAGCAGTTTTTCATAACCCCACCATGTCAAAAGCAGTATTCTAGGAATAAGTATAGACATTGGACTAATGTCATACTGTTAAAAAATTGGAAAAGTCTAAGGAGATTAGGTAAAAGAGAAAGATATTTCTAGGTAATCATGGGAAATTCTCAGCATTCTTACAGATCTAACCTAAACCACAAGTAGAAGAAACAACCACAATTTTAAACTTCCTATGAAGAAAGGAAGAGTTCACAGATGAGGGAAAAGGTATGACCCAAGAATAAAGAAAACCGTAAGTTAGTTTCACATCTTGTTTTGGCAGATCCAGATAAACTGTAGTTTCAAGTCAGAATGGAGAGGCAAACAACTGGAAAATGTGAAAATTTAATCTATTAACTACAAAAATTTCATACAAATTATACTGCAGCAGAGTCTGTTATATGGAAGGAGCTCTGGGCAGGTCACTTAGTGGAACTGTATACAGCGAACTTCTGAAAAAGAAGCAGTGGAAATTTGTTGCTAGAGAAAGCTGAGAATTTTTTATAGAATCCCTTTCCAAGGGAAAACCGCAAAAATCTTGTATACAGATGTTTCAACTGTATGTACAATATATTTCAGTTATGCACAACTGGTTTCAAAGCTTTTTGAAAAATTTTGGGTTTTGTTATCATAGCTTCCTACCTTACTTTAACTGCAAATATGCACATATACAAAAGATCATCACTGAACTAAAACCTTTTCACATAGTTAGACAAAATTGTTAACATTTTTATTTCCTTGAAAATTAAAATATTTTTGTTCAAAATGGCCCTTTTCTGTCCTATACAGTCTACTGTAGAATAGAAGATTATTAAGGAACTTTGGAGTTTTTCATGAAATTAAAAGCTTGAATCTCAATGAAATCTAAAAGTAGACAATTTGCCATGTAGTTCGGAGGATTTTGAGTGTTTACTAGGGATAAGGAGATAAGAGATTGATTTTTTTTTTTTCTTTTCTGTTTTAATTTGCTGGCATGAAGTGTGCGTTTTACCTTGCATGGCTATGAGCACTGGGAAAGTGACAGAAAGATATTTCCAGTTATTAAGCCTTTGTGGAGGCACCACTGGCTGTGTCAGCATAACAAAACACAGTGGCACACAGGGAAATCTAGGGCAGTTCTGAACGATATGCTGCACACAAAGGAGAGTCCAAGAGCTGTGTTAGTGCAGTGCTCTGTATGGGCTAATACAGGGAGATCTCATCAGAGCTGCGTAACACAGGCAGAACAAATTAACATGGCCACGTTGTTCATGGTATTTGAACTAGCTCTGTGGACAGTCCCATTGTGCCCAGCTCTCTTTAGATTTGTGTGAGCCATCCAATAATGTTTTAGGTAGCATTACTAAGAGCTGTCAAAAGAGGTTTCTCCTGCATTTTTAGAAATGCTGGAAAAATAGGAGAGAGGCACATTTACATTGTGTAGATCTATTAGTGAAGGTTGAAAAACTGTGTCATTCACCTGGACTGGCAATATCTGGAATGGTCTTCATTAGTGCTCAAAGATCTCTTTGTCATAAACAAAAAACTTTTATTTTCATAACACAACACTTATTTATACCTGTGGAGAGTGGTATTTGAAAGTAGTTAAGGTCCTGGAATACAGATAATCTTTTTCAGGATCTACAGCCCCCAAATTAAGCCTGGCAGATAAGCATGTAATCTTAACTTTATGCAATACTACATGGATAAACAGCATGGTAATCAGAGGACAAAGCTGACACACAACTTATTCCCTTTTGATGAAAATCTCTACTGCTGTACTCTGTACTAACTGTAATTTCCTAAAGACTGGAATTTTCATGCCAGATAGATCATGTTGTTACAGTCCAGTTGGAAGGCAATAAAGTCAAATTGCCAAGGCCACGTCATCATCCAATTGCTTAGCCATCTGCTAATAGCTTGGTGTCAATGACAAACCCAGGTGCGTTCCTAAATATAGTAGTGATCTAACAACTTGTGGACATGCCTCTTCAACCAGAAGGGCTGAACCGGAACATTTTGCTAAAGGATATCATAAATATGAATAAGTAACAAAAATAAAAGTGATAACAATAACTGTGTGGCCTTATCTCTCAAATAACCCCAACAAAGTTTAAAAATGTTGAAATCTATATATGCAAGAATTATTTTACTTGCTGGCCTGCAGTAGAATGTGGCATTTCTAATAGCGTGGAACATTGATATAGCTGTCTTAAAAAGGAGAAATGAAGAATGATACTAGAGAAACTTGAATGTGAAGGAAGAAAATAACTATGACTCCTCTCACAAGCCGAAGAGCAGAATATATCTTAATGGTTACAAAAAATGCAACTGCCTCATTTAACTGAAAATAAGGTAAATAAAGGTATCATCCTTCATTTGACATCACAATCAACAAATTGCCTTATATCAGCTGCTTCTGTTATGTCCAGACCTTTCTTTAAGTTATTACCCCCTAGAACCCTCGTCCTTGTGGGTACATATAGAGAGGGTCACACATGGGAAAGCTTTCCAAACTGAGGGGATGCAACTGGGAGGGGGAACAGTGGCACAGAGCAGTGAGCCTGCCCACTAAATAACATTTCCTGTCAGCAGTTTCATTAATCATTTCTGGGACCATCCGGAAGCTTGTTGAAGCCAATGGAAACCCTCTTTGTGACATCACGGTGTTTTGGGCTTGTATTACTGAATCTCTCTAATGTCCAAAGCTTTCCTTGGAAGAAGTTTGATGCTGTTTTATCAGATTATCTTTCTTTTTTTTTATTGGAAAAAAAATAAATGTGCCCTTTACTGTGTTTGGTAAGCTTTTATTCGAAACATAATTTAAAACAATAAATTATTTGGCAAAGGAGACATGATTATGAAAAAAAAAGGAGAAAAATTAAAACAGCTTCTGATTGCGTTTTTTTTTTTGTTTGTTTTGTTTTTAAGTATGATTTATAGCATTTTTATATTTACTTCAAGTTACACTTACTTTCCCTTAAAAATTGCCCTTATTCTTTGGCTACTCTTTTCTTTTATTGCAAAATTATTCACCCAGTTTCTGGTTAGAAAGGCTTTGCTGGAATGAAATGATCTTTCAGTAGAGTGTACATTTTTATGTTTCCAATATTAACTAACCACTCAGGGTGTGATCTTGTTGAAATCAGAGGATTTTCTGTTATACAGGAGTGGAAATATTTAGCTTCTCTCTCCTCTCTCAGAAAACAAACCACATCCTGGAAAAAGAAACGTTTTACACAGAATTTATACGTGATAAGAAATTCATTCCACAAGTGGAGTAAGACCTTTAAAAGACCTTTATCTACCTCACAGAATAAATTTGATATGCCTTA
Source organism: Anas platyrhynchos (assembly GCF_047663525.1). Taxonomy (NCBI): domain Eukaryota; kingdom Metazoa; phylum Chordata; class Aves; order Anseriformes; family Anatidae; genus Anas; species Anas platyrhynchos. The sequence continues at coordinate 27,186,390 of NC_092587.1, forward strand.
CAAACCATTATGCGAACTCTTCCTCTCAGTGCAGGCAGATACAACTCTCTCCTAAGTACTAACACCTAATTTCCATTCCATTGATGAAACTGGATGTGGAGGGAGACAAGTTCATCACAATGCACTTGTATATGATTACACATTAGACTGTAAAAATTTAACATTTATTTAGCTTCTTCTAATAAGCTTTTCAAAACCGATAGATCTGAGTAGCTTAAAACATCTGTTTGCTTGGGAAGATCATTCAGCAGGGTTGGGCATCCTGCTGGTGGGGCTGCTGAGACTGTTCAAAAGAGTCTGGTTGATATCTGCAGTATATGTTACAAGAGGGCAAAGGATGTTGATAGATTGAGCTTTATGCATGCAAACTGTTTCTCTAGCCATTTTTCTGGAAGATTTTATTAACAAGGTATATCAGAGATGCTTGAAAGCCTGGACCCAATCAGCAATACAAGATTAAAAATCATATAGCTTTTTTTTCCCGCTACATCTGAACAAGGCTTCCTAAGGACAGCTGCTGACGTGCAACTGAGATGGATCCCCAGGGATCTTATACTGATGAGCAGATACCAGTTTCATCTGTTTCACTTCTTCTGTTTTGCCACAGTCCTCTGCCCTAAAGCAAACCTGAAGTGCACTCTTTTTTACATTACTCCAGTGTGGTGGTAAAATACAGAATGATAGAGGAGATGCTAATGGAAATTCAAGCTGGCAAAGTGATTCTGTAGCAAAAATCCCTCACTGGCCAACTGCCCACACTATAAACCCATCTGAAGTCCTGTGATGATACAAATCACCTATGTCAGAGCAGAGTCTTATGGCCACAGAGTTTCCACTTGGAGCACCTACAACATTTTGCCTCCCTGTCAGTGTTAAAATAGACAATGCAGCAAGAGAGAAACCAGTTTTGTGAACATAAAGCAGGAAGCTTACATTTTCATAGAGTTCATATGTGTATTCACACAAAGGGAAGAAATGAAACAGCAAGTTTCTGATTTTGATCTTTTTTAAAACATTATGTATACCAGAATGATATACATTCTAGTGATATACATGAATGATATGTATATCATTCACCAGAAATCTTTACAAACAGAAAAATACACATGAAGGTGATTCCCTCAGCTTATTACTACATATTTCTTGGTCAAAATCAGAGCTGCAATATTTATTAAGTACATGAGAAAGATTAGATAAAGAATTTCATTATTTGCACTGTGACACTCTTTCTATGTGTTTTTAATACATAAGTATGATGTTTTGATGATTTCACTGGGAGATTTGAGGCCTCCTTGATTTCAGAGTAACTTTTTGTTTAGTTTTTAAATGTTGGGCCCAAGAAACATTCATGTGACTTGCAGAAATTCCTGAGTTTATAGGACAACTGGGTGTGTCTGAAGTTGAATGGTACTAAGACATATGTAAAGAGTTTGAGAAACATGGATTTGGATGCCAGCATTACAAAGGTAAAATAATGCAACAAATTAATAAATAATAAAACTTTACAATTATCCTATTTTTCTAAGGATACCAAGAAAAAACTTGTGGACTATAGAAGTGATATATTGCCAGGACAATGTAGTGGAAGTTTGATAGAGCCTAACTTCACTATTACAGTGCTGTGCCAGTGGTGGGAATTACAGTAGGTTTGTAGTTGCCCTATATTTTAGCAGGGATGATCAAAAAAGAGACAGATATCCATATCCATTCACGATTTAAACTACATACTTGGGAGACTGTTATAAGTAGAGATCAAAGTAATGATGGTAATAAACAAAAAATAATCACTAGTATAACAGTGGAACAGAATCTGTGCAAATACCTCCCCCAGAATTTATTACCAGGTACATTTTATCTGGATTCTGTTGAAGTGGTGGCAAGAGAAAGGCAAAAGGATAAAAGCAAAGACAATCAATATTTCAGTATTTTCAAAAATAAATATCCCAAACCTGTTCCACTACATCATTAATAAAACAAAAATATCCTCTTTTCAAACTCTCTGAAAGGGTAGCAACACTTAAAATGTTTCCTAGCAAATTGCTTTACAAACTAGGGTGCTTCCCAAACTCAAGCTCTTTCATCATTTTAATTTGATAAAAAATTTGGTTGATATAATTTTTCTCACTGGTTCACATTGATGCATACCTTGAATTATTACGATTAAAAATTTCCTTACCATAAGATACTATGTACTTGTTGCTTTTCTCTTACGCCAAGTAGATCAATAGTTATACTGAATAACTATTGAGGAGAGAATCAACCCTGATTTTCAAACTAGTTAGAGGTTTAGATATGCTGGTTTCAGAAAATCTTCCTCTCTGACTCTTCACTTTCAGTCTGTAACACAGTCTCTCTGTTGGTGTCATGATAATTTTCTGAAGTAGACCCCCTGAGACATTGGGTCATGAGGCTTATTTCACTTCATATGATTTGTCTTAGATGTGAATACAGGTTGTTTCTTGGGAAGGGAAAGTGTGCTACATCTACTACTCTGGAGGAGCAATGAGCTATCACGACAGCTGAATCACTTCCCATTCTAGTGAAGCCCATTGAAGAGTCTCCTTTGTCCTGTCTCCACCTATTTAAGCAATCAGCAAATGTTGTGAGGAACCAGCTTTCTTAGATTATTTCTGTTTGGGAATAAAGTTATAAAGCATTTTTTCCTTATGCTATTTCCAATTGGAAATACCACAAGGAAGCATGTTTCTCATTATATTTCCTACTTGTTCAAGTGTATTCCCATGCCAAGGGAACAGCTGAATCAAAGGACAGGCAATGCCCCAGTTTTGATGCAAGCAAATGGCAAGTGAGAGTGAATTGCTTCCCTCAACATTTTATTATTTTTTAAAAACCTTTTTTCCCCAAATTGTTGCAAAGTTTGATTCAAAATGAAAACAGGTTCATGGTTTGGGAAGCCTCCATAAAACCTTACTCATCGTTTCTGACAACAGCCCCCTAGCTAATTTATGTAAACAGGAACCCTGTTTACTTTCTGGTGTTATCTAATAGGATTCAGCAAAATGGAGTCTGGGCTCTGGTTGAGGCTGCTTTTGTCTTGCTCTGTCCTCATGCATTTGCTGGAAGACTGAATATGATGCCACTACAGTTCACTTTTTTCTTTAGTCTTCACTCCATCAAAATCTTTTCCTTGTATTATCAATATGTTTTGGACAAAGTTATTTTATATTTGTCCCAGGTGAAAAACAGTCCTGACACATTTTGCCACAGGGCAGGGAAGAGAATGGGAACATCTCTTCTATCCCTGGTATTACCTATGACTGGTAGAGCATGGGTTCCCTCCTCATACACAAGTCCTGCTCACCCTTCTGGGACTCCAACTGATCAGTATTATTATTTCTTTCTGTTGGTTGCTTGTTGCTTGGTTCTTTTTGCAGTGAACGTCATCACTGCTTAATAGGCAGTCCTATGTATATTATTTATATTCCACCTAAATCTGAAAAAATAAATAAATAAATAAAAGGAATTACATGAGATGTAAGCAGTTCATTGGCCTCTGTTCAGTTGACCTTTTTTTTTTTTTTTTTTTTTTTTCGGGGGTGGTAGGGGTATTAACTTAGAGGACCTGACTTCAGAACGACTGACAATGTGGTTCACATCACATTGTCAATACACCAACATGGGCATGCCTCCCCATTTCTCCGCAGTCATGTTCCAACACAAGAGGACCATGTTGGTGTGAAAGGCCACTGGTCTCAGCCAGGCCTGAGTAAGCAGTAAACATCCCTGCGAGACAAGTTGTGCTTGTGCATATAGACAGCCTCTGTGCATTCTTCTTGGCATTTATGCCTCTGCAGGGATATCACACTACATAGCAGGCAAAATGTCATCTTAACAAATGGACACAAATGTAGGAAGCTGACAAATCATGCCCTCTGCAAGCGTTTTGTTGTTGCTGTTGCTTGTTTGTTTGTTTTTCCCAGGGAGAGATTTCTAACAAAAAATGTCTAAATTGCTGTCCATTCCGAGCCTTTGTGTCTATAGTTAGAGGGAGGTATGCCTTTGACACTCCGGGTCATTTCTGGATTAACTTCAAAAATGAAAAAGAAAAAGGTTTCCACTGCCACAGAAGAGAAATTGAGTTCTGTTTAATCAGGGTTTCTTTGTGGGGCTGGATGTGGGGAAAGTAGCTGGGTTTGAGGGGTGGGGGGAAAAGGAGCCTAGAATGTTTTTTTGTGAGGATAATTAAATGATTTCTATGTCATAGGAATTTTATTTTATGTTTTTCATACTCATAATAATGTTTGGTGTTTTTAATGCTTTTTTTTTTTTTTTTTTTTTTTTTTTCAGATTTTCTTTCTTAAATTCCTACTGATGGAGAAAGTAAGATTGTTAAACTAATAGAATAAAGGAGTCTTACCCATCTTTTATTGTAAGTATCAATACTGTGACTTCTTTTGCTCCCAGGATGGTTTATCTTGACAATATTTCAACATAGACTATTTTTTTCCTGCATCAAACATTGTGGTTTAAGAAAAAATAAACTGCTATACAAAATTGTGAATACTTTACAAAAGGGGAAACTGAGGCAGAAGGAGATTATATGTTGTGTACTGAGTTCAGATCAGTGACAAAATTGTAAATTCTTTTGGACTTAATCAGGGTTCAGTAGCTAATTTGTTACAGAGACACCAATAGGCACTGGGTTTCTCTGTATCCTGCTCTGAGTAATTTTTTAATTAAAGCAGAATGTGAAAATATTGAATGATAAAATGCCAGAAATAATTACGATTGCAATACCAATCTATGTTAATTTTATGACAAAGCACTGTATACTTTATTATGTATTTTTATGGTTAAAAATAATGTGTATACCAATAATCCTTTTTATTACATTTTAGGATTCTGGTGTGACAAAACAAAACAAAACAAAAAGAAAAGAAAAAAAAAGAAAAAAAGTAACTTGTCACTTAGTAATTCATGTGGAAAGAGACCTAGTCTGCAAGAGGACATTGTCAGCTGAATGAAAGAGATTAAATTGATAAGAAAGAATAGAGGTCTGCTTCCTTCATTGTCTTGGAAAATACATTTGTTAGGCAGCTTTCCAACACAGAAAAGAGAATAAGACACTTCCTTGGACAGAAAGATTAGTAGTTGGAATAACAGTCTTTCATGATAAACAAACCACGTCTTCTTACCCTTTTAGGATTTGAGTTGCTCTCCAATTACACTTCCCTTTTATCAAGATGTGAACATGACTGCAACTGTAATTTAAAGAGGACCTAAACTTTAACACAAGGCTTTTCATTTAGGTGCTTTAATATCTGTTAGCCACACTCAGGTTTTGGTTGCAGATGCCTACTTCTTATTCAGTGGCAAATGTGCTTTCTTAGGCTATCTGATATTTCTGTGACAAATTATTGGTAACACTCTGATCCATATAAAAAATACTACGTAAGCATAATTGCATGATATGCAATTATTTGGCTAATTGTTAAGATTTCTTGGACAAAATAAAGCAGATGAGTTCATTTCCCTGATCAAAGACTCCAAACATCATCTACTCAATGAACTTTCATATCTGTAAGGGATAGCAGTTTATGAAAAACCATTTTCCATATAGGCCTTAGCTTAAAAGAAACATTTGGTTAACAATAATTATATAGAGGGAGGGAGGACCACAATAAAACAAGCCATTGTTTCTTCAAAGAGTTGTTTAATGTAAAAGACCATTATCAGTAGAATAACTCTGATAATTTGACAGTGGGTCAATGTGAATTTGCAGCTGTTCCAAGTTCCCACAGACTTTTCTCCTGTTTAAAAGCTTGAACAAAAGCCAAATATTTCTTTTGACTGTAACAGGCTTCAAATAAGGTCTAATATTCAAACAATGCATTTTATATAATAATCCAGCTCAAGATAATTCCTGAATTACAAGTAACACAAATACCTGTATATACACACCATGACATAACTTGAAGTGTTCACCTCAGTCACATCTGCTAACTGCCCAAATCTGACCTTACTTCCAACAGAAATGACTCAATCATATCTTATATTGACTTCCCACCTCCTATGTAGTTGAACATTTTCATGGGGGCTTTCAAAGATCTGTCAGTTACTTGTGAAATTGATGATAGAAATGCAGATGTGAAAATGTGCAAACACAATTGTAAATTGTTTCAAATGTCATTGAAAATTGGACTGTATGCATAAGTAAATCAGTTTGTAAAATACCTTCAGTGGAAGTACCTTAATGAGATTTATTTTAAAACAAGAAAGCTAATTCACCACAATTTTATGCTGGACAATCTTATGCTGAAAAACAGTATCAGTGTATTTCAAACTTTTAAAAGCAACTGAAGTCTCATAGGTTTCCTTGCAGTTACAGAAGATAGTAACACAGTTCTGCTTCTTAACGATTAGAACAGACAGAATGTTTTTTTTTGCTATGGAGTAACAGCTTATACTAGTATCCTTCTTCCTCATTCCTCATGTCATTGTGGAACATAATTAATATTAAACATATTCCAAAGAATTCCTGTAGATGATGAGGTTCATACCCCACACATCTTGTGCTTTTAGAATAAACCAAGCCTAAGAGGTGGAATTCTAATGTCTTTTGGAAGGCATTAGTTCCTCAAGGAAGCTGGATTTCTTGCACATCTGGCATAGTCAGGTCCCTTGGTCAGATGTCCTATTCAGACACAAGAAATTAAGGATGTACTAGATCTCATCTCTGCCCACTTATCTCTGTAAAATTATAGCAGATTCAAAGGCTGTAAAACTGGAAAATTCTAGTTCCAACAAAAGATTTTGCCACTGATACTCTGACTACATCCACAAAGACAGTTAGCTGCCTAACACAGACTTCAGTTTGATCTTAATAACATTTATGGTAAGTTTTGTATTAAAAATGTTGTGGAAAAAAACTATGTCTTGTTCATTAAATTCTCTTTTTAAAGTACAGAAATTGTACTGTTTGGATGAAAAAAAGTGTCCTGTGAAAAAATTCAGTCACCTCTAGCAAAGAGTTTGTATTACCTGGTTCATTAATGCCTGAAAATGACAGATTAAAACACATCACTCCTATATGTCTCTATAAAATAAAATGAAAAATATGACAGTAGCATCCCATACATCCTGTAAAGCTGTCATGTTTCTCCCAAAGGCAGAAATACACATTGCACTCATTATATGTGCCGTAAATTTCTGGGATTTTTATTTTTATTATTTTTATTTTTATTTATTTTTATTTTTTTTTCAAAATCTTAATATTTAATTTAACAACACTTCACCAAAATATTGTGCTTACAGTACTAGAGATGGTATTGCATTCTGTAGGCATTGATATTACAAACATATGTGATTCCTTGAAAGAGTCCTGTTAGTTAAACTACTCTTATTGACGATATTGAAATGATTATAATCACTTGCTTGATGTGTGAGACAATATTAGCAGGGCTGCTGACCTTTTAAAGTCTGCCAGTAGGGACATCTGAAAGCTTTTCAGGAAAAAAAAAAAAAAAAAAAAAAAAAAAAAAAAAAAAAAAGCTGCTTAAAGCTGCTTACCGCATTTCAGAAAGCTAACCAGCTAACCAGATGCAGAGAATTTGACCTCCTTCATTCCTGTCACTTGGCCAAAATTAAATCTCTATAGTGTCCTAAGGGCTATTTGTGTAGCATAAATCAGCACACAATTAAACCTATTAGAGTTCATTTGGCTTAATAGTTGACAATCAAGTTTTAACAAGATGACCAAGGAGCAGTGTATATCTGTACGTGATACTACGCACCTAGCTAACCTCGTTTAATCAGTATTACTGAGACATATATAAACTGGTCAACACCACCATTGGATTGGAGAACAGAGCTTTTCCAATTCCCAGAAAAGTGAATCGTGGGAGGACCCGCAGAAGCAAAAAACTTGAGATTTCAGAGCTTGATACAACTGTGGGAGAAACTACAAAATATGCAATAGCAGTGGATTAGGTTTAGGGTTCAAGGCATCGTTTTTTGCTGGATTAGCAAAATCAGGTTGAAGCACTTCTGCCCTCATCTGTGCACTTCTCCCATCTTCCCAGTGGTGGGAGCTAGATGTCTTCTCCATGACAACACCAACTCACAGCCCACTACATGCACTTGCTTAAACTACCTTGTGTAGACTTCTTAGTTAGTCCTCTGGGAGAAAATGAATGTGTTTAAACATTTTTCTGCCACCCTCGTTACAGAGTAGTCTCCACCAGACCACTGGTGAGTGTAACACAAGATCTGTCAAATCCTTCAATATGAGGGAAAGCTTCAGGTGAGGGGGATTCTATCACAGTGCAGATGGACTCTCCATTTTCTCACATGAGTAAACTACATGTCACTGTAGTATCAGACCTGTAAATCCAATAAAGTATAGGACATCAATGTGCCCCTGTTTGCACTGTGAGCTGCAGGACTGCTGTCCTGTGTGACATCAGGCCTGCAGTGTTTTCTGTGCCTGGCTGCCACAGAAAAACATGCTGATCAAAGCAATGTGGCCCCTAATATTGCCTGGACTCCCTGGGACTCCCTATGTTCATTTGATCTAATTTGATGTGTCTGTGAACCCTACCCTTAGAGTAACACACACATATGCTAAAAGGGATAGGATTTTAAATGCTGAGAGACGGTTATTAACTCTTCCAGTGAGAGTGTACATGGTGCTACAGAAGCCATTTGGCCCAGGGTGTATCTGGTATAACCTGGTGAGAAAGCATACAGACCATTTTTGCATGCTATTATTCACCTGACTGTTAAATCCAAAACACAGATGCTTTTTGATTTCCACCATATCTGGCAAATCTTGTCTTTTAAGCCTATGTGGAGAAAGCAGAAGAATACGCAAAGCAAGCAATTTAAAGTCTGAACCATGACAGTGTAGACTTGTAGCATCTCTTTCTAGTAAATTCGTGAGTAAATGGAGACAAATTGAAGTTAAGGGTTAAACTGATTTCAGAAGGCACTGTTGGAACACAAGATTCTGAATATTGAACAACAGGTAGCTCAGGCTGCATAATCAAAAATGGAGGCAATCTGACTTAGGAACTGCTTTGTGAAATGTTGCACTCAACTTCTATATGTTTCAATATTCTTTTTTTTAATGCACAGAATAATACTTACCTCACATGGAGTAAATTACGTGCTTGCCAGCACACAATACATCAGTGGCAAAGACGAGGATAGAACCCCGGACTCCAACCTTGTGCTTTAAACACTAGCTGCACTCCCTTTCCTTTCTAAGTTCAAGCTCTGGCTTTATCCCTTTTTATTTTGGGTTTTATTGTATTTTTTTTTATCCACCATTAAAGAGCAGATTATTTCAAGAGTACCTTTTATTTAAACTAAATTGACTTTTAAAAAGAACTTAAACTTCCTCAATATATTTTGTTTCCTTTTGCTTCTGTCTCTCACATTTGTCTTGAAGTGCTTTTAGCCATAGCCAGACCTGAAAGAGGAAGATACCTCTCTTGGCTTCCAGAAAGGCATTTTTTTACCACTGTACCAAGACAGCTTCTGGACAGCAGAGAATTCAATCTCAAATTCAGCTATGTATGGAGTTAGTATGTGTCTATCTGATTGAACCTTGTAGACCTACCATGGCATAGTTTGTTAATGAGGATAAAGGAATGGATTCTATATTAAATTCTATTGCCGCCTCCATTATTAACTTGACAGGCAACCCTGGACAACCCACTTCCATTCTCTGGTTAGTTTTTCTGTATGTTGTCTCTCTTGTTTATTAAATCTATAATTCCATAGAATTGTATGCCCACATTTAGATTACTCATTACAGCCATTCAATTTTTAAAAGTGTAAGATCTGAGCAAGCATCTTTGTAAGGCATGGAACAGATCTTTGTAAGTGTTTATATGATGTGTAGCACAGTAGGAGCCTAATCTTGTCAGGAGAATTTACATATTTACATCAAAATGATGCTAGGCAATTATCAACAGGCATAAATGGTTATAAACAGAACAGAATTTTTTACTGATTTTCTGTTATCTTATATATGAAGTAGGTTATTTTTTCCTGTGGTAAGGCACATCATCATAAGAAATTTGCAAATGTTGCTTTAATCTATTTTTGCAAAGCTGAAAATGACTGTATAAGGGTCAAGGTCCTGAATATCCTGGCTTGGTTTTTAAAAATTTTAGCATTCCCAATGAATACTTTCAGCTCCCATTTTTTACTCTGGAGAAGTAATTTCTCCTGCCGGTACACCAACATTTAGACCACCTCCTTTGGAGAGTTATATTAATATTATGAATGAAGAAGTTAAGCAAATATGTTCTGTCATGATCAAAAGTGTATGTATTTACTGCATACTGTGCCAAATAAAATCCCCTGCCAGTATAAATTCTCTGCCACCATAAATCCTGTCTGTCATCAAGAATTTTTTCAAGACCTGATTCTCAGAAAAAGCAAGTACACAGTTCCTTATGGCAGGAAAGTTCTACAAAAATAACTTGGGCTCTGTTGTCTTCTTTACTGAACTACCACCTTCATGTGGAAAAGGATTTGAGATGACAAGAGGTCATGCAGGATAGCCTGTCCCACAAGCAGCCATTGCTCTTCTTGACTATCCCGTTTTTCTACAGCAAAATGAGCTGTACAGGCTGTTCTCCAGGATTTCCCCACCTTTGCATCTTAGCTCTGTCCCTGCTGTATTATGTTCAAATGCACAGCCCCAGCCCAGCCTGAGTCCTGGCTAGCTTAATGACAAGCTTCACAATTAAGCTTACCTTACTGAGAAGTTCTGAGATTAGTATTTGAGGCTAATAGAGTTTTTTGTTGCTGTTGTTTTGCTTTTTATTTTATTTTATTTTATTTTTTTTTTATTTTTTTTTTGACACAGATCTTATATATCAAAAATATATTGCTTCCTTAACAAATAAAAAAGTCTGTATGAAAGCTTTCTAAGGAGAAAGTCAATAAAGGGAAAAATAATAAAAAGATATATTTAAAATACTCATGTTTAAGAAAGAACAGTTGAATCACATGAAGTTACCTCCTATTGTATATATATTAGCATTATTGTAAATCTCAATATGCAAGGAAAACACTGAAATTCCAGACTAGTATTATTATTTTTTCTCCAGCATTAGTATTTTGGAAGTTACCTCACTTACCCTTCCTCACACTTAAACATTTCTGACTGATGCTAATAAAAGTCGCATCTACATGTGCAGATTAGAACTCAGTTATCTAAAGAGTTCAATTTGAACATGAAATACAGGCAGAGCAAATATGGGATACATTAGGGATTTTGAGACTTTGTTAAAAGTAAGGAAATGGTATTGGGATTTTGTTAAATGATAGGCAAGGAAATCTTCTAGCTATCACAAAGTGATGTCAGAATGATATTGCTGTGAACTGGGAGCACAGTAGGATTTTCTTACAGGTTGTCAGAGGAGGCCGGGGGAAGGGCTTCTCCCTGTGGTATACATTCATTTATTGACTACAGTCACAGTTATTTGCTTCAGCCAGCATGATCTGAAATGCATGTATAAAAGCATATAGGTATTGGAATTTTCAACCCAAATCAGAATCCTAATTAACTGTAAATCGTAAAGCCAGTAGCCTGAGGTACATTAAAATGAGAACTTTGTACATGAAAGGCTGCACATGCCCCAAAATCTCAGTATTTCCTACTTATAAACCACCAAATTCACTGCATCAGCTTCCATGACTGTAATTTTGCTCCTGAGGGATATACAAGTAGAGTTAGCTGAAAACAAATATGAGTTTGCAACTCATAGAACAAGTCATTTTATGGGCACATTAAAAACCACTGACATAAGAAAAGACAACATAAAATATTTGTACTTAAGGTAAGAATATGACATTAAAGCCAGGAGTGAACTCAGTCCATTGTACTTCACCAAATGCCTCTTTAATCTATAAATGTGTGTGATTAGAAAGACATTAATTTCAAGGGGAATACCACATCAGTAAAACATCACTGAAACACCTGGCACAATCAAATTTCATGCTGCAACGAACTCAAATGGGAAGAGTGGAAGTTACAAACCAGGCTGGGGCTGAACAGAACTGACACAGAGGACACTATTCTCTCAGACACATAAAAGGATTTTAGTTATACATGTACATATCCAGTTCTGCTCAGGGCAATGGGATTTTTGCTGCCTTTAATAGCAGCAGGATCAAGCTGCAAAGGGAGATTTGGTCCTTCTGTGTTTAGGCAGCAAACAACAAAACAGAAACTGCAGAGCACTTAAGTGCAGGGAACCTCTGCACCATAGCACATTTACCAGTCCATGGTGCAAAGTTACCTTCTAATCTTGACTCTTATAAGGGCTATAACCTTCTCCTTATCACCTGATGAGTAACTCTATGTCTTCTCAGGCCGGAATTTGAATAGGAGTTGAGGTGTTTCCTCAGCTATAGGATCACAGTGCTCTGTAAACTGAATCTTGGCTGCCTAATGTACGTACTTCGTAAGGGACATAACTGCTCAGGATCAGTAAGCTGTATCTCTACATTGTAATTTATATTGAATGTGGAACTATCTCAAAATAATTTGGACTATAGGCTAACATACCTATAAAATGCCAATCCTTTTTGGCTTGGTGTAATGGCAGGGGATCTGCTGCTTTCTCTGTTTTCATCAGGAAAGAGACAGTTTATTAGAAGTCTATTATGGAAATTGCTAAACATACACAATCAGAACAAAACAGAACTCCTACACTATGAATTAAACAGGTGATAGGAAGAATCTCAGCAATAATCTAATGCTACAACTCTGGTCTCTGTTAATTCCCCCAATAAAAGAATGTTTGTGCAAGAAATAATGGTTGAAAGAGGATAGTAGAGGGGCAGTGAAAAGGAAAACTAAACCATGCCAAGGGAGACATGAACATTTTATACAGGGAGTACCCTGTGGCCAGGTACAGTATAGATACTGACAAAGGCAGTACTAATACTAATATAAAGCCATACTGAATGCTCCGTTTACAAAATATCATAGAGACTGTTGAAGTAGCAAAACTTCACACAATTTATAGTGACTGCTCAGCTGGAGTTACATTTTAAAGCTGTTTCCCAGTCTCAGAAAATCTTGCTGTCACCAGCGGAAGGGGAACAAATACTACCTATGTATTCACTAACTGAAAGTGTTTATCTGAACCTGTCAGCTACATCAGAAATCAAGTTGCTAAATGCTGCGTTCAAGAATTTTCTGTAGATTTGTGACATTCCTTGGAAGGTTTTAGATCCATAAAGTAATGAATAAATTATAAGAAGACATAATTATGGTATTTTCATCTCTGACAGATATAATTTTACTGCATAAGCACAGAAGAAGAAAGCTGCAGTTACTCTTAGACCGACACTACAAGATTCCTAAGAAAAAAAAAAAAAAAAAAGAAAAAAAAAAAGTCTTTTGGTGAAAAATGACATATTTAGTAAATATTGTCCAGGGTAATTGTTCATGTGGGACCCCAACAGAAACATGTTTCAGATAATGTAACTACTGTGCATTCAGAGTGTATGAACACTGTATAATCAGAGTAGATGCTAATCTGCAGAGTTTGTTACAAAGCCCCTCATGAACACTCAAATGTAATCTTAATATTATACTGAAGACAAAAAAAAAAAAAAAAAAGTGCAGCACTCAAATTGGATTCCAGAGATAAGACTAGTTACTGAAGGCACAATTTATATCAACCAGATCCATCTGTCTAAAATCCACATGCCTAATTTAGTCTCTTTTTGCAGCCCACCAAGGGAATGTACTGCCATATGTACCTTCAGAGAGGGATCATAGAATCATAGAATCATAGAACATCCCGAATTGGAAGGGACCCATAGGCATCATCAAGTCCAGCTCCTGGCACCGCACAGTCTACCCAAAAGTTTAGACCATGTGACTAAGTGCACAGTCCAGTCGTTTAACTTCAGACCAGCTTGGTGCAGTGACTACTTCACTGGGGAGCCTATTCCAGTGAATGGACCAATTTCATTCACTTTGTCAACTCGTTTAGGACAGGATGAACACCCAGCAACCAGTAAGAAAAGACAGAGGATTAGATTAGAAACCTAATTTTGGGACAGCAAAGACAGGGACTGTTTATTGGATCAAATTCTGGTGTCCCATCCACACATTGAACTTAGTTCTGAAGGTCTGGATAATGGTGCCAGCATCCTCATGCCAGCTGCCATGGAACTGAAGACACATCTGATCCACAAGAGCAACCGTACTCCATGTCCCATAAATCTTTCAAACATTTCTAGGGACTCAGATTCTCCCAGATCTGTTGGAAATCACTAGGAGATGGGTCCACTTTGAATGTTCCAGTCTGAAGCCTCAAGTCATCACTGTATGTTGAATTATTCAGCAAATCACTGTAGCATATATGTAAATCTTCAAGCTTAAATCCCATTAACATCAAAGGGATGTAAGCATGCACTTAAATGTTTTGCTGAACTAGTACCCTTGGCCTCACTCCAGCAAAACATGTAAGCATATGCTTAACTTTAAGAATGTTTAACCCTGTTAGCTTCTATAGGGTTGATTTTCTACAGTTTCCTGAAGTAAAACACAGATTTCAATGCTTTGCCAAGTCACTATTTTAATGAAGATGCAATGCCCCTATCTCATCAGCATTACAAGCTTCAGTTAAATTGGTCATACTAAGGCACAAAGACTAGAGCTGCATATACTACAAGGAGAAAAAATCCATTAGGAATGGATTTTGGCCTAGCCAAACGGTAAACACTGAAAACTAAATATTTAAAAAATGGATTCTAAAATAATGTAAGCCAAATTAAAGCCTCAGTTCATCCAGGACTCAACCACTTGATTTGCTTTAAATACAACACTGTTTATGCTTATATTTAGGTATGTGCTTAACTAGCATGATGAACTAGGCCATCAGCGTACACTTTCTCTTTTATATGTTAGATAAAGTAAAATCCTTAAGCTTTCATAAATCACATTGCTTTGCCTAAGATATCATACAAGCTACTCTGCTCTGATTCTTATATGTGCACGATAAATCCAGACATAAAAATCAATAGAAACATTTAAACCTGTAAGGCTGTAGAAGTGCCCCTTGGAAAAAGTCAAATGTTAAAAAATGAATCTCACATAACAGTGATACTGTTATAACAGGCAAGGATTTGCTGATGTTCATATGTATTCAGATCCTTTTCACAGGAGTTAAAAAACCTTTAGTAAAATAATTTGTATACAACCTTTTTAATGTCCTATAATCCTATAATTTTTCAGGTTAGTGTATTGCTATGAAAATTACCTTTTATATGTTTGTCTGCATTATGCCACAAGAGCAACTTCCTATTTGGTTATAGATTTTTAATTTTATATTAGTAGTTGGTTTCACTTAAAAAATTAGGTAAATATAACATTCAGTATAAAGATTAATGATGTACTTTTTTTTTCCAAACAGTCAAAAGACTATGTTTTGTTTATGTAGGATGGCACCCTATATGCTAAATATATCATAAATTTATGTTACCGTAACGATGCATCATTCCTCAGCTATTAATCTAAACTGCAGAGTACATGTATATTTAATAATCCTCAGAAAGTCTGCAAGACTTATTTACATGTTCTATATATACTGCAATTTTGAAGACCTTTTAGTATTGACCACGAATTCTATACTATTGAATGCTTTAGTATAAGGAAAAAAGGTTAAACAGTATAAGATTAGTCAAATCTGTAATTCAAATGACAGTAAGGATGTTTTACCCTTAAACTGGAATTCTAAACCAATGCCATTTTTCAACTTTGAGAATACAGTGCTCTCAAGACATGTTGCTTAAAATATTTGAGGAGCTGAATATCATATGCAGGATATATAATGGCATTTCTTACAGTAATCTTAAGAGCAAACCATAAGAATAAGGAAAAGATACAGCAAAATTAACAAATTGATCATAATGGTGGTTCCTTATAAATAAATTTGGCATTTATCTGAAAAATGAGCCAATAGAAACTTGCAGTATGTAGTGTTCAGTTATTGTTTTCACTTGTAACATACGCTTAGAAACTGATAAATATTTATCTTTCATTCTTTACAAAAATTCATATAACAGAAGAAAAACAGCAAGTGCCTTGACTATATGTTGTGTTTTTTTTTTAAATCCTTATGGCATGCCAGGGCAGGTGGGGATGGAGGAGGAGGTGGGGATGAGAGAAAACATTTGTAAAAAATTTTGTTTATGAACAGGAAACTGCCTGCAAAAACTAGGGGAAAATATGAAAATGAATTTATAAAAAGGTCTGAAAGAACAAAGCAGAGACATTATAATATCATCATTTAGAATCTATGAACTGAAATGTATTTTTAAAGACAAAGTTAATGCCTCCCTTTGAAATCCTCATGTTAAAATCAAAAACACAACTTTAATAGAAGACAGACATAGGTACGGTATGAAGAATTACAGCTTAGAAAATTAATAAAAATAGTATCTAAAACAGTATTAGTAAGATATGAAGCTCATTCATTAATGGTCTCTGTGATAATATATCACTGAAAATGTTGCATGAAGGACAGTCTTTGATAGGATTATGTACAGTATAATAGCAAGATATTGAAATTAAAATTCACTGAGAAGATACATCTTGTGAACTGAAGGGTAAGAAGATAATAATGGTAACATTAATAATAATAAATAACAAGTATAAAATGATTCACATAAATAGAATTTCCATCAGCAACCATTATTGTAATTATGGGAGTGATAAAGTAATAATCTACAGTAAATAGCTAATCTTTATTGATTCACTATTTAATTTCTTTTTTTTTTTTTTTTTTTAAAGGGCTTTAGAATTGCTGTCAATAACAATAATGTGTACATGGGGAAAACAAATTATGTAGAAAACAAATGACAAAAATAGTATTGTGCAATTTGTTTCTAAAGAACCTTTTGAAGATATTTATGTTGTTTGGAGCAGGAAAGAAAAAAAAAATGTTCTTAAAAGAATTTCCCCAGTAATTTAATGAATGCTGTGGGATATTTTTTTTTTTTCAAAACATGGTTAAAGGGGTTCCAGCGGCATATTGGGAAAATTTAGAAAGTTCAGTACCCGGCTTTTTAATCACAGCCCTCTCTAAGGTAAGAACAGCTCTCCATCAATGGCAGCTATGAAGAAAAAACAGACCATAAGCTGTCTGACCCTACAGCAGCCCTAGAGGCAATTTCACAGCCAACAGCAAAGTTAGCACTAGAGGCAGCCAAAAGGCCAAGGAAGAGGCCAAGAAAAAGAAATTCTAAGGAACTAAGGAAATATATTCTAGAATTTAGCATATGGCTACCAAACAAGCCTCACGCCTGGCAGCAAACACTAACTCAAATGCTAAGGCAAACAAAAGAAATGACATTGGACTGGTGATCATATAGTACAAAATAAAGTACAGTCCAATTTCAATTCCTTTAGAATTCATAGAAGAATATGGAATAGCTTATGGTATTCCTGAAAAAAAAAAAAAAAAAAAGCCCAACAATGTAGTCCCAAGAGAAAGACTAAATTTTAGTTCATCAAGATTTTCTATATTTTTTAATTTATTCATGATCCTAGCAGTATCTTTTGATAATTAATAATGTAGATGGCCTTTGATCATCCACATATGAGTATTTTTATATTCTGTTTTGCTTCCAAATTAAGAAGGATGTTGGAGAATATTAACCTCCATTCTACACTATGATTTTACTTTTGCTTGATATGCTTTTGTCTAATGTAGTTTTGTAGGCTACTGTTTCCCCAAAGTAATTTTATATAGATAAGTAATCCAACTGTATAACAGGGCACTTCTCATCTAAGCAAAATCACACGCTGCCTTGAACTAGGTATATCACAATACCAGACAAGGTTGTTTCTACTCTGAAACACAGAATGTATCTTGATTTTGAAAACACTTCTCATGACCATATAGAAAGGAAGTAGCCATTGGGAAATAAATAAATAAATAAATAAAAATGTCAGGTTCACTATGCAAAAATAACACAAACCCGGCATGGGTCTATCTTCTTCTGACAGTTTAAATTCATGTCCTTCTCATAATGGCACATGGCCATACTGGCATAAAGAACAGAGCAAATGATGACTGCTGCACTCCAGATGTTCAATGTCCAAATGAGCTATGTTGTGCCTTCAAGGTGGTGGACTCAAAAATGGGAGGCCTGGCTCAAAATCTGGCCTTCATAAGTTTGCATTATTGTCAGTAAGACAGGAAACATATAAAGGAAGGTTCCTACTTAAGTGAGAGAAACTGGCAATAATTTGAAATGTTTGATATACTCAGAAGTGCAGCAAAAGGACACCTCACCTTGAGGGCAGATGTCAGTGCTATGATATACATGTGGTAAAAAGCTAAATGTTTTTATTGGCATGAAAAAAAACAATCAGAAATATGTGTATATGTATATATATATATATATATAGAGAGAGAGAGAGGGGTTGGTATTTCTCCCCACATCCGCTCCCAGGAGGAGCCAGATGACACATGGTACAGAGTCCTGAGAGAAGACAGACAGGATTCTGTGAGCAGGGTGAAAAGACCTGGGTTACACAGCATAGGAGGAAGGTAAATAAATGGGAGAAAAGTAGTGCATACAGACATACATGTATATGTGTGTAAAAGGTTGCCACACAAGGAAAAATCAGCAAGTCCATCTATTTATAATAGTAGTAAATGGAGAACTCTGTGTGATTAGCAAGTCATATAAAATCAATAAAGAAAATGCCTATTTTCAAAAAATAACCCATGGGATTTAGTGTCATGAAGTATTTTTAGAAATGGGCATGATTCAGATGACTCCACAATAACATTATAACAGATAGAACGCTGAAAAAAAAAAAAAAAAAAGAAAAGAAAAGAAAAGAAAAAACTGTGTTACTAACTACTACAAGTGCAAAAAACAATTGCTGTTGAGACCAAAACTTTCCTATGGGGAGTTATTTCATAATTGCCCATCAGGAGCTTCTTGAACCTCTTGCTGAAGCATATGCTATTAGCCTGCCCTGGAAATAGGATAGCAAAAAAACCTTGACCATATTCCTTAGCTATTAATAGTTGCTTTGATTTCCCACAGACTTAAAAGATGATAGAGTAATTTGACTTCAGCTCCCATTAGTCAGGTTCTTCTTTTAATTTTTATTATAATTTTTTTTTATCCGCTTCAGTGGACATTTTCCTCAAGTAAAGAGTTTGGGACTATGACCTTTGTAAATACCTCTGCCATGTGACAGTGGATTGTTCTGATAATTATTCATTATTCAAGACTATAAGAATAATTACTGCTTTCAAATACCCTGCAAATCATAAATGCCTATCTCCTGGCTATCCTTAGGCAGGCTTCCGGAACACTACTTCAAATGGAAAATTTTGACAAATTTGTTTTCTTCTGCACTGAATTCATTTATCTTAAATAGTACAAGGGTGGTCACTCTCTACTTGAGCGGATCTTACCTTCTTTTCAGGTAGGGCACTTAATTATGAAGTGGGTGGGAGTCCAAGGACTGGGAGTCAGTTGCATCCAAGAGCTAATGGATGGAAAAAAAATTAAGTGTGAATAAGTATGCAAGATTATACACACTGTAAATGGGGCATGCAATTTTAAAATAAAGCCCTAAAATTCTGCTGTTCAGACTATTGTTAATTAGATCATTTAAATCTATTAAAAATAACTACTGAATTCAATCTGTTCCCTTTTCTATGCTTTATTTCTGTTGATGATTTCTTGTAAAAGTAAAATGATCTCACAGTTATATGATTGCTCTACCCTTTAGTCTAGATGCATTGTATAAAATATAATGCAGTACAGATGTCAACCTAAGAACTAAATAGCGTATATTTCTAAAGAACCATGAAAAAATATTAACACTATAGAAACAATGGTTCAGTAATTACTTTTTTGCTGTAGATTGAGGTTAGGCATTTATCCTTATAGATCCCTAATACACTTAAAGTCAGCACTGCCCCTGTGGTCCTTTTACCTTTGTTGATAAATGTATTGTACAGGATACCTTGTATGACCATTACAGTATTTGAGGTCATGCTAGGCTGTTAGCACAAATGGTGTGAACAATAGTTTATATGCCACTTAACTCCTTGGGAGAAACAGTTAACCTTGCCAGAGAGGACAGATCAGTCATGTATAGTTATTAAAGTCTAGAAGGTTTTGTTATGCTCTGAAATACTTTCATAGAACTACCATAATCTGGTACTAGCTTTACCAAGCAGGAAAGCAAAAAAGACAACAACTATCCTTGCTATCTTTGAAAAGAATATTTAAAATTTCATAAAAAGATTTTCACAGACTTTATACAATACACACAAACAATTTTCAATATATTTCAATATTTCATCAAAAGTCTTCCTCAACAACACCAAACAGTTAAAAATACTGAGCTGTTGCTTGAAAGGAGACACAATTTACCAAAAATTGTTGTGATTTTGAAGGCCTTGAAATGGACAGTCAACAACAACAACAACTAAAAATGGACCTCAATTATAATTTTCAAATCCATGCCAGAATTTCATAAATAACACAGGTGGCCTTAATAATTGAATTCTATTTAATTTGCAATTAACCATTAAAAACAAAACAAAACAAACAAGCAAACAAAACAAAAAAAAAAAAAAAAAAAAACCAAAAAAAAAAAACAAAAACAAAAACAAAAACTTCCAAGAAACTTTCTTTTTGCAGAATTTCTCATGAACAGAAAGGACAGAGTGAACAAATAATAAATTCTTGTAGAAAATTATGATGAACTTACCAGGTATTCTATATACAGACCAAATCTGGTAATGACATTGCTGTATTAACAGACAAGCCCATTTTCTCACCATAAAGATGCCACTTTGCTGTTTATTCTGATGAACTGACTGTGTGATTCAACCATCTTTGGGTCTTTCAGAAAACACAAAGCTCAAGGCAGCTCCAGTTCAAGTAGTCTCAACACAGTAGTTCCTGACAGCCCCTTATGATGCATGTGTTCCTGAACTCATCAAAATGTCGTTAACCACCACTGAATCTTTACATTTTTAGGGTTAACTCAGAATGTTGGTGCAGACATCTTAGTTTGGCTTGCATTTTCTGTTCAGTGCACTCCAATTAATCACTTCTTCTCCTGAAATTCTGGTTTAGCGTGCCTATATGCAAATGAACAGGTACTACTTAGGTAAAAGGGACCCCAGACAGGTTTTAAAGTCACCAGAAAGGTTACAGAGAACAGATCACCTCCTTTTAGCAATCAATCTGCTGCATGATACAACACAAAATCCATGCTGTGCTTCTTTGCTTTCTTCCCAGCAGAATCCCCAAATAGAACAGTCTCTGACTCTGCCTGGATAGTTGATACCTAACTCTACAATTGGGATGGCAGCAACAGCCTCAGGGGAGCTCCTTCTATTAGGCTGCTGAAGTCTTGTGGAAGCCTGGAGCCCTTAGCAGCATTCTCCACATTCCATCAACAAACTCTACCATGTTCTGGGATAGGTGGGAACAAACATATTCCAGAATGGGCATTCTGGGCAGAGGAAAAGTACTTCCATGTGTGGACTTAAATACATTTACAGATAGATTTAGCTGTCTGTGTGTGCACTTTCCTACCAAGAACTATTACTTACGTCTTTAAAAGAAGGACGTGGAGAACAGTGAGAAGAGGAAGAAATTAGTTTGCTACCACTGCCTTTTAAATCTCCTAACTAGCAAAATTAAACCATGTCTCTTTATTTATTTATTGCACTTGTAAAAAGATTAATGGGGATGTGATTCCTTCAGGCTTTTACATATAACCCCATCACACAAAGAACAAAATTATACAGTGCAGCAAACGAACTAAATTAGCTACATTTATTTAAATAACTGCTATGGAGGAAACAATAAATCAACAAGAATCCTCACAAAAATGTGTTTACAAAGTGTCTTGTAATTTGTTTTAGCAAGGACACAGACTTCTAGCTCTTAGCTAAGCTTGCTTCTAACAGTCTATTATCATATCAACTGTTAATGAGTGTTTGCTATAGAAAAGCATTTCTAGCAACAAAGACTATGTGTAACTTCTGCCTTACTGTTCTTTAAGACAAGGCTGGCAACATGAAATAGATTTTCCTAACAAACATTTTGTCAAAGGCTTCTAATAACTTGGGAGACGATCAAAATTAACTGACAGGGCTTTGTTAAATCAGAAAAAGAGGTTATTTGAATGGTCATAATCATGCAATTATCTCATCTTCACTGTATTTCAAAAGGCTGTATCTATATCTAGTCCTATATCAGGAATGAGTAGGGGGAGCTCTAATGCTGAACCTGTGATGTATTCATAAATCAGTACTTTCAGAGCCTGTCATGGGCTCCATAATGAGGGTCATTATTCAGGCAGAGTGTCAAAACTACTATCAAAGGACCTTCTCAGAATCACAATCATTCTGTTTCTTGTTAAATAAGCAATGTAGTACACAAAAATGGCAAACAAGAAGCAGGTCAATTTGATACAGTATGAGGGCACAGAGACCTCTAGAGTAATTTACCCTCTGGGAATTCTGATGGCTTGTGAGATAAATTATATACACCCTCAGAAAAGATTAATGGTAATAAAATCCCAGGAATATTTTCAGAAAAAAATGTCCATATGTGCATATGGCAACTTCAGTAACAAAGACATTTTCTAAAGCGGAACACTTAAAGAAAATTATTATTAGAACTGCAAGTAGCTCTCTGGAAAGCTCCTAAATCTTATTACAAAGTTGGCAGCATTCAGTGGCAATACTTTATTTCAATTTGCTTAAAGAGTTTATTAAACAAACAAACAAAAATAAAACAAAACAACAAAAAAAACCACTATAGCTATAAAGGCGATAAAGGGGAAAAAAGGAAATAAACTGTAAAAATGGATTTACTGAGGCAGGCTGTTATTGACTTCATTTTATTATAAGGAATAGTAGATACAAGAATACAAGTGGAATTATTAACAGAACGTCATCTGGACATTTGACCTCAATGGCAAAAAAGGCAAAAAAATTCTAAGTGATTGAAGGATATATTCCAATCACATAGCATAGGTGTCTAAATTAGGCACTGGCATTACTTCCTCCTTTTAATTTAGAACAAGAATGTAATAGCCCTACATGTGAAGTAGCCTGAATTGCTCATTCTCTTTTGAACTAAAACATTACATTAGTAACGGGTAAATTAAGCAGCAGTGAAAGCAGTCTAAATTCTGGCTCAAAATGACTTCATACTTACTACAGTGGCCAATCATTTGGGGATTAATAATCAACCTCTCCTGACACCAGTGATGTTCAGTGACTTGTAAGATTAGGCTTAAGTAAAAGTTCTCTGTTTTTCCTTATTGATATGTACTCTGAGTATATGTGTGATATCAATTTATAATATACATATATAAACAAAGATATGTGGGTATGTATTATATATATATTATATATTGTAATTCCATGGTTATGTTTATACACAACATAACTCTGAAACAGCAAAATAAAATATGGTGAATCAGAAACTTTACTGCAGTTCCCAGAAGAAGCAATGTTTCTTACTGACTAGTCCCAGCCTTCTCTAAAGTCTTTGCATAAGAAATACTAACATAGAGTGACTTAACAGAACTTAGAATGGTCTATGACCCTATGCAGATGTAGTTTTCAGAGACAGATGTCAAGAGTTCCATTTGCAAAACCAAATACAGATACTATTTGCATACTAATGGTCACACACACTTTATCCTGTGCTCACACAGCTCACACTGTTGACTTTGGTAAGACTCTTCTGCAAGTGGGAGGTTCCTGAAGAAATGTCACAACCACAACTAACACAAATTACAGAGTCTGAGGCTTTCAAGTGAGTTTCTATGTACCCAGAGCTTTTGAAACTCTGCATAGCTAAGCTTTGCATAGTTACCCCGTTACTAATTTTAACTCAACTTTTTTCAATACATTTCTATAAATTCAGTCACATGTATAAACATATATGTATTCACATGCACACTTATGTGACAAAAATTGATGGTACAGAAGATAAAAGTCTGCTTCTTTGCACACATTACCCTTATTAAACAGCAAGGTGAGAAGTAGATTAAAAAACAGTCCCACTGAATTCCTCATAAATCCCTCAGCTTCACTTTACCAAACTGAATTTTGTCTGACAGTAAATCCGACCTTGTCTAGACTTATTGTTTAAGTAAATTTGTATCTGTGGCATAATCAAAAGCAAACCAATTATATTCAGGCATCTTTTTTATCCATCTGTTTGGATATAAATGTCTATTAAATGGTGTTTGCATATGAAGCAATGTTCTATTGTATGCATAGGTACTCAATTATTTAGATTATACATTTGAATAAACTGTGCAGTTAAAGGAGTACCGTTGTAATGTAGGACAATTACATTTTTCTAGCACAGTTTACAGGTTATTAAACTAATATCAATTTGGCCAACACAGCTGGATATAGGATGCTAACCTTCACCTATGAAAGTTCTTTTCTTTAGGGGTACATTTTACCCCTACAATTATCAGTCATTGTTATTCACTTCAAATTATACCAAATTATGTAAAAGGTTTATAGAAAAAGGCTTGTGTGAATAGAGACCACAAATATATATATATATATATATAATTTCACGCTGAAGACTGTATATTAAAATGTATTAAAATAAAAATATATAATATATTATATATTATATATATATATTATTATATATATATATATATATATTATTATTATATATTATATATTATATATATATATTATATTATATATATATATATATATAATATATATATATATATAATAAATATATATATTATATATGTATTAAAATAAAAATATAAAAATATTAAAATAAAATTCCTGTCTACATATACAGTGGGTCAGCCTAAAAGGGACCTTGTCCATAGAAAATCACCCTGTCTGGCCAGCAAAGAACAACACTATGTTGTGTCATACTATGAAAGAGCAGTTCATCTTTCTACCAGTCAGGGAATGGACTATTACTTTGACTCTCACTTTTTTTTTTTTTTCTTCCAACGAATGCAGTTGTCTTTGTGTTGAAGAGAAGAAATCAAATGACATTAAACACATAGAAATATACTAGTGTCTGTCAGTCCTTGAAATAACAGTTTTTAGTAACTAATTATGAATATCTATTCTTGAAGTGAGTGAAGAGACAGAGAGATGTAATTAAATAACCTCACAAACTTGGAAATTTGGGCATCTACTGCCTTATACCTTGTACAAGAAAAACTTTTCATTTGACTTCAATTCAAGTTGACTTTAAAATAGAATTTGTTCTTTTGCATCTGTTATACACCTGTTCAAAGATACAGAACAGATATTCACGATGACCATCTGTCAGTGAAACCACATTGAAAATCTGGAGCTATGTGGTGTTTGTCCACTTTGTACCTGCACTACTTGTGAAGGTACTCTCTTGTACCCTTGAATACTCTCTCTCTCTCTTCTTTCCTTTGATCGTTATTATTCTGAAATAAATACCTGGATACAACAGAATGTACAAAAGCTGAGTTTTTCTTACAATGACTCATCTCCACAGATTCCTCCAAGCTCAGTGTAGGTAGACAGGGTCCTCTGAGAGTGAGTTAGAAAGTCTAAACTTAGTATCCTATTCTAAACCACTCAGGAGAATTCTATGCAACCCCATTGATTATTTGGGGACTCAATAGGTATCAACAAATAATACAATATGATTTTATCTCTATGTTGAGTTGAAAGATGTATCATGATACTGCAAAATGTCATAATACTATTCACTTAGAGGGTGTTAATGAGCAAAATATTCATGCAGTCATAAACAACAGCTCAGTACAGTATGAACAGCCCATGGCTGTACAAGTTACTGTTTTTTTTCCAAGGTACCACAAACTGTATAATCTTTTGCATCAAAATGGTTGCTCTGCTCATAGGTGATGTCCATTTTACTTTGTCTGCTTGACAGCACCTGTTCTCAGCAGTTTTTCCTCTGAAAGAGTGCCTTAGTGAATGCTGAGGGTGAATGCATTTCATAGGGATGGAAGGCTAGAAAACATAGCAAACATAGATCTTGGGTTTGGTTGGATGTTAGAAGTCAAGACCAGTAAGACTAGCAAGCTGCATTGGGAATTCACAATTACTCCAGACCAAGACATACATTTTCTGGTAGCTGGATCATCCAATACCTTTATAGGTATTGGATGATCTTGGTAGCGTGCAGCTACAAAGACAAAACCTGCTAATACGTTTGCCTAGGAAATAGTAAGTATTGTCTGACAAGTTCCTTTCTTCCTACAGCTAAGAGTTGCTCACATCCCTCTGGATTTGGGTATGGGTCTGCATAAAAGCATTTTATTTTCTTCCCTTCTGGTTCCAAAGGACTGGCTGTGCAGTCCTTGCCCCACCCTCTATTCAGTTGTGACTAGCTGTCAGCAGAATGCACAGCTCAGGGAAGGGCAAGGTGTTGCCTGGCCTGTCTTGGGGATATTGCAAGGGGAGAAGACACATCGCAGTTTCCAGACTGAAGTTTGACTATATCCACAGCTATGTCCAGAGGCAGAGCTCACTTTGTTTTTTTTTGCCATTTAGTGTGATAGAACAGATACTTCTAAGTCAGACTCCATTGCTGAACCCCCTTTTCTCCATTTATCCATGCAGTCATGCTAGGGGGCAAGGAATCCCACCAATATCTTCCCAACTGCAAAGTGGAATTCGGCAGAACCAACAGGATCCTCAGTCATAAGGGAAGAACATATACTATCAGCACACATCCATGAAGACCTTCAAAGTTATCATGGATCCCTTGGAGTCACAAATGCATAATGCACAGATACCTGAAGTGAAGCTGGAAGTGCTGAGCGAAGGGACCAAAGCTTCCAAAATACACCCTCTCTGTTTTTGTAGGAAAGCAGCCCATGAGGAAACATGGCACTAAATGTTGTCAATGTTTGAATGGAACTATAGAAACACATATACAAATGGCTGAAAATCTTTTCAAACTTAAAAGTTTTACTGTCCTAAGTGCAACTGAAAATTCAGTAATCACTGGCTGGCTACATTTGGTTTACATGTACTTCTATTTTCATTAAGCACACTACTTTCAAGTGTCCTTTGTTATGTCTTACATTTTCAAAATGTGCTTACAGATACTGTGTTCCCCATCACCCCAACATTTAGTAGACAGAATGGATATAATGATGTAAAGCTTGAAGACTTTCCTTCGCAAGTACATTTTAGGCTGGAAGTCCTATCTGAAAGACTTCTGAACCAGATCCACTCCCAGAAAACCTTCCAATCTCAGCTTCATCTTTTCTGCAATTGAATAATAAGATAAAAATAAATATGTGCACACTCTAATGAGCTAGATGTGCCTGTCTAGTTAAATTCTGCTATGCATAGGTTTTTCCTTTGTGACAGGCACCTTTAGAGTTTTAGAACAGAATTAGCCTTTACTCCTGTCAGCCATTCCAGCACAACCCTGCAGTCACACACATACTTTGCTCCCTCCAGGTCACTTGCAATTGTCCTCCTTCCCTTCGTGGTCTATAACCTTCCAGTTTTCTGTGGGCCTGTTCAGAACTGAGCTGACACGAAAGAAAAAGTGGATAAAGGCAGACCTGATGGCTGTGCAGAGGATAGACAGGAATTTGCATTCCTGAATCCAAGTGGGCCAAAAAATGGATTCTTAGAGGCTCCTGAGAGACCTGGTCCAGGATACCATACCACTCCCAAAGGGTTGCAATTTTTGAAATATGTCAGAAACTCTACTACTGTGAAGAGAATCAGGAAACACTCTGTGAATCAGCTGTGACAAAGCACTGCTTAGTAGACATTTCAGATACATATAGGGAAAGATCTGCAGGCAGGAGCCCTGTTGTTTCTAAGACCTCTTCTGTGAGAACTGTTGGCAACACCCCCAGCCATCACAGTATGACACTAACCTTGCTGTCAAGGGGTCCACGTGAAAGCTTGGAAATAGCTTAAAAGCTGTAGATCTGAGAAGACCTTCCCTCTCAGTGCCCCCCTTCACCCCCCCCAACACACACTGCATTTTTTTTTTTTTTTCTACATGCAATGGCTGGATATGGACCATAGGGATCTACTCATGAATAACTTATACAGTGTTTACAGGAGGATTTTTGGTAGTTTGCTCAGAAGCATTTTGAATTGGCTGCATGAAATTGGTATTCATCCCAATGACTTCTTTTTCAGCAAAACAGGACACTGAAACATGTAGGGGGTTGTGTTCTGAAAGAGCAGCTGAGAAGCAACAATCAGGTACGAATGGGGACACCACCAGGCTAGCAAAAGAAAAGCATTAGGAAGGATTTGAAGCACCATGAGAAGCTTGCACAAAGCAGAGCATACAGTTATTCACTGTTAATTGCCCAAATGCCTTGGGTAGTGCTGGTTATTTCCTCACAATTCAGCAGAAGATAGGAAGTCAATCATTAAAGAAAGAAAAAAGTGCAGTATCCAAATGTTAAAGAAATAGTAAAGCAGGAAACACACTAAATCATACATGGTGGTACCTCATCTTTCCTTTTTGTTCTTTAACCTTCCACTATATTGATGGTGTCCCCATTGCTTTTTCTTCCCTATGCTCTTCCTCACGTTCCATATCAGGCATTAAAGTCAGAAAAGCAACACCAGATATCTGGTAACTCATTCTCTTGTCCTTACTTTCTGGACTACAGCATCATTTCCATCTTGCCTTTTTTGTTTGTTTGCTTGTTTTTCCCCCTCCACTCTTCACAATTTTCATTCCATCTGCCACAAGACATGGAACAAGAAGACAGGGGACAGCCATGAGTGAGAATTTGGTAGCCAGAGCATATGCCATTACAACTTCTTTGTCAGCAGTTTTACCACCTGAGGCAGTAAGGTAGTACTTGGTGAGCACGGGCTCCACCTGTGAGCAGATGTAGTAGAGACCACTTCAAAGATCAAAATAAGGTAAGCCTCAAGAATCTGTTTTTCACAGGATCCTTTTGCAAATAGAAATCCAAAAAGCAGCCTATTCTTTTCCTGTCTTCCTCTTGAATATCTGTCCTATCATATCGGGAAATGAACTTAAATCTTTTCCCACCCCCAAAAGTAGACCTAATGAGAAAATCCACTTCTGTTTCTGTTCTGGTTTGGTTTTGAGGTGTGTGTTTTGTTTGTTTTTCTTAGGTGAAAGAGGTCAAAAAGCAGCACTGCTGTGAAAGTTGCAGGTAAGCATGATTTACAATGCTTTATGACATACAGAGCCCTTCAGACAACCCCTTTCAAGTGATTTGCATTCAAATAGCTCTAAAGAAAAAAAAGGCTAACTGTAAAAAAAAAAAAAAAAAACTTAGACAAACTTTCAATAATTGTAATGCCAGCCTAGAGAACAGTTATGTGCACCAGAAATCCTTGGTAGTCATGTAAATTTGGGTATACACAGGCTGCATATGCTTGAATTTCTGGGACGTCAGTGAGTGAACACAATGTTCTCAAACAACATGGTGCATTTTGGTTCTGTTTGGTTCTATGTGTAACCTTTATTCCATATTTACAGCACTGATCGAATAAAATAAAAATAATAATAAAAATTAAAAAAAAAAAAAAAGCAGTGGAGTAAACAGCACATACATTCTAAATATATTGTGTATCCCTGTATTTCTGGGAGCAAACCAGAGAAGGTCTTTAAAAAGAGCTCAGAAATTGCCAGAAGTAGAAATTCTTGGTGTTATTCTTGTGAATAACTTCACAAAAATAAATTTTACTGTAAATAAGTAGCCTTGCTGGTACCATGTTCAGCTGGCTTCAAGTGCTGAGCCAATCAGAGGTCCAAGCAGAAAGGCTATTAAATTCATATAAGAATTAAAAAAAAAAAACTCTTTGGACTCCACAGGGAATTGAAACAAGACTAGGATGTGTCTTCTATGAATACCTGAGCCCTACTGGATGCAATCTTAACATTTACTATTTGGACAGAAGCTTAACGTGGCTAGTCAACTATGTTTTGAGAGGCTGGAATGCTACTAACTATATCTCCAGATTTTTGTTTGCCAACAAGCCTCTGAAATGATGTCATTCACTCCAGCTCTCTCCAAATTCCAGTATCACATACACACACACACACACAAACACACATGCATATATATATACAGGAGGGACTCCTCACATCTGTGTTTTATTTACACTTTTTATTTATTTACACATATGATGACCAGCAACAAAAGAAGGAAGGCCAGTATAATCACAGAATCACAGAATGGTTGAGGTTGGAAGGGACCTCCAGAGAATATCTAGTCCAACCTCCCTGCTCAAGATCACCTTAGGCAGGTTACATAGGATCGCATTCAGGTGGGTTTTGAGTATCTCCAAAGAAGATTCCACAACCTCTCTGGGCAGTCTGTTCCAGTGCTTTGTCACCCAAACCATAAAGTTCTTCCTCACATGGCAATGAAACCTCCTGTGCTTTAATTTATATCCATTACCACTGGTTCTATCACTGGCCATCACTAAGAAGAGTTTGGCCCCATCATCTTTACATTGTTCCCTCAGGTATTTGTAGAGGCCAATAAGATCCCTTCTCAATCTCCTTTTCTCTAGGCTAAACAGGCCCAGCTCACTTAGTCTTTCCTCATAAGACAGATGCTCCAATCCATTAATCTTCTTTGTGGCTCTGTGCTGGACCTTCTCTAGAAGTTCTACATCCCTTTTGTACTGGGAACCCCTGAACTGCACACAATATTCCAGGTGTGGCCTCACCAGAGCTGAGTAGATGAGGAGGATCACCTCCCTCAACCTGCTGTCCACACTCCTCCTGATGCAGGCCTTCTTGGCCATGAGGGCACACTGCTGGCTCATGGTTAGCTTGTTGTCCGACATGACCCCTAGGTCTCTCTCTGCAGAGCTGTTCTCCAGCAGGTCAGCCTGTACTGGTGCCTGGGGTTATTTCTCCCCAGGTGCAGGACCCTGCACTTGCCCTTGTTGAACCTCATGAGGTTTCTTTCTGCCCAGCTCTTCAGCCTGTCCAGGTCCCTCTGGGTGGCTGCGCAGGACTCTGGTGTGTCAGCTACACTACCAAGCTTTGTATGGTCTGCAAACTTGCTGAGGGTGCACTCTGTCCCTCAGACATCCAGTTCATTGATGAATAAGTTGAATAGCAGTAGACCCAGCACTGATGTCTGTGGGACACCACTAGCCACAGACCTCCAACTAGACTGGACTATTGAGCACAACCCTCTGAGCTCTGCCATCCAGCCAGTTCTCAATCCACCCCACTGTCTGCTCATGGATCTTACACTTCCAGAGCTTGCCCAGGAGGATGTTATGGGAAACAGTGTTGAAAGCCCTGCTGAAATCAATGTAGACAACATCCTCTGCTCTCCCTTCATTCAACCAGACAGTCTAGTCATCTCATTGTAGAAGGTGATCAGGTTGGTTAAACATGTTTATATGTGAACATTTACAGTTTTCCTGCCTTTTTTTTTTTTTTCCAAAAATACATTTATGAATACAGCAAACTTGTAAAGGTTTGTGCACATTAATAAATATTTATTTTAAAATTGCCTAGTATTCTGCTTTGACACTGTTGCAAATACATTACCAATATCTATGGATAAAATAATAGCTCTGAAATTTAGCCTTGATAATGTTCTGGGAATCATCTTGAAGACATACTACATTGTCTCATTTTTCAAAGAAGGTTTCAGGTACAGGAAATGCCTAAAAGGGAGTAAATGTAACATCCCTCAACATGCCCTACCATTTCAGAAACAGAAATTTTGAGATAAAAATGTGAATTTCAGTGTGTCATAAATAGCAACAAATTTCTGACACCACAGCAGAAGTCCTATCTAGTTTAGGTGTTTCCTAGTATGTGTGACTACAATATTACAATGTAATGTTATAGTGTAATAATGGCACATAATTAAAAATAAATAAATAAAAACAGAAATAAGATTCTTTCCCTTGCTTTGTTCTAGATTTCTCTAGAGGAAAGGAAGGGAAAGCTTTTTTTTGAAGTTTATTTCCTTATCTGAACACTTCTAATTTTGAATTATCACCAAAGGACTTTTTCATGTGGCTACATCTATAACAACTATCTGTAACTGAAGAGTAATCCTGAAGAGACTAGGTAAGGTAAATCATCTCTACTTTCCTAAGAAAACCTACTACCACGCAAACACAATTTTACCTGAACGTTAAGCTGTAGAAAATCTCCATGAGAAGCAAGGCTGGCAGATCTTTAAAAAGTAGCTAATATTTATTCTGTGAGTAAAAAGGAAATGAACTGACAACCACAACAATAACACCAAGAAGAGCCCAGGTCACATATTCAAAATCTAATATCCAATTCAATACTTGTATTTTGCTTATTTTTCTTCAATGAAGGTGTGTCCAATTAAGAGATTCCTGCTGGTTTTATGACAAGCTTACATCAGAAATTAAATAAATGGAGCAGCTCCTTTGAAAGTCTCATAGATTAAAACAGTGAATTTCAGAGCTCCCCATTTGCTAATGTTGTGGTTCAAGGGGAAAGAGAAGTGCCAAAGCTAATGTCAAAAGCCATCCATATGGCAAAGGATAAGCAGAATCCCCCAAATCCCTTTGAATAGCTTACTAAGTGCTATTTTTAACATAAAGGTGAAGGGTGCACTTGGAGAGAAGCATTCACTTCTTCATCAGACACAGCACAGCCAACAAAGCTGTCACCTCCACCACTCCCACAGCTACCAGTGTCACCATTTGCAGTTCCACTGCCAGCATCTTCAGTGCCTCAGTCATCTATGATACTGCCCCCTCCATCATCAACACCAATGAATTTCTCACTATTACTGCTCCTGATACAAGTCTAGCCAGCAGCCCTTTTAAACACCTTTGAGCCTCTCCTACTCTTTCTCTCACATTGAAACATTTCAGCTGACAGTCTATTTTTTAAACACTCAAGTGCTGGCTTTTAAAGCATTTGATGTCTCTAGCATTTCAGCCCCTTCCTTCACACCTTCTGCTTATAGGGCCAAGTGACATGTGAGGAATTTCTTTTGGTATCCAAAGAAAATATCCTTTGTTTTCTTTTCACAAGAATTCACCTCATGCTCATGTTTAGCAGGAGCACAACGAAAGAAAAATAAACTTTTTACAGTATTATCAGAAAATATCAACACAGCGCATGCACAGTATTTCTGAAAGACAAAGGACTTATCAGTATTAAAAATGTCTTTAATTTATTAAAACTGGAAAGTTGCCAGAATGGCTTGCTCATTAATTTAAACATTGAACACAGACCTTAAATTGCTGTTTGTGAGACTTTCGAACATCAGAGATTTTTTTTTTCTTGTACTTATCTGCATGTATTTTTAAGTCAGAGAGCCATTAGACAAATTAAGTTTTATTATTCTGCTCAAAAATATGTATGTTGCCTTTCTTGCTGAATATTAAATCTGCTGTATAGCTTTTTCACAGGATCTGTGAAACTGCCGAATAACAGAGTGAATCAATGAGGCTAAAATTAAATGGGAATATATATATGTATATATACATTCCACTTCAGCAGCTGTTTACATAAACTGGACATTTCTTTTCTGTTTGTAAAAGCTGGTCACAAACACAAGTATCTCAATCCATGCATATCTTTAGAATAAATTATGCATTTCCCTAATGGGCATAAGAACTAGGAAAACAGGGTGCCATCATTAATTTGAAACACAATAAGTTCAGAGAAACTTATCTGTTCTAGCAAACTGAAAATTCTTGCAAACCCACTATTAAATGTCAAAATGTACAAGACAGCTCTCCTTTGACTAGAGGACAGGGTGGATGTGTATATCTGAGTTCTGATTTCTGAGCTCAGTAGATTTCACTTTGGTGTTAATGGGACTTCCACACTGAAGACTACAATGACATTCATGTTTTCATATGATTTTTTTTTTAATTTGTTCAGTACTTTGTTAGAGTCCATACCATTTTGCATGAAAATATGCTCTCTTTTAGAACATCTCCCCAGAGCTTAATGCTGCTGTCTAGATCCCTGTGTATTTCAGCATAATTAGCCATGAGTATTACAGCTCCTGGTTCAGGCTCTTTCTAGAATCAGGAATCTAAATTTATGATATAAGGTACCTTCAGAAGAGCTAATTGTCACAGATTTGACACTTGTTTTTTTAAATCTGGCTATTTTAAGCTGTTTCAATCTGGGCTACGAAAGTAATTAATAGTTTCCAAATGTCTTTGAAACCGAAGAGAGTAAGTCATTCAGACTGGTAATATATGAAATAGACCAAGAATCTGACCCTATCTATTTAGGTATGTAGGAACCTCAAGGGAACGAAGTGGCAAAATATCATCCATCTACCTCAGTCCTTCATTGGACTGAGCTGTTTCCATGAACTCAGAAAACATGACTTCATATTTCTGCAAAATCACATTATGATCAAGTCCAATACCAAAATACCTACAATCATATACTCCTGGCCTCTTGGTAATGTAGTGGGTTTTTTTTTTGAACTATGCCTTGATAGTATTTATTATTCATCTGAGTTTGTCCTTTTTCACTTTAGGACACTTCACTTGGGATATTTTGATAAAAATTATGACTTAATTATGACTTTAATTCCATACTAACATGTGATGGTTAATTTTTTTTTCAGAAATAAAATACCAAGTTCAAAATCTGAGGTCCCATATCTCTCTGACTATTTGATGTGCAACACAGGAAGAAAGATCAGATGACTGGAGGAGCACAAGAAAAACAAACAAATGTGGAGACTGGGTGTTGATGAAGAATTTACCATAATGGTAAATTCCTAAAACAAATTAGGACAGTTTATAGCACACTGGAGCACTCTAGCCTTATCCCATATATAACTTTTTATGAGACACAGCTGCACCTCCACTTTACAGCAGCAAATTGAAAGCTCATTTAGAACCTGAGATACCCACAGTATTGCTGACTGAAAATACAGCTTCAGAACAGTAGCGTCACTCACAAAATGGTGCTCACCACCTGCAGTGTTTCAATTTGACTTGTTTCTGTAAAGGATGACACGTGAAACATCACTGTAGGATACAAGACATTTTTGGCTAACTGATACAGCACAAATGTCTCATGACCACCATTTCTGCAGTGTTGATTATCTGCTCAAGGTGTATGCATGCCTACGCACCCTTATACTACACACCTACTATGCTAATGTGTCATTAAGACACTTGTCCTCATGCATTTTTTCCTCTCTTTTTAATTTGTTTGATGTTACTCAAACCTCACACTCAGAAGGGAGTCATGCAGGTTTAATATGAAGGTGATCCTCTCATGTGAAGAACCAGTAACCCTGTTCTTTACAGGGCATGGGAATGGTAAAGCAGTTTTGCACCTTCAGTTACCCTCCTGGCAGAATAAACAGATGATAGGGCAATCTCAGGCCTTTCTGTGTGGATTTTAACAGCCAGCTGTGATAACTGACTTCAATTCTGATCCAAGTTTTTACTTTAACCCACGTCCGACTTTCATCTTTTCCATATATGAGACCCTTGAAAAGAAGATAAAGAGATCCAACTTATATTTATTAGTCACTGAGCTAATCCCTTGTTAACAAGGCTGATGCTGCAGTGGGAGAGAAAGACACAGTACCTCAAAAGTAGGCTAGTGGTGCCAACAGACTATTCCCTGTGTTTTTTCTATCATAATCCCAGTTGGACTAAAATTTCTAGTTTTGCCTACAGGCACCTTTACGTTACCAGTGAGTTCCTTCCATACTCTGCCTGGGTGAATGGGACAAATTTCCTTCTTGCTCATTGCCTGTTTGCTGCACACATGGATTTTTGATCTGTCCTAGATGGTCTTCTAATTTGGCCTAGCTCTCTACTGATGCTTGCTGTCCCATGAACCTTCACTTCACTGTCATTCTCATGATCCTTCACAATGACCACTTTATGGATTGTCTGTTGTAGTCACCTAAATTTTTGCATCCTCATGAGTCTAAGAACCGAAGTGTATAAAAGATAACATTCTAAATGTGATTCATGCATATCAACGACAGTCCTTCTTGAAAGCTAAGTTCCACCCAAACAAATCACTTTACAGGATCAGGGCATTAAATTTTAACTGAATATCTAACAAATAAAACTATCACCTTTCTTCATTTCTCTAAGGAAGCTGATTCACCTTCATAACTCTCTGCTGTGGGTATTCATTTACCATTCTGACATAATCTAGTGCCTCACTGCATGATGCTGATGATGTTTTTGTCATAGTGAAGAATGCAGCACAATTGTTGCAGAAATTGTCTAAGAAACTGAGACCTTAATATGTACCATCTGTTTTACAAAAAAGCTCAATGTGGTAATGCATTTGCAATACCAGAAGCAATATCTCTAAGACATGAAATGAACATATGCTGTCTAAGAGCCTTCAGGCTGACATTGAAAAAGAGAAAAGATAGTACTTCAAGGCAAATATTGTCCCAGTAGAAAGACTGCCAGAACCAATATGGCTCAGTCTATTGACAAGTCTCTGGTGAACAACATCATATAAAGACATGCACATTGTTATGGGTTGTACAGCTCTATGCCCCATTTTTTTTTAGCTTGGGAAAAAAGTAGAGAACACCTTCACTGTCACACTGGCTATTCTCTTGTTTCAGATCAACAGATGTTGTCAGATGAAGACATCCTATCCATTATTCTTTGATTAACCGATTTTTTAAAACAAGTCAATGAAACTCACACTAGCTTCTTGTACTAGATTAAGTAAGCAGCCTGCTTGGAAGAAAAGCACAACTGAAAGAACCCTATGCTTTCTAGTGTTTTCTTTTATTTTCTTTCATTTTTTTCTTCCAAATTAATACATTTTATGCATGAAGATATCTGTACTTCTGAAGCTAAAATGGTACTGAAAGCACAATAGCTAGTAATGAATATTATACATGCCAGAATATACAGTAATTTTATTCTAAAGTCTGTTATCCTTAAATGAAAGGATCTAAGTTATTGTCCTGTCAGCCACAGTTTATACTGACATAATCTAAAATCCATATTGCTTTCAGAGAAGACATAAACAAAAAATGCTATGTTACATTATGAAGAATTGGCTATCTTCTTGTAAAGACATAATTGTCTTCCATTATTAAAAATGCCATATAACCTTCTCTAATTTTGCTAAATCAGACAAATTCTCTGATTAACACTCTTCCAAAAATATTTTGGTTTGCTGGATTTTGGAGAGGGGGGAATATATAAAGGCATTTATTAAATAATTCATACACTAAGCATTTAGTTTTGCAAGCAATTTTTAGATGAAGGGGAAGGAATTATTATAATCGTATATGTGAATTTGCTGCTGTCCATAATAACATCAATACATTTCACAATCTGAAGTAATCTAGACAATTCCTTTTGAAGTTAATGGCAGAGTTCTTCCATCAGGGGTTACATTAAATACATTTTTCTCCTGTGTTCCCTCCTCTGACTCCCCCCCTCCTTTTTTTTTTTTTTTTTTCTTTTCATTTCTTGTTATTTAGAATGCTTCTGTTATTTAGTCTGTTTAGAAGACTTCATTCAAGTATGAAGTCCGGGGTATTCATCAAGCTACATTTAAGATACGTCATCTTAAAACCCAAGTAACACAACACAAGGTGAGCCCAGTGTTTGTAGACCTAGACTGTACATGATAGAACTTCATGGCTTCACACCTAAAGATGGCTGCAAACTTACTAAATTCCTACAGGCAAATGGGGATTTGGGAAATCCACAGCATTTCTCCTGTGGATTTTATTAGTTCCACAGGAGGGAGTCTTTCTTCTACAGATTATAGATGCTACAAGCACAGTAAAGAAGCTTGTAAACAGTTCTTGAGGAAGCTATCTTTCTTTAGATCTCAGAAACTCGGCAGGAGGTAGCTCTTCTGCTGCAGATCTTAGAAGCACAGGCTATTTAAAGTACAGGATAATTCTAATTAACAACACCATCAATTATGTCAAACAATGCACATTCACTGACCTTTCATTAAAGGAAAAGCTATCAAAGCAGGAGTTTTTAAACTATGTGAGGAAGGAGAAGTAAAGGAGGACCAAATTTTACCATCTCTGGAGACTGTGGTGGATACAGAGTGGGGGAATCTAGTAGCAACCTGGTTGTTTCTCTGTCATATGGTCAGTGGCATGTTCTTTAATGGAAGGATTCTTCCAGTAAACAGGCCCGAAGTTTGGTAAGCTCAAGACAAACATAGTCATCTCTTTCTATAAAGCTTTTTCTACAACCAGAAAAATAAGCCGCATTCAAATACAATCCCAATATGCAAAACTCGAATATTCAAGATTTAGCTAACAGCTGCTGTGAGAACCAGAAAAAAAAATAAAATTGAGAAAACAATAGAAAACATAAGTTGTTTTAAAGAAAAATATGAGCAAGAGGCTTTGTTACTACACATACTTACAGCAAAAATTAATAATATAATTATTACTGATATACTGTATGTATAAAAATACCTTGCAGATAAGCAAATGAAATATTGAAGACTGACATTGAAATGTTAAACAATGAAGACTGAGAACCAGCAGAGTTTAATGTTTTTGTGGGAATACTGGAGAATATTTTGAGATCCAGAAAGCTCAGCATGCTATAGAATACTAAAAAAAGATATATAATTAAAAATATATATTTAGGAATTTCAGTCATTTTAAATATAGTTTTCAATGTCCTGTCCTGTTAAACCTGTTAACATTGTTTAAATGAACAGACAATTGTGTATTGAAGCACTGTTTTTTCTTAACTAAACTTTCTGTCTGTTAATATTTTAAAATCAATGTAAAATAAATTTTAAAAACTGCCAACAAAGCAGCTGAATGGATTGTGTCAAAAAATACAATGAATGAATTTCCAATAAGTCCTGCCATTGAAGTCTACAGTGTGAAAAACAGGGAGAAGATAATATATAATGCCTCCATCTCTTATCTCCAAGTGCTTCCCAAAACAAGAAACCCTGTGAATATAAAGCTTTTTAGAAACAGAAGTTGGAGAACAAATGTTGCTTCTATCTATGATCTCAATTGTTGTCTAGATATGCTTAATTCTATCCATTAAATATCAAAGGAGTGTAAACCTTTGTTAAAGGAGTGTAGTCCTTTAACTGGACTAGTGTTAAAGAGACTTAATCCAGGCATCTCTAACTGCAAGGATTTAACAGTTTTAACAGATAAAACTTGACCTTCTTTCATAAACAACAAAATGAACTGAGAACTGAAGGTCCACTCTGCTATGCCCAGACAACTCAGACTTGATCTGAAAACCACTTTAATACCCTCCTACATATCATAGCCAGAACAGGGACACTGGAGGTAGAACCGGTTGAGGCTCAAGTAAAACACATGGAAACCATTTTGGTGAGAATGAGAAGCTATAATTTTATCAACTGTTGAGAAAAATTGACTGGGGAATGAGAATAGGTGCTAACAAAAATGGAAGAAATAAATCAAATAATGGACAGGATGACGTCCTCATTACCCAAAAGTCTGAGAGTGGGAGTTCATCTCATCTAACATCAGCTGTTAGTTGATGTTAGTTAGTTGCTTAGGCTAATCATCTAGGCTCTCTCTCTAATCAATGGAGAGAAATAGACACATCCAGAGAATAATCAATCCTGTCTACAATATAATTGGGATGGGATGAATTAGCTCTGGAAGAACCTAACTCTCTACATTCACTGTAGTGGAAACCTGTATGATTTGCTTAATCTGAATGCCTGTCTTTTAAATTGTTAAAGTTAAATAAAATGAACAATTGTTTACACTATCAGAAAGAGGCAGAGGGCTTCGGTAAACTCCACTGATCTTCCCCTCACTCCTCCTCCCCCTCATTCCCATAAATATCTGCTTTGCTGACTACTTCATCCGTATTGTTAAAAAGACTGGAGAATGTCTTCAATTTCTCTGACAATTTGGTATCATCTTTATCCCCTGGTTTGCCAAAAGCTCATATTGTACAACATACTGCAATTGCTGCTCTGAAATGCTTCATTTGAGTCTTGAACTACCAGTGTTATTATTGCAAATAACTGCTCTATGCCATCCACTTTCAGTGGCACTGGGACTGTATGACTGCAAGTGTCTGTTCAGATTCAGGGAAAAGTAGTTTTTCATTGCAAATCTAACCCAAAAGCTAATACAAGCCATATATATAACTCTCTATATATAGTTATATATGCACACAAGTATATTCTTAAACGTATATATATATTTAAGGAAAGACTAGCATAAGGAACTGCTAAAGAATCACAGAAAGATGCCTGTCTATCTACGGCACCTTTTTGGGAAGACAAGCTAATAAGCAATTGATGGTAGGTAAATATTAATCTGCACTGGAGTCTGGTACAGTGCTCTTTTCAGGAGACAAAGAAGGACTAAATGTGCAGGTATATTGCCCATAGACCTGCAAATGCTGAATAACAGCATCTGCAGGAATAAGACAGATTCTCACTTGCTCTACACTGTGTGGCTACACATACAGTAATGTGTGAATTAAGTGTGAAAGAAAAGGTCTACGTGGAACGGTAATGGGACAGTTGTTTAGCATGGTTTAAAGTGAAAGTCCCTCCAAAAAATATTCCAGATGTGAGCAGATAATACTTTCTCCAGCACAAGGTTACACAGAGAAGAGCAGAAATTAATTAAAATATTTCAGAGATAGGACAAAATAGACTGAGGATTAAGAGTCTGGTCACTTACCTCAGCAGAAGTGCATGGTCCAGCATGTGGCTGCAGAAATGTGGCATAACTGATGGCCACAGATTCCTCTGTGTATATTTACAGTTGCATTTTGCTCTGGTCTATATTTTATATGCTGCATTATTCCATATTTTAGGGAATTTTATTTTATTCAGTTTTAATGATTACTTTACAGTTGGGGAATATCAATATATTATTAATAATAATAATAATTATTATTATTTTAACCTCTCATTTTTTCTTTTTTTCTATTTTATAGGACTGGCTTCCTTTTTTTTTAATTTAAAAGTTGATACACATACTTAAAATTTTTCTTCACTACCTCTGTCAGAAATGTAGAGAAAAAAAAAAAAAAAAAAGAGCTTTGTATTGGTTTGAAGTTAAAAAGCAAGGAAAACAGGAAAATATGCACAACAAATGACTTTTTTTTTTTTTTCTAATGTGAAACCTGCATTTTGAAGACAATTTTCTTCAGATTTTCCTCTGATGAACTGAACTCTTGTTCTTCAACATCTGAATTTTATTATTTGTGATAATGAGCACTGTTGAACATGTGGGAAGATTTAGATCAAGTGAGACAGCAAGCCAAACCTGAACTTTGACCCTCTCTTCCAGCCTCCTTCATGATGTGCTTGCTACCTAGTAGGTTTTATAAAACAGCTCATTTTTAAAATGATTTTTCTTTTTTTTTTCTTTCTCCATTCAAGAGTAACTAAAAAAAAAAGAAAAAAAAAAAAAGAAAAAAAAGAATTTATGTTGTTTCTGGTTTACAGCAAGGTACTTCACACACTACTATCACTACTATTTATTTTAACTGGCCAGAATACAATTACAGTTGCTGTTGTTCATTCTATCACTGACTGAGTATATGTAACTTGTACAACGAACTGTAGTGGGTCAAATAGTGGTGACTAATAAGACTAATAAGACTTATTCTATGTTGGAGCCAACAAATCCTTTATCAGTACTTCAACCATTCTGCTTACGTGGCCTCATTGTTAAGATTATGCCTTTCATCTATGGGAACTAATCCCTTTCATATACAATTTTAGCAAGAAGCTTATAAAATGTGTATTAAAGCAGTATTGACTTGTCCAACAATAAAAAGTACAATTAGGCTTCCAACACAGAGCATTTCTAATTTGCATAAAAACCTCTCTAACCTATTCCTTTTACTGCAGAATATAACCATGAGGTTACATTCTGTACCATGCACCGGTAATTTACTGTAAAATTAGTAGATAGCTGTACCTGTATAATAGTGTTCACTTTCTTTGTGTAAATCTTTTAAAAGTGAATTTACATGGCGAATGTATCAATAGGAAATAAAATTAAAGATCATTACATTGAACGGCCAAGTACAAAGGGTTCTTTTAATAATCTCTCATAATGCAGTAACTCAGGACTCACTTACTGAGAGTACCTATCCTGATAGAGCCATGGGTAGGGTCACACTGTAGACTCAGTTTTATCATACTTTGCAGTTGCAATAGCTCATTTTCATAATGTACTATTTAAGCAAGAAGCTTATAAGAACCGTAGAAAAGCAATAATGACCAGTCTGTGCATAGAAATGTATAAATAGTTAGGCTTCCAACACTAAGCATTTCCATCTAAGAAGATTACTTAATATCCTTTTTGCAAAATTTCTCATTTCCATAACCAAATAGGTGCTATTGTCTATTCACTCTCCAAGTACTACACCTCTTTGTAACACTACAGGAATTTCTTTTCTGTGTGTACTTTGGAATATATTAAATTAGATTTGTAAAGTACATGCCAACTAGTAAATAACAGTAAGACACAATTCATATGGGATTTAGATTCACTGGAATTATCCAAAAGAAAATCAGAAGAATGGGTTACTTGTTATTACTGCTTCTCTTTACAGAGAGTATAGAAATTCTTCATGACTAGAGATGATTAGTCTTCTCTTCACTTACTTAATAAAGAACAGTATTTCCTTACCAAGGTAACACAAGATGACATTGCCTCAGGTCACTGCAGAGCATGT
The DNA here is from genome assembly GCF_047663525.1 of Anas platyrhynchos. Lineage (NCBI taxonomy): Eukaryota > Metazoa > Chordata > Aves > Anseriformes > Anatidae > Anas > Anas platyrhynchos. The sequence continues at coordinate 27,229,082 of NC_092587.1, forward strand.
CATATCATGTAACAAAACATCACCTGATGTAACCTGATCCAACAGGCCATGTGCCTGTTGCCTGTTTGTAGAAAATACCACTTTTTCAGAAGAGAGCACATGTCAAAGTAGATAATGTTAGCTCTACTTCTGAGTCTTGTGTTCACAATTAACTTGGAGTCCAAATCACAATGAACAGGAATAATTTCATATTCAGTTTTTCAGTGTTGCCTATACTGTACTGACAGAGTAACTTCTATAGCTGCTTAGAGAGTTTAAACATGCTCAGTGAAATTAATTTATTAATTAATTTAATTAATTAATTCTCCCCTCCCCTCCCCCCCCCCCCCAAAAAAAAAGACAACTGAAATCATCAAGACAGAAAAACCACCAACCACTCCATTTTCATGTATCTTGAGAACATGTCAGTCTGTCCATTTCTAGATCAGCACAATTCTCCATTGTGCTCTTTTTCATAATTTTACAAAAATTACAGTCACATTATAAATAGTAAATATTCTAATTTGTTCCATTATTAAGACAAGGAAAAGCTAATCAATAGCAAAATCGTAAAACTGATATGTTACTGGTCAAATGAATACACAGCCAGTGAACTTTTAAAATGTCTAATCTGAGCTGTCACTGTAAAGTTATTTTATAAAAAACAAACAGCAACAACAAACCACACACTTCTAAATGTCTTAAGGCACTACTTTTGAAGCCATAATCCTCTTGAACTTCTTGCTGTAATAAACACCAAAAGCTAAGGAAAAATATTGTAGAAATCAATTGTAAGAGAAAAATAAGCTAACATTACTCTAACATAATAAGTAGGAAGCCTAATTAAATTTTAACAGTGTTTGAAAGGTTTGCTGTGCTAATTAGATAAAGTAGCATAAATTTCTCTCACATTCACGTGATGAGACACCAAACATAATATGGAGAAAATTACCTGAAATCTTCCTGACACTGCAAACTTCAGGGAAGTTCAACAACAAATTTATTTTTACTATGTCTCTAAAAAGAAAAAAAAAAAAAAAGTATATTCATGAAAGGAAGGAAGGAAAGAAGGGAGGGAGGGAGGGAGGGAGGGAGGAGGGAGGGAGGGAGGGAGAAAGGAAGGAAGGAAAGTGCTACCTTTTAATAAAGGTAATAGTCTGCCAACATAACTGATAAATAACACATAACCACATAACTTTCTTGTCATTCCTTTACTCTTTCAATGTTTTGCCCTGTTATAGTTATTTTAGTGTAAGATATGCTTCTTTGTTCTTTTTTGTTGTATAGTTCTTCTTTGTGAGCCTCATGAAGAATAATTGCTAATTTAATAATGACTCTTCTTATTATAATTGGTCATGTAGGAACTGCAAGTTCAAGACCTACGTTGCTTGTTATTTTATACCATTTCTTAAAAAAAAAAAAAAGTATTCATGTTGTTTTAGCATTCTCTCTCTCTTTTATCTCTTTTATATATATATATATATGTACATTATGTAAAATATATATAAGGATTCCCGTGAAGTAAATACAACCAAAAACTAATAATTTACAGAAACTGAAGTTCCCAGGTGCAGGAAACTGCTCTTGGGTATCCAAAATCTATTTTTTTCATTTGGAGTTTATTGGCTTGGCAAGCAGGAGTGTGATAAGAAGAAGTCCAAAATTAGAGGGTTATTTTTAAAATATGGCTCTTATTCAGCCCCACATCATGCTAAAACATCTCCACTTAAAAATATGAGAACATCTGAAAAAACTAGATCTGAACATTTTATACATTTGAAGCAAACCCCAGTCACTGTATCTGAACATCTAATTTGATAAAGCTGCAATTTGTATCTGAACTTTGCATCCTAGGCATGTTTAGTTTAGAAACATTAAATTAGTTTTAATCCTCAGCAGTGAAAACCTGCCACCATTCAATGCTGGTAGCAATATATAAAGGCATGAGCAATACAATCACCTCAGAGGAAATGCTGCTTTACTATTTCCCCTCAGTTTGACCCTTGCTAGCATGCATGAATCAAATCAAGAGCTTGAAGATTTTGCAGACTTGGATTAACATATTTGCAAGGCTCAGTTGGATTTTCACAAAGAAAGCAGATATGGAAAGAAAAACTCTTTGTTGTTTATGGAAAGTCTGATAAACATGTGGTTGACACCTGGATTTTAAAGGGATTCTATTCCTTGCTCAATAAAAGTACAATGGCCACCTTCTGAGGCATTTTAACAATAAAACAAGATGATAGCAACAAAAAGAGCTGCCACATGTTGTTTTCTTCACCTCTTTGATTTTGTTTAATAACAATGAATTAACTTTTAAAAACAAAAGGGTAAAATAACAGGTTTAAAAGAAAAAAAAAAAACACACACACACATGAAATGTGCATTAAAACATAGGAACATATGTACTATGAAGCATATGTTTTCCCAATAAACATTTTATACTGTGAAAATATCAGTGAATGAATTTCCTTATGACAGTGTTTTGCATCTTTGAAATGCTGATAAAACTGCTGTATGTGAATGATATAAAATTAATGCTTAGTAGAGTATCTGTATATCCCACTGACCTCTGCAGGGTTAATGAGAGTAAATTCTGTCCTTTAAGCATAAAATACTGCTGGGGCAAATATATGCACAAGAAATTGCACTAAATTAGGATTGAGTTCTTACCAGTTTTTCTGCCAGGGTACACTGGAAGAAAGGCAAAAGGCATCTCCATACTAACATAGCTCTCAGTAATCAAGATATGCATTGGCATAGCAGCCCTTTTGCAGTCACTGGGCTGTTGTCCCTATTCAGCTTGTACAGTGAATTGGAATTCCATCTTTTTACTCTGAAGTATACAGTAAATTTAACATTGCCACCACAAATGCATGGACTAAGAAGACAGCATGTGGCCTATTTGTAGATTGTCTTTTTATACACCAGCCATCGTGTCTCAAGGCTGCTCAGATTGATTGCTTTAGGAAATATAACAACCTCCCTTAAGGAAGCAAATGGAGACTAGCTTCATTTTAGATATCTAACTTTTAATATTCTGATGATAGATGAGACAAATCCCATTTGAAAAGCTGGGACTCTGGGGCTTTCTTTTCACTTATGCCAATGAATGCAAGGCATTCACCAGTCCAGGCTCCCAACCAGCCAAATCAAGGAACTTGCAGGAGTATACCACAACTTTAATATGGGAAATGAGAACAGGATGGTGCAAAGCTTGCTTCCACTCTGTATTGATGTTTAACTGTTTCCTAAATAGAGGTCTGGCACATTTTCCTAGAATTGCAGTGTTATGTCTACAGAGATCTAGATCTGGACTGAAGTTCTTGTGAATAGCAGTAGTTTTAAGAGTTTATATCTAAAAAGAATTCACTTGACAAAAAATAAAAAAATAAAAAATTATATTTCAAGTAGCTTATTGCTTCCAAAACTTGTATAGTTTTTGTCGCTGATCAGGAGACTAGACAAACAACCAGATGTGAGATTCAGGGAATAAAAATTAATTTCAGTATCTTGTCAATTAGTAGAAAAAAATGTACAGAATTAACAATCTATTTATAAATTAGAGGGGAAAGCTCAGTGATCTCCTATTCTGTTCTACCCCACCACTTCTACAGAAATAAATATTTTCACTTTATTAAAAACAAAAAATCAAACAAAAAAACTTGCTCATATATACAAAGCAGTCTGAATAAGAAAAGAAAGAAAAAAAAAAAAAAGAGGTGAACATTACACAATACAGCAATAAATTTCCAGAGATAACATATATATTTCAACTAGTATTTTTACTGTGCATTAATACCCTTTCAGCTATAATTGAAAGTTACCAGCATTATGTCAGTTTTAGCAGAGAGTATTTTGGTTTCAGGTAGAACTTCAGAACAGCTAATTATGCAAAATAAAACCATAGAAAGGCAGTGTTCCTCCAGTGAGTCAGTGCTATATAGGAGCAAAGAGACAGCTCAGCTGTTGCTCAAATTACGATTGCATCATGCTTGAAAATCTTATGGCCTGATCCTGCCCCATGCCAGTGTGCTCTTTTCACACTCGCTGTATGGACAAAAGAACTCAGAGGGTTAGACCTTTATACATTTCATTGTTTACCTGACGTTTATCAATCTGAAACACTGGATAACTTGAAAAAAGCTCTATTATGGGGAAACACAAAGAACATGAATTTTCCTCTCTGCTATTAACAGATATCATTCACTTTTACTGTACACATCAAGCTGCCAAGTAACATATCTTTGAGAGCAGAATATTTGAATTAAGCAGCTTTCAACAAAGAAACTATATAGTTGCCAAAGCAACAATGATTTTTATTTCATGTTTAAAGAGGGGTTTACAGACTGAAGCAAACTTGGAAAAAGAAAAACTTTAATGGTAAAAAGATGTAGCTGGCTGTGGGGAAAGAATCAGTGTAATTATTATGGGTTTGGTTTTGGAAGCAGTCTGCTTAGCAGAATGAAAAACTCTTTTCTTTTGAAAACTTTACTTTGTTTCTCAGATTTTGCGGTTTATTCCTGTTATGGACATGTGTAAATTTATATGTAGGACATTATCTTAAGCAATAAAATATATTTAAACAAGAGAAATGATGATATTGTCAAATCCAGATGTTAAAATACCATAAAACAGTTGTAAAAATTATGTTTTTATTAAAATAAAATAACGTTTAAAAATATCGTTCTTTCATTTGTATTCTCACTTGTGAGGCTTAAAAAAAACTAAGGTGACAAAGTTTTTTGTTTTTTTGTCTGTTTGTTTTTTAACTTTCTTTTTAGAAATAATGATGGCATTCTTATGCATTCCTATGATATCTGGATTTGGTGCCATTAAAAAAAAAAATAAATTGTAAATGCTGAGTCTTGCCATAATAAAAGCCAGTTGAAAGATAAGAAATGCCATAGCAAATCATCTGCAAGAATTCAATACTGCAAAATGCTGTTTCCAAACTGAAAAACTGTTGAAGTACGTGTACTGTGGTAATGGTTTTGCATGTATTGTCTACTTCTTATGCTCGAGTAGGGTTTCTCCTGTGCAAGCTTTTATTTTCAGTCTTATACTTGAAATACATGCCTAAACTAAAAATCATATTGATAATATTGACAACAAAATATTGACAACAAAAAGTGATAAGAAGTCTACTACAGAATATTTACTTTTATGTACACTTTGCCAGTGGCAAGTCCTCATGTTTGGACATGATTATGTACTTTCCTGTTCATGAAATCAGATAGATATTTTTTCATATCCAGAATTTCTGAAAATACTGAATGATTTTCTGGAGTGCTAATTGTCTCTGCTAATGTAACATGGGGTAGTGATTGCAAAGGGTGGTCCATTTCTTGTTTGAAAGGTTTGTCACATTAGTGAAAGCAAATAAACTCCTAGCCACATTAGCTATAAATTAACAAAAATGTTTTGTTTGTTTTCTTCAATATATGTAAATCAATCTCTAAATCAGCTTGACATAAATATAAGACAAATGTAGTCTTACATGTGGATCCAGAACTGGAATCTCTCAAAATTTGGTCAGAATGAGCTACAGCTAAAATAAGGGAATTGAGGGAAGGAAGGAAATCTGAGATCAATGAGTTGCCTGCTGGCTGAACACCCAAAGTTTCAAATAGATGGAGAAGCCAAGGAGAAGAAGGAGAGAAGCAATATTTTAGAATTCAAATTCTTGAGTGAGTTATACTCAGAAAATATGGCTTGATTACAATATGTAGGAACATATTAGTCCAGTCACTTTTCCCAGAGTAATGCACATCACATTTGTTGTAGAACTCCACCTAGACCAATTCTGATAGTGTGTGTGGTCTTCTGTTCAGCTGGGCAAATTGATCTCACTGTCGTAAGAGAAAATCAGTAAAGTATGTGATTTTAACACAGGACAATAAAATGACTCCGCAGTTTTATTCTAAACTTACTAACCGAGCTTCTCTTAATGTGATAAATGTTTATGGATTCTTCTAATTACAAGTCTGCTTTAAAGCCAAGACATGTAGAAAATATGTCGCTCTTTCATAAAGTTTCCAAGGTTTTCCTATAATAATCAATTACCATAATGAGTTTTTTTAAAGCTGCCATTTGTCACTTTCTTAAAATATATAAACTACCCAATATCAAGATAAATAGCTAGAGCCAGCCTGTCCTGAGGCCCTCCACCAAAGACATCCACTAAATCAAAATCAACTGGGAAACCTGTTGGACTTTATTTCAAAGTCAATCCTTCTTGAACTAAATAAAAATCTGTAGAAAACAAGTGTAACTTTATTGCAGGAAACACCACTTTCTTAATAGAACCTTAAAAAATGTTGATCTTGATCCTTTAAACTGTGCTTTCAAAGCAATTTTTTCATTGCTTTCAGATGCTTTGAAAGAAAACTGAGACCTGTGTACTGCAGGATTGGAGAAATCATATGCCCTGTATACTTTTAGTTGTGACTGCATTTTTGGTACCTGCTACAATGTTTGAAGGTGGCTGTAGTTTCAACACTGTTGACACAGAACTTTCCTTTGCTAGGCTGACTTTGCTGTAGATGACTTCACTGGCTTTTGAGATCTGCACTGATGAAACAAGGAAAAACTACTCTGACTGTTTCATCTCCTGTCAGCACAGCATCATTCTTCTCACTCCTAAATTGAAAATGCATAGTCACTTAGTAGTAATAATGTAGCATCTTAACCTAAAAGGACAGCGTTCCCTTAGGGCATCATTGCAGTATACTCCCAGCAAATAATCCATACACATTCTTGGTGCACGTATTCTGAATTTTAAAAATTTTCCAGGATCTTTGGTCAGAAGTATTTCGTTGCACATATAGGCCCTTGAATCTAGTACAAGTTATATCTTATATGAGTAAATGTTCCAAAACTCCAAATTCCTAAACAACATACTAAGTTGGAGCAATGAAAAATAAAAATAAATAAAAAATTATAAAAATAATGCACTTTGCAAAACACATTTGTTGCTTTGTTGCTGTCAATCCTGACAGAAATTGATGGTTTGGTCAACAGAAGAAGTAGGCTGCATTTCTTTCATCAGGAGTCTTGTCAGAGTGGTTCATATTCTGTGAATGGAAAGATTATTATTTTATTTTATTTTATTTTATTTTATTTTATTTTATTTTATTTTATTTTATTTTATTTATAATTTTATTATTTTATTTTATTTTATTTTATTTCTTCCCCTGAAGAAGAAAATAAAAGGCAATGTATTCAAACAATGGGATACCTCTGACATCCTGACACTATTTGCATTTCACACCTAAGCCAATGCCACCCAAATAAATATGAGAAGACAATTACGGATGAAGAAATAGATACTTTGGCTTATGTATACTTACTGGAAATTTATACTAAAGGAGAACCTCCAGGAAAAAGCAATTGACAGTTCCTTTCAAAAGTCTGTAGCTCATAACCAGAACTTTAATAAGACTGACTCATTTTTAGCCCTCTTTGCTTAACAGATAATTTTATATTTAATAAATGCAATTAAAAATACAAAAATAATTATTTAGCTAGCAAATGATAGTATGAAAACAGAAAGGAGTAAGCTTTCAGGAGAACGTTTCTCTATTGCAAGTATCTCACTGCTGTTCTCATTCTTTTGAAACACAATGAGAATTTTGTGAGTGTGCTCATAAGTTATTAGCTCAGTAAGTGCCTGCTGTTTACTGAGGTCCTGAGCTTTGTTTTTTCCATGTCGTTTGATGGCTTCTATATTAGGTATTTCCTTTCTTTAGATGACTGTTACATTTGCTCATTGTCTAGTGTACACATGTAATTCTACACACATAAGCTTCTGCTTTTGAGCAGAAATAATATTTCCTTTATGAATTTGCTTTTTCAAGAACTTTATTCAATTGCCACTTGTTCTTTAGACAATATTGAATGGTGGCATTTTTTGGTTGTATACAGTTTTCATATACAAGCTTTGAAAATACTTCACTGACTTGGCAGTCTAAATTTCATTTTTAAAAATGGCAGAGACATTTTAAAGACTAAAGGACTAAACTGTTTATCATAGGTAAGAGTGATAAAATGTCTATGCTCACTATTAATATTGTTCAACGTCACACCCAAAGAAAAGCTTAACCTAGTCTCTCCATTCAGCTCTGCTGAATGGCTGCTGTCAGCAAACTCCTACCCACCATGAGCTGTGGTTAAAACTTTTTTGTGTGCTACAGATGACTAGTACTGGAAGTTACCAGTGCAATTCCCATCACATTTTTATTCCTGAATTTATGGCCTTCTACTGACCTTGATTACCACCTGGGGAAAGACCAGAACTGTTTCCTAGAATTGGGGCACTGAAAAAAGGCAGTGACAGTGGGGATGCTTAATCAAAGTTAAGGCTTATTTGTGTCAGTCTTTTTATAGAGACCAAACTAAGTGAGAGCAACTCCAGTTGCAAACGTATACATACACAGAAGGTACCGAACCCTGCAGTTTACTTGAATAAGCCTGAAACAAAAGGTTATAAAACCTTTGAAATGTCTTTTCATTGGCTACTGAATGCACCCAAGAGTTTGAACAATTCAGTGCCATACAGCATATGCGTAATCCCCTAAAGGATTCACAAATTGTATGGTTTCCTTATCACATTCAGGCCTTGAACACCTATTAAAGTAAACATTCCTGGGTACTGGAACATGATCATCCATATTGTTACATTGTTAGATTGTCCTGGGCATGGTTTTGGCTCTGGCCAACTCAAGCTTGCTTTACAACATCTTCCAGGCAGTTAGGGAGTTAGCACTATGCACAGACTATGCTCAAGAGGCAGTTTGAATGCAGTCATCCTGTTTTAAGAGCTAAGACAGTTTGATAGTAGGGACACTTAATATTCTTCATCAACTCAGTGCCAACATATGCTTCCAACATCTTTAATTTACAAGTACGGATGTAGCCTCAGAGTTCTCACAGCATGTTTAATACAACAGACTGCTGTGGTAATGGTAGTAATGAGGGTTCTGTCACTGCTGCCATGTCGGTTTGATCCAATAGCTTCTGTCCTAGACCATTACATGAGTAGATGAAAACTTATTTATAACTTTTTAAGAAAGCATATTTTAAACATTAGTAAATGTATTTTAAATATTACTGTACATTCATTTATGACAGACTGTTAAAGTAATACAGTTATTTCAGATTTATATTCAATTTTGGAGTACTGATTGAGATAAATTTGAATTGGTGCAAATCAATGGGAAAATGACTGGACTCAGAGTCTGTTGAATTCAGTTCAACCAGATGTTGGCACTGGTAAAATCTTTTACAGTTGCACAGAGAATATTTTCTTCATTTCAATCAAATCAGTTCAATTACTAGCTCACTGGAAGGTGAAAAACTGTCCGGAAGTTGAAAAAATATAAAGATTTGTTTGTTTCTCCATTAGTCTGTAGGAGGATGAGATCTACTAATTCCAAAATTAGTGATCAGTTAGGGCAAAAAGGAAGTTTTTCCATTCCCCTCACTAAATATGTCTGTAACCCTAGGATCTGGGGTACAGATCTCTGTGATCCAGAGCTTAGTTTGATGCAGCACAACTCTGTGACCTTGACTTAGTTTTACTCAGAAAATTGTTAAGGTGTAAGCAAATACATGAAATAAACCATAAAACATAAGAAAAGTAAAAATGCAGGCAGAATTTAAACTCTTGAGATGTTGATAGCAGTTCAAGAAAAATACCAACATAAAAAGGTGATCTAGGATTTTAAAGAGAAAACAAAGAATGCAGAGTCAACAAAGCAGCAACACTGAGGATCAGCTTCTTCAATGAAACAATGGAGATCTCTGCTTCTCCATCTGATAGACCTCCAAGTACTTATCGAGTATCTCAAGGAAGGAGGAGAACAGGTGAGTATGCTACATCTTAGCCCTATCACATGCATTTCTGAAACTGTATCTCTCTTCTGTGTGTTTTACCAAACAATTGATCATTGATCACTCTTAAAGTATGTGTATCTTGGTTGAAGAGTTTCTTCTCACATAGCAAAATATGCCCATACTGACCTAGGGACTGAGGGCTACAACTATTTTAACGTACCAAAGTAAAATGCAAGCTTCTTAGATAACTTTATGCAGTCCTTAGAAACAAGCTAATGCTGGTTTATTCAAATTTTAAAATCTTAATATTTGAGCTTCATTAAAAGAGTAGTCTTTGCTGAAGAAATCAAGTATAAAGACCTGTTATTCATCCAGCAGAACCAATATAAAAATGTAGCAACCACTTTTTCCTAGCACAATTAAAATATCTAACATTAAGGCATATTAGCAGTAAATTATGCCCAAATAAATGTGCAAAGATTTAATGTATCCAACTATTTAGCCAAGAGAAGCATAAAATGCAAAACCTGCATTTATTGATGTGTTTTAAAGGTTGCTAAACATTGGGAATCAGTCTTTTTGCAGGGAAGTAAATAAACAAGTATGAATTCAAAACAATTTATGAAATAATTTAAATCAAAATCTTGTGAATGCAGAATTTTACTGTAGAATTCAACCAACAAGAGGAAATATTTCATATAACACTATCCTTATACCTGTATGAGGTTTATACCTCAGTCATCCTACCACTTTTCTAATTTACTTCTCTGAATTTGAATATGCCACCAGATAGTCATTACTATTGAAAATAGAACTGGCCATCCTTGTGTACTAAAGCTTTGGATTTTTTTTATTTTTTTTTTTCTTTAGAACACATGTCTCATATGGACAGCATTCAGGGCTTTGAGTCTCAGATTCCAACTGGAGATAACCATTTCTTCACCACCTAGATCTAGATTCCCTGCTTCCAAAACATTGCTGTTTTCTACCTGCTAGATAATGATATAACATTTAAAATGATTACATCATTTGTGAATGTGGTATTAAAACTTGTTGAAAGCCAAAAATAACTTAAACTCTTACAGGATTTTTTGTCAGTATTTTGAAATTTGAAATTTAATTCCTAAATTATTGGAGATCAGTTTCACAAAATCACATTACATTTCTTCAAATTTAATCTCAAAATCTTGACTTGACATTTGAAAAACATGAATCTTTTAATCTTCTGCTGCATAACCCTGAAACAGCTAAATATCACTGCTTTTTTTTTTTTTTTTCCTTTATTATATTCCCTTATTCCATTAAATAGCTCTACTAAGGTCAAAGCAAAACAAAACAAACAAACAAAAAAAACATCCTCAGAACCAAAATGAAAATTAGCCTTCTGTGTATATGCAGTTATGAACAGGGAATATATATTCTATTATACCATGTTAATTAAGGAGTTTATGATCAGTTACTCTTTCTACCTATGTGGTACTCTCTACTTATCTTCCTATGTGGCCCTTCCTAAACCAATTAATCTTACTGAATCTTAGTTGAATTACAGGATGCTTGTTTCACAAAGTTTCAGTGAAGTTAAATACATGAAATTACAGATTTAGACATTATTAGATAAAATTAGTCAAGTAAACTTCATGCAGAAATAAAGAAAAAAATCTCTCACTTTTGGCATGGTAAGTTCTTGCTGGGATGTGTTATGAAACCTACTTGTTGCTATGTTTGTTCGTCTTTGGGAGATTTGGAATTATGAATATAGACTGGTCTTTGAAAGAAAAAGATGTAAACCAGTTTTGTTTTCAGCTTGTTGACATTTTTTCAGTCAAATATCTCATCTTCACCGATTGTCTCTCTATATGAACAGCAACAGAGAAACAAACAGGAGGATTAAAACAAATAACCTCATCTGTAAGACTGAACAGAAATCAACCATGAGAAAGAGAATTTGTGTCTTTCTATGTAGCTAAAATTCTCTCCAGATATAAGATCATATTTAAATGAGAGGAGGAGTTAAGAAGGAACAAAGAATTTATCAAGAGTACACATTTTAAGTATTATTGTCTATCACAAGTTGAGGAAAAGGAACCACCAAATGACAAGTTGAGGGACTTCCCTAAGAAGAACATTTCATATGGAGAAGAGTTATGAAAGGTAAGGTAGAGGAGGGTTTCAGAGTTTTAAATACATTGTTAATAATACAAGTTTTTATTTTCACAGATTATTTGTATTCCATAGTGTAGCAACAAAGGAAAGTAAAAGCTGATCTGTGCTGTTACATCAATATCTGAATAAATATCTTAATAACATAAAAAATAATAAATGTATTGAAAACAGAGAAATGTAACAAAACAGGGAACATCAGTTACACAAAGATGCACAATTCTGTTAAAGTCGTATCAATTAGGTATCTGTCAGTTTCAATAAGGTATGGTGCACTATTTCATAATTAGGATGACTTTCAAAAGTATGACATATATATATATAAATATGCATTTAAAAAAAAAAAAAAAGTCAATAGTATTTGCACTGGCTTTGTAATTACAAGTGGTAGATATTTAGATACTGGTCCAGAAGTCTAAGACTTAATGGAAAATTATTTCAGAGGATTCAGCTCTTAATGACCATGTTGTTCAGGATGAGGAACCAAAGACAACTGGAACTGATGTTGACTCCATCCTTGCCTTGTAATTGGATGTTACAGTTACTGCATGCCTTTTGTATACTACTATCTTGATAAATTGCTTTAGATTGGATTTAGATTTAGATTTAGATTCCAGTCCTCAACTGGAAGTTAGGGGAGGAGGAGTGTGGCAACTGCACACAAAGAAAACTACTAAATTAAGTTTTTTAATACAGTCATAAATATCATTGTGTTCACCATAGTCAATTAAATTTGAATGGATGACGTGTTGTGGTTTTTTTTTTTACACATTTCATGTATTAAAAAAAAAAAAAAGCATTCTAATGAGATACAAAGCTGCTGGTGAAAATTGGACTACAATACAGTCCTACATGGAAAAGACCAAATGATTGTGTACTATGGGTTCATGACTTCAAGTTCAAAATATATTTGAGAAAAAGGAAATGAAATTATTCTACAGAATAAAATATATGCTTTGACAATGACTTATACAGAACACTGAGCTTACAGAAAAAGCAGTGGTCCAGATAAATAACTTCTTTATTTATGTCAAGAATTTTTAAAATGCTACATTTAATTTTAATATCATGATGAGAAGTATTTCTCCTGCTTGATAGGCCTCATTACACTACACTGAATATAGTGTTTGCCTTATTTAACAATTTTTATAAATCATTTAACAATGGATAATGCGCTCAGTGTCGATAGAAATACAAGTAACAAAGACACAAGGGTACAATCAACTAGGAAAAACAATTTTTGTCTTAGTGCATTATAATACTACAGCAGTGAAATAAGAAAAATGTATGTTGCTACTAAATGAAAAATATTGGGATAGTAAAGGTAATCTTAATGAATTCTAGTTTTATTTTCTGGAAACTCTGAATTGCGATGACTTTTGTTATGCACTAACTTATTCTTCCTATTCTAAGGCAACCTGACTGTGGCTAACATTTCTGTTAATAAACAAGCCAGTCACATGCATGGGAACCTGCATGCATCAATTCAAGAGAACAAATGGGTATCTGCCAGACAAAGCTAATTCTCTTTAGTTCAGGGAAGGATATGAGCTAAAATGAACAAAGCTGATGATACTAGTATCCTAGCTAATGGTAAAATATTTACAATTTTTCAATATCTTAAGCATTTACATTAATATTTTAATAATTACTGTTTATATGTATAGGTACTAATGTTAATCAGTAATTTGATCATGTGCTTCTTATTTAAAGAGAGAAAATGTTAAAATCTCTTTCTTTGCATAATAGGGAAGTAAAATAAGCATACGATACCATTCTATTGTTGCTGCAAGTCGCTGAGGCCAACAATGTATAATGAGTTGTGGTGGTTGTCAGTATACTAAGCTGATAAAAAAAATGGTTTTGTGGAGCTTCTTTAGCCTTGCAAAGTCAAAGCACAGTGAAATGATCATCAGTCCATTAAATTGATGTGCTCTAAAAAGTCTAAACAAAAACAAACAACAACAAGAATTGTCTGTCAAGCACTTATGATTCTGTATGAATAATAATAACAAAAAAATCTAAATATTCAGCAGTGATCTTCCCTGGCAAATGGAATATTTTTGTTTTCCATTAGCCCTTTTAAACTAATTAATGAATTAATGAGTGAAAGGAAGCAATATCAGACCTCAGTAGACTTAAGTGAGGTCACTCCAGTGCCATTTCCAATTAATGTTAGCATTTCATATGCATTACTTACTATTGAATGCTGAATCTTTGGGGGTTGGGAGTATTTAGCAGCTGAAACAAGGGACCAAGGACCTGGAGCTGGTCTGGTTCAATTCTTTGTTCTTTCACTGACTCACCTTGTCTCCCTGGGCCAGCCACCAAAGGTGGCAGCTACTAGTGTATCTACCTGGAGGAGTGATGTGAGATATAATTAACTAATAGCTTTAAAGCACTGAGCTATAACCCGATGAAAGGAACAATAGAAGTACAAATCATGTTATTATTTTTTGAAATCTGCATATAAATAGACCACTATATTTGGAAGCTTGTAGATGCTTTTTTATGAAAGTACTGACAGCCAACACTACTAGCTTGCCATGTGGAAGAGCTACTAGGGAATGAAATGATTTGTGCAGCTAAGCAATAAAAAAGAGGCTTCTCTGTGGTAATTTTTCAAAATGTTGCATGGGGTTTTAACTATGTGACTCTTATTGACTTAAATGGGAGTCATGCAGCTAAAAACCCATACAACACTTTGAAAATGTATCCCTAAGTGTTTTGTCAATAATCGTATGTAAGTAATAAAATGGGATTCATTCTTTTCTACTCAAGACATATAAACATTATGTTTATATCAGCACAATTACTGTCTTTCTGTAGCTTGATAGCTAGTCTTTAGTCATACTGTAATTGGCATCCTGATCGCATAATGTCATTTTAATGTGTTCTTCAGAACACACATTATATTATTAGATTCTTGCTGTGAAAGAAGTGCAGAACAACTATATCATAAAAAACCGCAATAATGCTTACTGTAAAAAGTCATTCCCTATTCAAAATGCAATATAGATCAGTGTCTATCTAAGTAATAATTTTCTAGAAACATTTCCAAATTATAAAAACACTGCTAATTTATGTGGAAAAAATAATAATAAAATAAATAAAAAATAAAAAATAAAAGCTAGATAGCTAGATCTGTTGTATACTGCTGGTATGAAAAAAAAAAAAAAAAAAAAAAAAAAAAGAACATGGAATGGCTCTGATAGGATTTTTTTAGGTAGTCAGAAAGGAGGAATACTGCATGTTCACGCTTATGAAATATTTCTACACCAAAAAAAAACCCTCTGTATTATGATTAGATAATAATAGCTAACTACTTGAAAAAGTTTTTGATTTTGTGTTTCAGAACAAATAGGCATTATTCATACCTCTGTTACCTGTTTGGTGTCCTTATCCTTATGTGGTATTGAGACAATAGACAGACCAAATGCTAAGATTTTAAAATGGATTATTCTTGTAATGGTTATTGAGGAACAATTATTACTCAATAATCAGTCTGCTATTTCTCATTGATTGCAAAACAGATCCTGACTTTAAGCTGACTGTCAAGCTATTAAAGATAATTCAAAAGAAAGAGAGAAAGAGAGAGAGAAAGAGAGAAAGAGAAAGAGAGAAAGAGAGAAAGGGAGAAAGGGAGAAAGAGAGAGAGAAAGAGAGAAAGAGAGAAAGAGAGAAAGAGAGAGAGAGAGAGAGAGAGAGAGAGAGAGAGAGAGAGAAAGAAAGAAAGAAAGAAAGAAAGAAAGAAAGAAAGAAAGAAAGAAAGAAAGAAAGAAAGAAAGAAAGAAAGAAAGAAAGAAAGAAAAGAAGGAAATGGCTGTTGCTGTTGCAGTCATGATTTCATGACATGTAAAGAGGAATGCTTGAGAATAACAGAGTGTCAAAACGATCACAGGTGCCAAGCTATAATAACATCCTTACACTGGACATATGGAGGAAGAGCTCACAGAAGAGGCATTCAGAGGGGCTATCCACAATGTAGTCAAGAGAGGACCGTCTATAAAATATTTCAGTGTTTAATAATACCATGCACGGAGTGATCACAATATTTTATTGATATTAACTGCAAGTATATATAGCTTTTGTTTAGCTTTTTGTATAGCTCATAAACAAAAAATATGAATTCTGGAATCATCATTTAAATGATTTTTTTAGTAATGAGAAGTCAGAAAAAGAATTACAAACTTACCCACAAAGCTCTGCCAGTATGTGTTATCCTTGACCTGCCATTATACTATGCTTCTGCTGAACAGAAGCTGCCAATTGTGTTGTTATGCAGTGATTTTATGAGATAGACAAATACCTCCTAGAAAATACAATGAGATCATTACAAGAAGCTTATTGTGTTGGAAAGGCTTGATATATTATATTACATTTCTTGGTAACTCAGAATATAGTGTCTCAGAATTGTAAAAACAAAAATGTAGAGAAATAATTAACAAAAGAATGGTCCTGATTATATTATTTTCAGTATATTGATTGGGCTATTATCATATATGGGTCTGTTCTTACGGATGTCTGGAAGATGAAAGATGTTTGCTTGGTTATAAAACAAGGTCGGTCTTATGCTTTTACTTCCCAGACAAAAGAAGAAAAAGAAAAAGAAAAAGAAAAAGAAAAAGAAAAAGAAAAAGAAAAAGAAAAAGAAAAAGAAAAAGAAAAAGAAAAAGAAAAAGAAAAAGAAAAAGAAAAAGAAAAAGAAAAAGAAAAAGAAAAAGAAGAAGAAAAAGAAGAAGAAGAAGAAAAAGAAAAAGAAATAGAAGAAGAAGAAGAAGAAGAAGAAAAGAAGAAGAAGAAGAAGAAGAAAAAGAAAAAGAATAAAAGAACAAGAACAGAAAGGAAGGAAGGAAGGAAGGAAGGAAGGAAGGAAGGAAGGAAAGAAAAAGAAAGAAGACTGTGAAAGCCTTAACAGCTCCAGTAAGCAACACTATATTAATAGAGCTGGTCATAAACTTTTTTTATGGTTTATAATATTTGATTATATTTTAATTCTCAATTCATTGACATATCTCCTCAGCTAAATAATTCTTTTTTTTTTTTTTTTTTTTTTTTATCTGGCTATTTCCATTACTTTTCAAGGATAACAGCCAATAAAATGCTAAAAAAAATGCAAAATGGTGTGATCCAGTGAAGAATTGCATCTTATGCCATTCTTAGGTGAATGGCACAAATACATAGATATTTCACCAGTGAAACACCCAGATTCCATATATAAGTCTGCACCAGCAGACTTAAGGGATCAGAACAGAAAGGTTTCATCTAGTTTCATCCTGGCTTTATCTCCTTGGGCCTTGTGTCAGGCACAGCATGGATCCTGGCACAGATGGCTCTGGCCACCCACATCCCTCTGCCCTGCACAGCTCCTGCAAACCCTGTTGGACACTACTTCCTGAGGAATGCAGAGTGTTGATTTACCACCCACTACCACACCATGGTTTTCTGGTAGCTGGAGCTGCTAAATATGCTGTAAATATGCCAGTATAAGACTGCTATGTTTTGACATTGCCCAAATAAATTCCTTTCCAGATTTCAAGGAACATTTCCACATCTCTCACTTGAGAGGAGAATATGACTTTTCTCCTAGATCAAATAAGTTTTGCGAGATAGCACTCAACAAAATCCTAAATGAGAAAACTAAATCTGAACATTTGTTCAAACCCAAAACAACGATTCAGTTGAGTCAGTGGGTCTTACTGACTATAGCCATTCAGGTTAACCGCTATCATAACTGATGGTATGTGCACTGTTGCTTCACCCCAATTGCAAAATCAGACACGTTAAACCACCTTCCACAGCTGGCATGGGCAAAGAACCAGTGTGTGATCAGGTACTGTAGCCTGACCGAACACCACATATCTCAACTGATTTTAATCATGACCATATCAAAAGAGATTAACTGATCTTTGCATTAAACTCTACAAAAGGCAAACTATAAGACTGTTCTACTGCATTGTTTTCCATTTTCTTCCACTTAAAAAAAAAAAAAACAAGCATCAAAACCAATCTCTCTGCTTCTGCAAACAGGATAAGCAGTGCTGAAGATAGACTAACCTTGTATTTCTCTGAATACTTTGAGAAAGTATAAAAGTAGTTTCCAGGTAAGATTAAATGGGATAGCAGTTCTATATTTCCTGCTGTTATTTTTTTTTTTCATACTTATGAATGAAGCAGATTTTATTAAACAACTGATTAAATAATAATTTAATGTGTCTATGATTTTTCTGACTTTATTACAAAGTCTGTTTTCCAACTGAAATAACATATATTTCTATATGAGGTACCATTAATGCAGGCAGCAGTGTGTACAATTTATAGACCATTCTTAAATTGCCTTACCTTTAAAATGATATTGCAATGTAGTTATTTCATAAGCAGTTAATGTGATTATGTAAAAAGCTGTGTAATGTTTTAACATGATTAGGTATTTTTTTGTGTTTCTTCTCACAAAATAACCAAGCAAATGTACATGAAACAACGTGAAGTACTGGAATCATATTATATATAGTGTATTGATAAAATAGAAGATGAATTTGCTAAGAGTTAGTCTCATTAACTGTGAATTTATTTGCTTGCTTCCTGGGATGTCTACACTGCTGTCCCTGCAGTGACTGCTGTTCTTGAGGACATACCAGAATTAGCTTGAAATCTGATCAAGTGGATGTGTCAACAGAGAGCCATGGCCCCATGGAGCTTGTTTTAACCACCTGAACCTTTAATTTACTTCTCCAAAAGCTTCTGCAGCCCACACTCAATTCTTTGCTGCAGAAACTGTCCTGCCACTTGTACTTTTGCTAGCTAGTATAAAGCTTCTGCAGCTATTTCTAAGTGAACTGCAGTCACAGCAACACAGGTAGAGCTTTTATGAAAACAGATTAACTAGAAAGATTCTGAGAGTGTAATGCAGACACTGCAGACAAGCACAGAAAAGAACAATTTTAATGAAAATTATCATAAATCACCTAACTTGAATAGGCTTCAGAGATTTGCTACAGACTGGGTTGGTGCTTAATCATTTTAGACAACATATTTAGTACAAGTCGATGCATACATCTAGTATCAAATTCACTACAGGTGTAAGCAAGCATGACTTTAATTGAGTCGTGCATGCTTATATTAGATTTGGCCTGAACTCAGAATGGCTTTCAGCAGGTGTAGTTTATGGTGCTCCAGATGATATATCTTTTGCCATAGAGTAAAAATAAAATAAAATAAATAAAAATAAAAGAAATATAAAATTGGATGGATTGTTATTATGACCTTAATCTATAGTTAGAGACTAGTTGTATAATAGTCATTATACAAGCTCAGCAAGGAGGATGGCCACATTTCTTTGCAATACATTTCCTAAGAGTTCTGGCATACCAGCTAAGGTAAAGGAAT
The DNA here is from genome assembly GCF_047663525.1 of Anas platyrhynchos. Taxonomy (NCBI): domain Eukaryota; kingdom Metazoa; phylum Chordata; class Aves; order Anseriformes; family Anatidae; genus Anas; species Anas platyrhynchos. The sequence continues at coordinate 27,248,444 of NC_092587.1, forward strand.
TTTCCACCTCTTCCTGTTTTGTTCCAGTCCTCTCTTCCCTTACCGTCGGGAGTGGCTGCATGAGTATAGAGTTCAGTCTACAGACCATCAGTAGAGATTCATTTGCATCAGTTTGTCAGATTGTGAAAACAGCTCTCAGGACATGGAGATGCTTTCCATTCCACATCTCCAACATGCAAGAGGGAGAGTTCCCAGCAAAGAGCTGGGGCAGACATCTTAATCTGTAATACAGCAATTTCTACATAAGTGCTCTGGTCACTGTTTAGACAAGGAAGAACTTGGGTCCAATGGGCACAGAGACAGCAGAACCGCTGTATCCTAAAGCTATGTCTTTGCTAGAAAGAAAAGCTGCCTCCTGGAATCAACGGAGGGAAAAAAGTGTAGTGAGAATTAAGTAGTTCTGTTGGGAGGTGGGGGTGGAAGGTGGGTGGATGGTGGGTAGTGGGTGGGGAAAGACCGTTCTTTAACACTGTCTAGTTAACTTGGGTGAAACAAAGACAAAGAGGTACCCCACACGCTCTCCAGTTCACTTTGTACTTTTCCATCAGCCACTTTGTAGCCTGACAAATTCAGCACTTATTTCTAACAGAGAAAATGCAGTGTGAAATTGCATTGAATCTAATTACATAATTATGTTCCATGAAAAAAAGTGCATGAGTGAATGAGTTGTAGTTCAAGAGAAATATGAACAACTTGGGTTTCATTGTTGGGTCATGCATTTAAATCCAGAGAGCTGCCCCACCCTAAACACCATTTTGTTAAACTACAAATTCACAAATGATAAAGAAGCTAGTTGGTTTGGGTCAATGCACATCAAAACGGAGACTTACATAAACTATTGGAAGGGATCCAGGGCCATTGTGGGTGATACTCTCTGCCCTACAAGCCAATTCCTTTCCCCATGGCTTGCTATCAGTCCTGGAAGTCAGGGAAGTGCTAAAAAAGAATGAGAGCTTTGCATGGATGCCAACACCTATCCTTCTTCCATCCATTAACACTCCCTAATCCGAAAAATTCACTAGCCCTATAGGTTCCCACACCACAGACCTGTTATGCTGATTAGAAAATTCACACTTCAATATTAGTGCTGATTAAAAAGGTTTTCCTATGCTTTATGCAGATGTTGAATATTCATCAACAGTGTCTGGTTTAAGAAATGATAAATAGCATAGGAAATAATTGTATAACTACATCAAAAACTTATTTGTAGTGTTCAGCAATGTCCCCCTACAGCCTAGTTTATAAACAAATTATCTGAATTATTAATTTTTCATGCAGGGACTTTAAAAAAAATAATAATAATAATCCCAGTGGGTTATTACAGCCCTTCACAGGAAATGCATATCTCCTAGCACTAATGACATCATCAATAACAAGAAGTTTATTTCCAAAGAACTCAAACCAAAATTTAATTAACTGTGTATGATATTTTCAAATTAAACATGAGTTAAGGGTTTCAGAACTGGTATTAATATGAGTTCTAAAGTAAATTCATCTTCTTGGAGATTAAAAACAACAACAACAATAACAGCCCTCACAAACTCCAAAATAAGTGTAGAATTTAATGCAAAGTTTCATTTTGTCTGCTGACAATATGGAAATGATTTGCTTCTGTCTGGAATTCCCATTTGTTTAACAGAATCAGCAAGAATGCTGCTTGATAGGGAACGTAGCATGGGTGAGTGGTGCCGGAGCTGTGATGAAAAAGGAAGTCTTTCAAATGAAATCCCCACTTTCCCCCACTTGGCAGTTTTTTACTTTCTGGATGACAACAGCACACAAAGTAAAGAGAGAGTAATCTACACTGCATGATGTCCATTTTGAAGTTGTCTTTGAAATACCAAATCAGACATACCAGACACATAATAGAGAACAGGACTACTTGGATTTGTATTGAAATTTCCTATGTTTGTTACCAAAGACAACTGGAAACAAAACAAAATGGAAACAAAAACTAAAAAAAAGTTTACCTTATAAAAGAAGAAATAATGAAATTCATATTTATGGTAAAATAGAAAAAGTATTTGACGTTTTGCTGTGGAAAAAAAAAATAAATGAAAATAAAAAATCATGAAAAAATATCAGCTCTAGAGGAACAACAAGAATGTGGGAATTCGTCAAACTTCAGGAAAAGATTGGGCATTAGATTCTAGAAATATATCTTTTAACTGTTTGGATATTCAAATATATGCATTATTCAAGTACACAATCAGTGGCAACACATTTTCGTTATTTTTCATTATTTCTTTTGGATAGAGTTATGTGTTTAAAAACAACACAACTATTATAAATACATCTTTAAGGTACTGAATAAATAGCAAGCAATTCTTTTTGATGCAGCAGCATCATTCTCTTGTAAAAAAGAAAAAAAAAAAAAGGCAATGAATATGTATGCTACTGCCAGGATGAAAAGGGTCAAAAATTATAGCATTGTCTTTCTTTTCAAAAGGAAGATAAATATTCTGCTACTGAGGAAAGTGCATTTCCTTTCAACTTCCTCTGATGGAATCTCTTCCAGAGAGAGGCTATTGACAGAAGAATAAGGAGGCTTGGACATTAATATTTGGGACAGAAGTGAGTAAATTGCTTCTTTTCAGCACCTTCTGCAGTTTACACTGGAGTAGCGATAATATAGAATACTTCAAGTCTACAAATCTAAAATGACAAATTCAACCAAGCAATCTCTCTTTCCCATTTCCTGACGGCCACCTTTCTGGGTGTGATTTCTGTGAAATTCTAGTCCCTCCTAGATGAGGGATTGGTTAGATAATCAGTTTCCAAAGTGGTTCTTAATAGCAGTGGTGACAAAAGCACAACCCCAGGAAACAATGGCGAAAAAATACCCAATTTCCCTTTATAACTTGTTGAGAGACCAAATAAATACACTCAGAAACAAGAACTGAAGTTTGTCATTCCAGAGACTGGTAGGGAAGGAAGAGGACAGAGAATGCAATTATGGAGGAAGCTGAATTTTTACCTAGAATTTAATAAACTACTTTTACTTTTAGAAAACTGTCATAACACAGTAACTGTTTTGTTAAACGGTGAGTGTAAAAGAGCTTTTACGAGGCAGTTAAAGGGTAGAGAAAAAAATTGTCTGCACAAAGTCACCACATTATGTATTGGTGTATAAAAAAAGAAAATATCTATAATCATATGCACAGACCAAACAGTTGAGGTGAAGCCTGGTGATAATAACTAAATTCTGTAAATTAAAAAAATGTAAATAAAAAAAATGTAAAGAAAAAAAAATGTAAAGCAAGAGTTATTGATAATGGTGGTGATGATTGTTCCCTGTGCACCTTGGCACATAGAAGCCACTCTGTTAGACACACTGTAGAAAGAATAAAAAATGCTGTCTTTCCAAAGGATCAAATTATTGAAGGTTTCATTTTATATTTTGGACTTTCCCAAGCCCAGAAAAAAAAAAAAAAAAGGTATATTCCAAAAGTCTGGGTAGCATCGCAAACAAACAAGCAAAAAAAAAAAAAAAAAAAAAAAAAAAAAAAAAAAACTAATCACAGAAATATGAGAAACATGTCTTAATTTTCATCATATTGTTTCTATTCCTAAAGTCCTGCTGATTTCATTAGCTTAGGTACTTTAGCTTTTGGAAACAGAAACTTCCAGCAGCCTGAAATGCTGTCATTCACTTCTGCTGCATATACAAGTATGAGAACCTCTATTTCAGAACTTTACAAAGCTAACAGGAAAGAAAGGATATTCCACGTTTCTAAAAGTACTTGTTCCCAGTGCAGACAATACTGAGTCCTAAGGTGTAGGATAGTGCCATAAACAATGTGACTCACAAATAATTCTTCCCAAGTGCTTGAAAAGGATCCATCAGAAGGAGGGCTGGTTTCAGGAGTGACCTTGTTATGCTATTGTATATGTCTAATATAAAATTGATTTTAAAAGAAAAAAAAAAGTAATCAAGTAATCTTGCCAGGAGTTTGCTGAGAGTATATTTTTACAGAAAAAGAAAAGAATATATGCCATATTTATTGCTGTAAAAGGATCCTGTGTAGTATGAAAATGTTAAATACACATTGCATACAAAATGTATATTATCAAAACTACACTTCACATAAAATAAATATTATATTGTATGTAAGATGTTGGCGTTGTGCTAAAATATACTGCAAATAAAGTTAAAGTGATATTTAATGTATGTATAGGTTCATATCAAGTTTCTGTAAAAATAATATAAAGTCTCTCATTCAAGATGTCTACAGGGAAAAAGCAGAATATTAATTTTCATGGTACTCTACTCCAGTATTTCCATAAGTGTTATATGTCTATGCCTATATAAAGCTGTTGCTACATACTAGGACCACTATAGTTGAAAATGTTCTATGAATTGAACAGGAATCTTTCCATCCAAAAAGTGCCAAATAACAGGTCACCTCAAATGGATGGTGAAAAGCATGAGTGCATTTTAATACATGCCTTGAATCCAACTTTGAACGCTTTACATTGTTTGTATCCTATATTCCAGTTATTAATAAAATTTTAAAGGTGCTCAAAAAAAAACAACAACACACACACACAAAAAAAAAAAACAAAAACACACCTTCAAAGTATGTTTATTATGTTACTATGACATACCATGCTGTGGAGGCATATACAATTTTGATAGCCAAAGAAAACATATTTACAGAGTGTGAAATTATAAATTATCATTTTCTTTACTCATAGCACTAGTTTAATTGTGCTTTTATATTTTCCAGTAAAATTTTCGGAGAGACCTGTAGTTTGATAGAGCCAAGTTAGAAAGAGCATTCATCACTAGGCTTTTTACTTAAGCCAAAAAATTATTAAAATAATAAAAGACACTCTAAAAGGTATAGCTGTCATGTATAAAAAAATCTGCAATAAAATACCAGTATTAAAGTAGGCCAGCACAGTCTCACCTGTGCTTCTGAAATATCAAACCTGGAAAAAATCATGATGATACTTCTTTGAGGAGAAATTTGGTGTTTTGTTCTGATACTGTAGTTCAAGCCAGTCAGACCCACTCGTAGGCTTGCCCATACTTTTTCCACAACACATGAACACTAGGTTTTATCTTCATAGTCTGGCACAAAGACTATAGCCTGTACCTAACACGGTATTGCACCTAGTTCTTATTTGTCATATAATTGTTTCCTTATACCCACAGTCACCATCAGCACAGATGAGGTCACCTCACCTATCACAGAATCAGAATCTTAGAAGGGATGCCAGGAGGTCACTAGTTCCTCTGATCAAGGTAAGGTCAACACTGAATTCAGGCTAAGTTGCTCAGAATTTTGTCCATTCTTGAAGGCCTCCAAGGTTATAGATACTGACCATCCTACTCCAGTGCTTAGCTATCCTCATGACAAAAATATTTTCATTGTACCATGTCAGAAACTCTCTTGCTTCAATTTATGAGCACTGTTTGTCATTCTCTAACTGTATATCTCAGTAAAATGCCTGTCTCTGTGCTTATGGTAGTCCCTAAGATGCCCTGAAGCTACATTATCTGATCATGCTGAATAAGCTGAGCTCCCTCATTGTCTCCTCACAGGATAAGTGCTTCATCCTCCATCCATTTTGTTGGTCATTTGATGAACTGGCTTCAATTAATCAATATCTTTACTGTACTGAGTGGCCCAAAACTGGATGCAGGTCTCCCGAAAGTGATCTAAAGAGTACCAAGATGAAGTGGTTAGGCACTTCCCTTGATCTGGTGGCCAAAATCCTATTTTTACACTATATACTGTTAGCCCTTACCACTGCCTGGTGTGACTCAAGTCTAGCTTGCTGTCCACCAGGATTCCCAGGGGCTTTCCAGCAGAGTTGAGACAGTCAGTCAGTACCCAGCCAGCACTGATGTAGAGTTTAGTCTGTACAAGATGCAGGACTTTTTTCCTTGAATTTATCCTTGTTGAATCTGACAAGGTTCCTTGATTCATCTAGCATGCCAGATCCATCTGATGGGCAGCCCTGCTCTCAGGAGTAACCATTGTACTTACAACGGGCGTACAATGCAAACTTGATGTGGGTATCTTCTATCTTCTCCTCTAAGCTTTTAATGGGATTAATTAAATAGCATTGGTCCCAGGATGTTTCCCTTAGAAACTTCATTTGTAAGCAGTCACACAAGGAAGAGCAAGGGTGGTGAACCTATACACTTTGACCAGTGACCCTGCCATATTTTCATCCACCTGGTAGTCTATCCATCTAGACTGTAATATCTCAACTGTGAAACAAAAATGGGACACCGTACCAAAATGCTCAATAAAGTCATGGTCAGTGACATAACCTACTAAGAAAATCTGATGAATTGCATGCATAATGTTCTAAACCAGAAATATTTTAACATCGTGTTTTCAACTAAGTTTATTTATTTCTTACTTCTAGGAGACGGCTATAGTAGCTGATAATGAGATCTCCTTATGATCTGCTACAGCATCCCATCAACCATAGATCTCATGAACTCTGACACTGATTAAACTACTTCACCCCATCATTTCTGATATAACTAGGGAAAGATCATGAAATACACCTGAAAATTCATGGAAATTCAGAGATTAATTTCTTTTGGCTACTCTTCCAGCTCCCTGCTGACTACATTTCCAGATGTCTGGGTGGTTGAATATTGTTGAATTGCTACCAGAAAGCCAAGTGTGTGCTTGCACACGGCATTGATAGCAGGGCTGGTATATTTCATTAGGGACAGAATGCAGCTTGAAGTACAGAGGAGATGGAGATTTTTACAAAACTGGTGCCAGGCTTCTGGAATACAAACTAAATAGTTAATTTAAGATTCACATTTCACACATTGAAGCATTTACTCATCTGCAACTTGCCTACAATCCCCCAGAACATTTAATCACATTCATTCTCAAAAACCTACGTACATATTTAATAGCTTGATGGATCAGGGCCTTAACTGAATAGGGCAGAGCTGTGGTACAACAGAACGACTAGGACACCTGAGGCTGTAGGACTCGTCTCATCCAACACTAGACATTTATAACAAAAGCATATATCTCAGCTACTTAGTGTAGACCCTCTTCATAATTCATGGAGAGAAATAGACACTTCTAGGGTGCAATTCATCAGTCTTACTTTAAACATCTGCTTTAGGAATAGATGAATTGCACCCATCAGGTGTATATTTTTCCCAGCTAGTTATAAAGTGGATCAAGGTGACTACCTCAGAGGCAACATCTTGCTTTGGATCTTGCTCCAAATAAAGCTTCTGACTAGAGTCAGAGAGCTATAAAAAAGACTCTCAGCAACTTATAGATTGCTTCCAAGTCTTGTTCCAGTGGTCTGTACTTCTTGGTTAATTTTCTGATCATTCTTGACCAACTGTCTCCAACTAGCTTGCATTTTCTGCTCCTGCTCCTGTCCCCTCACTACAGATTTAAAATCCCTAGTGCCCTGGCCTTTACCAGTGCTAGGCTTCTGCCTTGCCCCTTAGGTTTGGGATATACAGATGCTTTTTCTTCTGGGCTTCCCACCTGACTTGTACATAAGGTCTTTTCTCCCTAGACTGAAGCATTAAGGCTCCTTCCCACTCCTGACATTGATCTTTTTTAATCATAGACTCTTGCTTCTGCTTACATTCCATTTCCAGCCCAGTTTAGCAGCCCTGTCCACCCATGCCCTAGCTGTTATGAATAGGCTGTCAGCTACTGAAGAAGGTATAGTATATGCCACATAATTTTTTCTGTGATATAATTGCTTCATGGAGCAATACACTTTGTGGACGCTAAGCATAGGGACAAACCTCAGTATATGGACATATGTCTACAAACAACATGTGGCTACTGCTGTTCAGCTATTGAACTTCTGTAACCACCCTTCACTCATATTTTGAATTAGACTAGTAACTTTTTTTTTCTTGGTCTACTTTTGGTCTCCTCTCAACTCCAGTTAGTATCAGTAACAGAAGCTCTTTGAGCACAAAGAAGCTTACAATATTCTCTCAGCTCAGCAAACATGTAACCCTAGCCAAAGTCCTCTTTAGCAAGCTCACAGATGTGCGTAATTCTACTACCTCAGCCTTCTGACTGGTGCATATATACACATATATATTTCCCAATAAAAATGAGCTTCTGTTGAGGAGCAAACTAAATACTGATCATTCCAGCCAGACCATGGTTTTGCTACTACTAATGTTTCTACTAGTGCCATCTCCCTAGACATAATGACCGGGTGGTGGAAACTCTCCATATTCTTCATAGAGCAGCTGTTTACTGCAGTCTCCCAAAAACTACTGATGCAAGTTTTTTTTAACTTCTTTTAAAATGAAGAAAGTTTGTCCATAGTGCTCAACAGAAAAACAGTAAGTTTTAGTAACTCTAATGGCAGAGATGATATTAAAGTATCTATTAACTTTCCAGAATAAAAACAATCAGATTTTTAAATGAACCTGCAATGAAATAAAGGAGGGAGGGGCACAGAAAAAGACAAGTCCTCCTTCAGAGGTGATCACAGCTCTAATAATCCCCATTTCTACACCCTTGAAATTATATGTTTATCTGCTTTTCTTTGGCTGATCAGTAAACTATTAAACACAAATCAGAATATAAGAATGGTAAGCTTTAGTAGATGGCAAATTAATTGTTAGAAACAGTTCAGCTGAAAAATAAATAAATAAATACATTACAAGCAACATGATCCTTTAGAACATGCGTTTTGTCATTACCATCCAAAGGGGTTCTGCTATTGCCCTTTTCAAACACTCAAGTATGTTAATGTCCGTAATGGTGACCTAATCAGTTTAGGTGTATCATCCAAACAGTTTCACAGAAGCAATTGAGAGAATGTCATCAAGGACTTGAAAATGTAGTGTGCTTCACCATGTCTGCAGAGCAGGCCAGAGCATGACAAATGGCAGCTATGTTATACTCGGTCTCAAAAGCAACTGATTTGTTACATAAAATCACATTCTAAAACAGGGTTTCATTTGGTGTTTAAATGTATAAAGCATAGAAGTACTGTTAGATTTGAGTTCTGGTAAGACCTGTGAGATATTCTGTACATTAAAATCCCAAATTTTGAGTTTGGGATAGGAAGGTATACACACATAATATACTGTAGCACATCCTGCAAGCAAATTATAAAGCTGTGTGAAAATAGGTGCTTGAGTCATTTGTTCTATGTATGTCAGTAAATGCCTTGCACATGGGAGCATCGGAAATTTTCTCCTAAGCTGAAAATGGTAAATTGTTAATGAATAAAACAGAAAATAATTTAAAACACCTCTTTATTTTTCTTTCATTTATTATTATTATTATTGTTGATGATGATATTGTTATTGTTGTTGTTATTATTATTATTATTATTATTATTATTATTATATAAAATAACAAAAGAAGAAGCTATGGAAAACGTCTTGGATGATATTCTGATTTTATGCAAAAACAGCTGAAAAAATCTGCTACTGATTTTAAAGAAGGAAGGCTCTTTGTAAAGTGCTTTCACTTGTTTTGCCTGAAAGGAAAACAAAATATCTGTGTCACACTAACAAAATTACTAAAGGTTAAAGTTGCAACCAAGAGGCATATTATAGGCTTTTATCTCATGCACATAGCTGAGAAACACCAGCACTACATAAATGAAGTAACTTGACAAAAATTCCCTAGGTTTCAGCATCCCACTAAGTTCTTCAAAATGTTTTAGTATGAGAGGAGGCAAAACAAAATGTAGAAGCGGATGTTCTTCCTTCCTCATTTGCTCAGGAAACTTTCCCTCCAAATTAATTCAAGTCCCCCTCAATATAGAGATTTCTCTTTAAATACCCGATCTTTTTATAATCGTTGAGGATATAAAAATCACATCAGACAATAATATATTCATAACTGACAACAATAACAATGAAATGGAGCCACTACAATGTGAAAATGACTTTCTAGGAGAACTATTATGTAAAATACACAAGACTAAAAATTCTTTTTTTCTTAGCTTGGTCTTATTTATAGCTCTGCTCTTGTTAATGCAAGGGATGTTGGGATTAAAGCAATCCATGGGAGAAATCGCAAGTGGATGTCCTGTGTATCAACAAAGCTTCATATGTTGCTTTTATGATCCTAAAATGTAATTATTATATTACACAGAATCACAGAATAGTTGAGGTCAGAAGGGACCTCTTGAAGATCATCTAGTACAACCTCCCCCTGCTCAAGCAGGGTACCTAGAGCACGTTTCACAGGATCATATCCAGGCAAGTTTTAAACGTCTCCGGAGAAGGAGACTCCACAGCCTCTCTGAGCAACCTGCTCCAGTGTGCACAGCAAAGTTTTTCTTCATATTCAGATGGATCTTCCTGTGTTGCAGCTTGTCCTATTGCTGACACCATCAAAAAGAGTCCTATCCTCTTCACACCCTCCCTTATGATATTTATAAATATTGATAAGATCCCCTCTCAGCCTTCCCTCCTCCAGACTGAACAGGCCCAGTTCTCTCAGTCTGTCCTCATACGACAGGTGCTCCAGTCCTCTCATCATCATCTTGACTCACCCCAGTAGCTCATGTCCTTCTTGTACTGGGGAGCCCAGAACTAGACACAATACTCCAAGTGTGGCCTCACCAGTGCTGAGACGGACAGGATCATCTCCCTCAACCTGCTGGCAACACTATTCCTAATGCACTTCAGGATACCATTGACCTTCTTGGCTACAAGGGCACATTGCTGGCTCATGGTTAACCTGCTGTCCACCAGGGCTCCCCAAGTCCTTCTCTGCAGAGCTGCTTTCCAGCAGGTCAGCCCCCAGCCTATACCAGTGCTTGGGGTTATTCCTCCTTAGGTGCAGGAACCTCTACCTTTGTTGGACTTTGTAAGTATATGTTTTTCAGCTTGGATCATCCCCCACCTTTTGTGGGGTGTGATACAGCCCATCCACTTCCATGCTGTGGAGTGCATGGAGACACATAGGTGTGTAGAAGGGGGAGAGATCTGTGAGGGATGGAGAGAGCCCATTCTGTTGCCATTTAAACCACACCACTCTGGCCGTGGGTAGGCTTTGTCCCAGGCAGCCACAGTGAGCATGGCCTAACAGCACATGACAGTCAAACAGCATCCATGTCCAGCCATCCAGAGCTTGTACTGTCTCCCTTGCCCTGTTTTGTTTAGCAGCATAGGCATTGTCTAAGTGTATTGTTTAGCAAGTTTCATTTTATAAGGTACTTTTCTTCCTCTTTCATGCTGACCTGACAATTTCCTGTGCTAAAATAACAATGAAATCCTCTTCTAAAGTTTCTTTCAGACAAAAGATTGCCAAGGTTGCCTATGATGCCACCAATTTACAAAAGAACCTGTCAAAGCATCTTTGAGACATTCTGCATTTACTTATGCAGGGCAGAATCACAATGTGTGTTAACTGCTTTTCTCCCTCTTATGCTTGGACTTTCAGAGAAGTTCAGCATTCAATGAGTACCCTTTATGGCTTTTGGAGTTGTGTATGTGCTAGTATTGGATCTGCAAAACTAAACAGATGGTGTTTAAGATCCAGCAACCCCACTGTACACATTTCAAGGGGAGGTTAATTTAGACTGATCCTTGTATTGCCCATGAGCTCAGTGCCTGTTTGCAGTTGGTGTATTTTCAGTACGCGTTTGGGAAATATAATCCAGTTTAGTAAAGGTGTCCAGTTTACATTCTCCAAGGTGACTGCATGATGTGAACAGTCTTTTTTAAAATCCATAAACAATTATACTCCAGGCTACAGAAGAACAGTAATATCCAAAATGGTTCATTTTGCAGGCAAGTGAAACTGTAAGAAGTGCCAGTTAATGTTTTGAATTAATTTATTTGAAATCACTTGTAAGAAAATATATATTTTTTGCTAACATTTAATTTTAAACTGGGTCTTCATGATGGAATTGAGATGAAAGGTATGTGAGTCTTGCACTGACAGTTTTTTTCTCCCAACACTCTACTTTTCCTCTTCTCTGTATATCACCTATGTGCAGTGAAAGGGTGTCACTCATGCTGTCAGATGATGAATTTCCCCATCCAAAATAAGACCAGGTGTTTTAGTCAGTCTGCCTTGGAGAAGCAGGAGGAACAGAAGGCTGTGCAACAACCCAGTGGTAAGCAGGTGAAACAATTGTGTCTCCAAAGGTCCAATACCTTCCAGAAGTACTGTCTGTTTTTTTCACTGGGGAATTGGTTAAATATGATAATTTAGTTCACTCATCTTCTGTAACATTTCAGAAATGACAATGAAACCGCCTTTGCTTAAAAGTTCAAAACCTGTTTAAACACAAACTTTGGGACTTCTTTAAGCTCTTGAAAGGCATTCTTCCCTAAGTGGAAATCTGAGCTGTTTTCAGCTGACTCAGCTAAGCACAGCTCCTAGGCTTTGTAAAAGAGAAAAACAAAAACCAAACAAATAAAAAAATATCCCTGGTAAGTATATTCTCACTTAGTGGTAAAGAACCCTATGCATGTACTCTTGTCTGTCATGCTCTAGTACAGCACTCTGCACTGTTAAATGTTTTTTTTTTTTGTTTTTTTGTTTTTTTTTTAATCTCTACTGTTAAAAACAGTTGAATGTTACAGTTCCCTCACCTCTTCAGTTGTTTTTTATTCTTTCAGCTACATGCTGTTATCATGAATAATCTGATTTCAAAGAATAGAAAATATCTCTTTTTGTGATAAAACTGTTCAAACTATTTAAAATGTGTTTTCCAGATTATTCATCTTTTTTTGTCACATCAGAACTTTGCTTCAAAACAGATCAGCCAAAGCTTCATCAAGTTTTATCTTGCCCAAAGTGAGCAAGGGGCGGGCTGACTCACAGACAAGTAATAGCTCTCCATCTCTATGTCACCAGCTTAAATTCAGCAAAGGTCGCCACTGATAACTGAGTTTTTGATTGCCTAATGAAATTAGCTGATGGTCTTGTATAGTGGACAGATGTCATTATAAAAAAAAATAAATTATACCAGTTGATAACCTTTCTTGCTTGACTCAACAGAAAAATGACGTACTGAATGAGACACAGGTGCTCAACAACTTTCACACATCTACACCTGGCACCTGGAAAATAAGTTTAAGGGCACGTTGCCAGGGGTTAAGTGTATTCCACTTACTCTGAAGCTGAAAGATTTCAGACATCTAGGCTATTAGTCTATTACATTTCTTAAATGCCATGCTATTCCAATTTTTGTTTTAGAAAAAAAGGGGGGGAAGGGAGAGACAGAGAAATTATACTGACTCACTCTGAAATTCAAATTTACCTAGGCAGCCAGGGAAAATTAAAATATGCTACGGTAACACTGAAACACTGAAAATAATGGGTGCAACAATATCTGATTAAACAATATAATTTTATAAGCTTCTACAAGTATCAAGTTCTTGCTGTTCTGGTGCATTTTGCACGTAATACTTTTCCAGCAGAAACCAAGAAGTTTGCGTCATATAAGAAAAAACATGCTATGGATTTGCTCACTGGGGCTAGATTTTAACAAGTAGACATCTTAATCAAAAAGAGGGATAGACAGCTTTTATTTGCATCCCCTCTTTAGGAACAAATTCCTTCTTTCATTGTCAAAACCAACTAAAAAAAAATATATATATATATATATATATTTCTACTTCCCGTGTTCTTAGCATTGTAAGTTTTTTTTTTTTTTTTTTTTGGTTTACCAATTCAGTTAATTATCATCCCTTTAAGACTAATTTATATATATATATTTATATATATATATGTATATATATATAAAGATTCTGCCAACATTATTTTTGGATGTTAGAAGCTCATTGCTTCTTCCTGAAACAAGCAGAATGCCTAACACTTTAGCAATTTTTCTTACAATGTACCTAAACCAGGTTTCCCTGGGGCTTATAAAACTTTTGCATTTAGAGAAGACTGTTAGTTCATTCATCAAACACATGATATAAACCACTCTGCTTTGCACCTTTAAACAAAAAGAGAGGAAGGAGGGAAGGAAGGAAGGAAGGAAGGAAGGAAGGAAGGAAGGAAGGAAGGAAGGAAGGAAGGAAGGAAGGAAGGAAGGAAGGAAGGAAGGAAGGAAGGAAGGAAGGAAGGAAGGAAGGAAGGAAGGAAGGAAGGAAGGGAGGGAGGGAGGGAGGGAGGGAGGGAGGGAGGAGTTAGACATGCACACAGCGGTAACAGTGGTAACACTAATGGACATGGTTTTTAGTGTTTGGCTGTACAATGTTCACGCAAGCAACTGTCGCAGCAATTATTTATGATTAAAAAACATGGGAATGTTGTGGTGACTTTGCATTAGACGTCTAGTGTATGTCAATTGTTTTATTCATGATAAACAGATCATTTAGTTGGAAAAAATCCCATCTGCCTAGATATATCTCTTATTATTTATGAGAACCATGTTTAGGAATGCAGGCAGCACATGTGCATAATTAATCCTGAAGAGAATTAGACATTGTTTGATTCACAGCTGAATGCAATTAGCATTAGGAAGTTTACATATGTTGGCAATAACACAGATTAGCAACTAAAGTGCTTGTTAAAAAATTTAACCTGAGGCTGCTGGAGCAGACCTCTCTTAATGATGCTTTAAATGTTGTTGATGAAGTAATAATCAATTTTGTTTTATAAATAGTAAATCAAGAATTTAGGTCTAATTAGCTGTGCTACAGATCACTTCACTTACATATCCAATGTACATGCAATGTGTGCTGTGAACTTTCTTTGAGTCTGGTGTGCAAACAGTTGTTAAGGGAAAGACGTGATCCCTTCTGTATTTAAAAAAGAAAACAAAAACACATGGGTAAGAATGAGATGAGATGTCTGTGGTGGGAGTGACTCTGCTCCTGGCACTCACGAAGGAAAGAGCTTTTCCTTTGTCATTTCAGAGCTTTTTAACTGAAGGATGAAGAAACAATGCCTTGCCTGCCTTTTTAAAATATAATAATTAGATTATAATTCACTGTCTGTGAAATGAAGCCCTCTAATGGAGAGGGAGGAGGAAGAGAGAATATAAGTGATGAAAGTGAGGAGGCAAAGTAAAATTGAGCTGTAATTGTTTTCACTTCAACTTTAAGAAGTTCAACGTTAATTAAAATGTTTCTGCACCACTCACCACCAGATTGGCACAAAAGAGGGCTGGCTGGTGTGTGCAGCTGCTGACTGGCAGGTATGTCAGCAAGGCGATTGCTAGGAAGGCTGCAGCTTCACACACACACACACACACAGCCCTATATAGTCTAAAAATTATGTTGCAATTCAGTTGCAAGCAGTTCTAGTTTTATTCAAGACACTAAAGTAAGAAAGTAAGAGAAAGAAATTAATACTTCCTGAGCTAGCTAACATAGTTTGACAATTGTTCTAAGGTATCTTTTGTTCCAAGATATATTTACCATTACTTTGTCTTAGCATTTCCTTTTTTTCTCATCTTGAATTCTGTTTATTCATATGGGAGGTGTTCAGAGATATAAACTTCAGCCGAGCACCCAACATGCCATAATGGGTCAGCAGAAGCTGGATCTGTGAAGAGGTTTCCTTTTCCTTCAACTGTATTGCCTCTATGTCATTTCTGTATGTGACCAGGTGCTCTTGGGAATGTGTTGTGCAATCCCTGTAATCACCTTTGCTATAGCAGAGGAGCAGGAGATGGTACTAAGTACTCTCACCAGATGAAATTGCAACAGGATCCTGCAGCCATTCTTTCTTCTGACAGATGTCTGTGTGCAACCCCAAAACATGAGGATAGATATGCCTATATCCTCAAGCCCTCTCTCTTCAGCAGGCTAGAAAGCCCATCTCAGCTAGCCAGGAAAAATTTAAAGTAGCTGAAAGAAGAGGGAGCAAGCAGATAGCCAGAGCTGACAGGGCTTTGCTTCCCCCAACGCCAAAAGAAACTCATTTTGCATGTGACGACACAAAACAGGCACTTCCTACTCACTCATCTACAGACCAGCCAGAGACTGTAAATAATCATGAAGTGGAGTAAGGGCTAAACTGGAAAAGGCATTTAGGCTCCTAAAAATGGGAAAATGTGCTAGCAGGCATTCAAGAATGAATAAGAGCTCTCATCAGAGGAAGCGCATAAAGCACAGAGCAGCTTTGATTGGTCACATTTCCTTAGGGGAGGCATGGAAAAGAGCAGCCAAGCCCAGAGGATTTCCCTGGTGAATGGTAAACTCTCCCCGTAGCTCCTGAGGAGAGCGGGGAAGGGTGAGCCTACAGGGAAAGCCTGCACATGTGTGAAGGCTGAGTGGCTTCTTCTGTAAGTGATAAGTGTTGCAAATTCCTAAGTGCTGCTCAATTGCGTAATTTGATATCTGTTATATCGGTTCTGTAGGCTGTGTGGGAGCTTGTCATGTTCCCCTGAGTCACCGCCACCAGTAATACTGTAAAGATTTCCTCAGCTTTTGAACAGGAGGTTTCTGGAAAAATAGTTGTCTCCATTCCAGATTAATTCTCATCATGTTAGAGGGTCTACCATAAGAACAGGTGATACTGAGAAACCTTGGCAGTAGCCTGATGCAATTTTAAGAAATTTCCAAGTTAGCCTGTTTGTTTATCTTCGTTTAGCTGAGAGAGACAGATGAAAGGAACAGAATACCTTGTATGTCAGGAGACTGAAGTGAATTAATAGACTGCTGTATCTCACAAGAAAGGAAGGAAGGAACAAATGAATGAATGAACTTTGACTTTTCTTAAGTAGACAGGGCAGCCAGACTCTGACTGATGTTTACAAAAGTATATGTGTTTGAAGCAGCACCATATGGAGAACTGGGGAGAGTTTAAGGGTTAAGCAGGAAGAGCCTTAGGAACCAACTAAACTGAAGAAAAAAAAAAATAATCATTTATCACCTTTTATAGAAAAGAAGATTTCATAAGATAAAAAAGAATGGGACAATTTCTGCTCAAGGTGCATGAAAAAAATAAGAATTAGATCATAAGGAAGATAAGCAGGAGCAGTAGTTTGGATTCACCACAATGTACAGTTTTATTGCATCCAAATATTATAAAAATCTATGGGGCAATCACAGAATCACAGAATTTCTAGGTTGGAAGAGACCTCAAGATCATTGAGTCCAACCTCTGACCTAACACTAACAGTCCCCACTAAACCATATCCCTAAGCTCTACATCTAAACGTCTTTTAAAGACCTCCAGGGATGGTGACTCCACCACTTCCCTGGGCAGCCTGTTCCAATGCCTAACAACCCTTTCGGTAAAGAAGTTCTTCCTAACATCCAACCTAAAACTCCCCTGGTGCAACTTAAGCCCATTCCCCCTCATCCTGTCATCAGGCACGTGGGAGAACAGACCAACCCCCACCTCGCTACAGCCTCCTTGAAGGTACTTATAAAGAGCAATAAGGTTGCCCCTGAGCCTCCTTTTCCTGAGGATGAACAAACCCAGCTCCCTCAGCCACTCCTTGTAGGACTTATTCTCCAGACCCCTCATCAGCTTCGTTGCCCTTCTCTGGACTCGCTCAAGCACCTCGATGTCCTTCTTGTAGCGAGGGGCCCAAAACTGAACACAGTACTTGAGGTGTGGCCTCACCAGAGCCAAGTACAGGGGGAATGAAAGGAAATATTCCTGTTCTCATGCTGTTCTTGCTTATAGATGAAGGAGTAGGTTTCAGGTCACTAGACTTCCTACAGTGAATGCCCTTGCCTCTATTTATGGCTTGAAACAATAAAACCCTAAAGCAGATGCCTAGCCTGGATATTGATAACTATTGGATTCTGAAATATCATCTTTAATGTGTATTCATAAATCCAAGAGTAATGGGGTTGTTTATAATCACTTTTTCCAATTAAAATAAATTGAATATGTGACTGACAGAAATTTGTGGAAAACAGAGACTTTTCACTTTTGCCTTTTCTGATGCACCAGGCTCTATAAGGTCAATAACATCAAAAAGGAACATTTTTTCATTCAATTCCTTTTCTTCAGCTGATGCACTGTGATATTCTTTTATAGTTCTTTGCTGTATGCACTTTGATAACTTAAAAACACCACCAGTGTACACAAAGGGTAGCTAAAGCAGATGCTGTTATTTGCAGAAGAGCAGTGGTAGCATATCCCACTTTCAGCTAATTATAATAATGTTCATATTTTCTGTAAGAAATAGGAGGAGATGTCACAGTCTAAATTATTCCATGTTGGCTTTAGCAGGATAAACATTTGTTGTTGACAAGTATTTGATCTGTCTCATAATTCTGTCACTGCAACAAACTAAAACTATATTTTATTCTCCATTTCTGTGATCTTTCACCTAGATAAGAACCAACACCTGGCATCTTTTCAAATTTTCTTTTTTCTTTACATCAGTGGCAGAAGTTAAAAAGGTAACATGAAAAGAAAGATGAAAAAGGAATGCTGTTCAAATTGAAGGACTGTAGTTTCAAGTTTCAATCCTGTATCAAAACATCTCCGCCTCATCTTCTTTCTCAGTCATCACAAATGAAAAGTACAAAGAAGAACACAAACATCAGTACAATGCTGTGTGTGTACTGCTATCCAAAAATCACAGTTACAAAATTATACCTGACATATCAAAAACTGACAGTCACATCCTCAAGATTTTCTTCTGTTCGTTCCCATGGACCTTCTTTATTAATAAATCTGACACATAAAAAGCATCTGTATGACTAAAGTGTCAGTTACTGGAAAGACCGTTTTGATCTACTTCTTAACTTTTAGAAGAAATATTCTCTTTTTTATGAAGACAGGATCTGTTCACTGACTGCCAGCTTTCAAATGACCACCTCTTGAAGTTTAATTTTAAGTTTAAAATAAATATTGTATGCATGCAGAATAATTATGATGCTCCAGAGAGACACTGTATAATGACATTGATTCTTTTTTATCTAAAAATGCCAAACCCTTGAGGCAGCTAAGTCTGTATTTGCCACAGATATATGGAGGTTCAATCTACACATTAAATTATAAGAAGTTGTTCATGTTTCTGTCACTAAATAGGTAGTGAAACTTGCATTGTAAACTTTCAGCTCCTTAAAACTTACTGGTAGAAATTGGCTTTGGTCAAACGTTTCATATGGAGCATTTCAACTGTGAAATAACTGTTGTATTAAAAATAAAATGCAATTTAGAAATTCTTCTCTAACACTTTGAAACTACAGAAAAGCAAGCATATTGGTTTTGGATACATCTTAAGAGTCATTATTGAAACAAACATTAATTACCAATAAATGCTGCACACATTCTTGAAATATACAGCTATTTTAATATTAAAAAGAAACAAATTCCTAATTAAGTTTGAAAAATAGAGTTTGTGCATGTAAAGCATCTTCTCATATCATTTTTGTTATATTTAGTACATCTAAATAAATGTTCTGATTTAATAATTACCACATACACACACACAATACAATTAAAAAGAAAAAAAAACAAATTTAGAAAATGTAAATAACATGTATAAAGATACAGTCAAGCTCATACTTTTGTCTGTTCTTTGGTTTATTCCTTAGGTTATCACACTATTATCAGGAAAGAGTGACGTCCTTTATTGAACATGTATCTGATCATTCATAAATTGTACAGCTCCTTAAAATATCACTGATATCTTGAACACCCTCATTTGCTTTAAAAATATCAGATATAGGGTAGTTACTGTGTATTTTTTGTCATACTTCATAGTAAAGAATAACAATGATATCTATAACAATAACATTACCATGAATTTTTACTTGTTCTTAATAGTAATAAAAATGTAAAAGTAAAGTAAAAAAGTAAAGTAAAATGTAAAAGTAAAAATGACACCAGCAATGGAAATAATGGAGTTCTTCATATTCCAATGCAAAATACACTTTTGGGGAGCTACCATCATGCAAGTATTGTGAATAAGGGTGACAATTGTGAACCCTAGTGTGAACCCAGAAAAAAAATAATCCATTGCAACATTAATTTTCATTGAAATATTAATCTTATTTAAATGCATCTAGAAATTACTCATCTAGTATTATATATTGATATGCATTATATATTCAGTATTCATACTCAGTACTGAGTACTCAGTATTATATACTGATATGAAACTTCTCCAGCCTTTTTGGGGGTTAGAGATGGGCACATATGGAAAGCAAGTCACTGCACCTACCTAAACATCAATTTTGTGGTAGGAGAGTATGCTTCTCTCCAGTAAGACCTAGCAGACTAGAAGCTGAACTTTCAGATAGATATTCTTAAAGAAGGTGTTCCTACCTTATTGCTTCAGGATGCACAATGACAACAGATTAATATCCTAATGTCTCAGTAGCTATTCCTTTGCAGTACACAAACCCCAAATAACACAACTATGTTTAGCCAAAATTAATGTCTGAGAGAAAACACACTAAACTGGGCTGAAATATATAGACTAAAATTGCAATTAATCTTTGCTATGTTTCAATATTAGTAAAATTATGAACCAGGTGCCTCCTGCCTCAGAAGGATCACAAAAATACTCACCTGAAGGACATAACTTACTATAGATAAGAATCATGAACCTTACTCCAGTGAACAGATTCCCTTCTCTTGGTCTTCCCATTCAACCCTCAGGCAAGCTCTGGAAGGACTCACTTCTCACAGAAGTACTCACAGAGGTCATGATTAGGAGGAGTATGCAAAAAACACTCCATACTTTAGTAATGTCAAATTTATGACACAGAGTGGGATTCATCTCACATACTGTGAGGCTTCTCTACATGACTTAAGCAGCTAGATTCCTTTTTTACTTACAGAGAAAAACCAGACATTTCTAGAATATGATTCATTTGACTTATTTTTTAGTTCTGTCTTGAGAAAAGATTAGTTGTACTCTAGACTTGCTGTTTACTTCCAATGATTTTAAGGCAATATAAACTGCTCTTAGAGATGTAGGTGTCTGCATTAAGGTCCTCTGAAACTAAAGGTCTGAATCCCATTAAAAATAAAAACAATTAAAAATTCCTTTGGATACATTTATTTATATTTTCATTCAATAACTTTTGTTAAAAGTGTCTTTTTATTTACAGCTAAATTTGCTTACTATTTTATGCAGTATATTTTTCCATCACATATTTCAAATGTGTTTTTTCAATCTAGACATAATCTTGGAGAGAATCCCTTTTGAATATGCAGGTAGACAAAACAAAACCATCTCCTATGTTCATCACCATGTGCTGACTTTTTAACTTCCTTCCCTCTAGAAATAAAAGTTTGCACTGGGTTTCCAGATTAAAGTGTTCTCATAAACGATTGAAAGTATTGTGACACAGCTTTTATCATAATTTTAAAGCAAAATTGCCCATTGATTTCATGAAGAACTGCTCCATAAATTCTTTAATGATTTGGCCCAGTGTAGATTAAGCTGAACATCCTTGTTTGCAATTTTGTTTCTAAGAATCCCTTCATTATTAATTCACTTAGTATTCATTGCAATTATACTGAGTATAATTGTTTTGCTATTCATGTGGCTGTCAGAAAGATTTTTATAGGCCTTCCATTATAATTAGGCATACATTAATAGACATTTAAAGCATGTTACCATTCTTAATGTAACTTGAAGATGTAGTCTACTAAAAGTGAAAAAGCCTAACAGTGAAATGTGAACACTTCATTTTAAAATACATAGTTTTTACCCTTGAAGTTTCTGTAATTGGAGATTTTTGAATTTCTTTATTTGCCTGAATCCAGGACAGTGACCTGGATTCAGATAATGATGGACTATCTAGTTATGTATCTCCTAAACAGAAGTATGCTGTCCCCCTGCAAGGTGTTTGGTCATCTGGGGGATGTGAAAGACAGCAATAAGTAGGCCAGCTAATATCCTCATAATTCCTTAAAACTGTAGCAAACCAGCATTGGCAGCATTTCAAATTGAAGCAGGGGAACCTTCTCCCTAGGGATTTTCATGGCAGGTTTTCTATGTAGGAGGCCATTTCCAGAAAGCATGGAAATAATGTCCACAAGGGCAGGCTTGGTTTATACATAGGCTATTGAACTTTAGGTAGCCTAACAAGTCCAGAAATAAATCCAATTCGAAAAAAAATACACCTCTTTAATGGAGTCAATAAAGCTATCAACTGCACCACACAACTACTTTGCTGTTTTGGATTATAAGGAAAAAATTATAAAGGTATTTTGTATTCAACCTCCATTTCAGATGTTCATGAAGACAAAGCGCTAACACAGAACCTGTGTGAGAGCAGTCTCTCTCTTTTTCTCTCTCTCTCAGCACACTATTTATGAATATGTATACAGGAGCTAAACAAATCTCATAACTCTTCCATAAAATATACCATTCAGCATGGTGGTTAGGAAGGCTTCCTAGGAGACAGATGTGCCTTGCAGCCTGTGAAGGATGGAAGATACTGGGTCTTCCCAAACCTACTTGGAAACTGTATAGCTAAGAGCATGAAGAGGGTAATCTTCCAGAAGTTTTGTGTAGTCCTAAAGCAGAACTCCCAACCAAAATTTTAAGCTAATACAACTTAAAAACAACTAGCCTTGTATTTCTTAGGAGTAGAGTATATGCCAAAAAGAAATTATGTTGTGCCCAGCAAAAGTAACATAAAGACAAAGCAATGATGTGATGAACCTTCCCTTTCTGTATTCTTCTAATAAGGAATAGAGACAGAAAATCTTTTTGGCCTAAAGACACTCATATTACTACCTACTTTTAGAAACAATTTATTGCTTTGCACAATTGCATGACTTAAGCCATGCCTGAGAGTGGACATGGTACAGGATCTGTACAATCGTGTATTTGAAATTATGTAAATTTTGTCTGTGTTAGTGTTATTTTGCAAATTATCCCTATGAAGTCATCTAGGGTTATTTATTTGTTTGTGCTTTTCTGTTTCTCTTTTCTAAGGAAAGAGAGGGACTTCTCTGATAGTCATTAACTCCTATCAAACAACCTGGTCATGCTTACTTTTTATGAAAAATATCTCAGTTTGAAGATGCTGTCTGCTTTCATGTCTCAGGCCCATGCTAGTTATTCCCAGGAGGAACCTTGGAAAAAAGTATAACATCATGGGGCAACTGAAGAGGTTCAAATCATTTCAGAACTTCTTACTGCATTTTCCATAGTCTTCATTATGCTAAAATAATTAAGGGGATTACATAGCAATGTATGCAATGCATTGGAAATGGAAAAGTTATTAATGCCTCAGTACTGCATTTTTATCCAAATTTATTTTTAATATTCTAAAACAAAAGAAAGATTTTCATTAATACACATTATTTCATGTATTAGAAAAAAGATAATTTAGTTACAGGAGATCCAAAACTATTTGTTCCATCTTATGTTTTATAAATATTTAAGCAAAACGAAAACACAAACAGGAAAAAAAAAAAGTTATAATAGAGAACAAACACTTATACAAGTCTTCATCTTAAATTGTGCTTGCCAGGCAGGAACTCCAAGTATCTCTCAAGATAGTGTGAGGTAGGCTTAAATGGCTTTCCAAGAAAATAAAAAAATAATAATCATTTCCATATATTCTATGGCTAGCCAACTGTATGTCCATAGTTTCTTAAAATGTTTTAAGGAATGAGGTATGGACTAACCTTTCTATACTACCAATAAATCATTAGCTATTTCATGCATAGTATGAAGAAGAGTTCAGCTATACTGAATAGAGTATAGCTGAATACTGCAAACAAATTAGACTGTAAAGACCAATAGTTAAAAGTGAAAACAAAGTTCAGTTCAGTTGGCCATTTCATTTTATTTTCTAAAATATAGTGATTTTATATGCCTTATGTAACTACTAAAATTTATTAAAAATACATTATAAAACTTCAGAGTATAATAATTAAGGAAAACGATTTCAACGTGTCTCACTAATTACACTCATTGCAAATTATGAAAACCTAAAAACATCACATTCCTCCATATTGATTACTACTCAGAAAATTCAGTCTAGTTTTCTTCCTCCTTTTTTTTTTTTTTTTTCCTTCAGTTGTTAATGAAAGAATCATCATTTCAAGAACAATTAGGTTGGTTTGTGACGCTGGACTCCCTGGGGATAGTTTCAGAGCACTGCTGTAAGTAAGCCTGTAGGACACAGTTTCAAACAAACTATATTCCTATAAAGGGTTTTTTTTTTTTTCTGTGCGATGTAATGAATGCAGGGATGTATATATTTAGGACAAGGAAAGAAAAGGAATAAATGGAAGAAGAACAATAAACAAATTTAATGGTACTTAATGGAACTCTTGTCTACATTCCTTCCCCTTAAAAATGATCATTTGTAAGTGCAAGTCCTTATCCTAAGGTATGTCAGTCTAGACTGAGGCAGGAAACTCTAGGTCAGACATAAGGTGACTGAAAAAAATGCATTTGATTTATTCATATCTCTTAATGTGAAATGTGTATTTGAAGAGACTAAAAATCTCAGAAAGACATTTTTGCAACAGCCAATTACTCTCCGCTTTTTAATTCTAGCAGTGTATTTGGAACATTTCCATTGTTCTAAGGGTTAAAAACTTCACCGTGACAATGACGAGCCTTATTACTCAGTCAAAGTAAATGGATCACCATATAACCTTTCAGAAATGTTCTTCCTTAAGCTATTAAAACATTCCATGCCCTTAGATGACAACAATTTCTCTGCCTTTTGAAATTTCTTTTCTATCCTGCCGAGTTCATAGAGATATGCTTGGTTAAAATCAACTTATATAAAACTATGCACTGTAAATTCTGACACTTCTGTTTGAATCTCTTTTCAAACACTTGTCTTTGCTCACCATAATAGATGTCAGTTCTTCTGATGTAGTTCAAGCATGAGCTTCATATGAAGACTCAGCTATGTCTATTGCATTTCTGAAGCTACTACTCACTGAAGTTTTGTGCTGTTTGACATCAAAGATAGGCAAGAATCACCTGCTGAGTTCACATGCATGGAGCAAAACATCTTCAAATCACTTGTGCTAGACAAAAGTTTTTCATATTAAGCTTTCACTATCATGTGGACTTAAAGACAAATGTAGTCCTTGTTAAAGTTGCAGCATCGTGTTATTAAACTATGCATCTGGGCATCGTGATTTATATAAGTTTTAAGATGAAGGATAATTATTTGGCTGATTTATTTTTTGACATCAATTGCAAAGAATTGTGTTGTGTAAAAAAAAAAAAATGTTTCTCATTCAATATGCAGTGATTTTGCTCAAACACAAAAAAAACCAATTTAAAGCATGGCAGCCTCCAGGTTAGAAAAAGCACTGTGCTCTACTTTTTTCAAACTTTAATAGATGACTTTTTTATCGATTTGAAAACCAGGAACAGTTAAAACATATGTTTTATATAGGGAACATAAATGAAACAAATTCCCATTCTAAAATTTAACAAATCTGCTTTTTGGATAATAATCAAATAGCACTCTGAAAAATAAACATCAATGTAGAAAAAGCATATTTATGAAGGATCGAGAGCTACTGTAAAATGTATGTGTGTCTAATGGATGCCTAATCAGCATAACAACTGTGTGATAGTTTTTAATCACAATGAATGCAGTGATGTCTCTGTATGTAAACTTGACTGACCATGAATATGCATAAGAACTATATTTTGGAACAGTTTTGTGTGAAAAATGTTTTTAATTAGTAGTGTGCATTTGAATGTCACCAAGTGACTGCATGAAGTGCAAACCAAAACACAACAGGGTGTGTGATTGTTTTGAGATAATCTAATGCCTTGGGTGTGTCTGTTCAGTCAGCAAATGCTGAGACATAGCTGCCAATTTTAGCAGACTGAAGATTTTAGTGTTATAGGGCCCCCAGTGTTTTTATTCATTTAAGTGGCTTGAAATGAATTTAAAAGAAAAAAAAAAAAAAAAAGATGTTTTTCCCTTACTATTGTTTTTCCATTTCTTTAGTATATGGGTCCAAGGGAGCCAATGTGCCTAACACTTTCCAATATCTGAAGTTGTTCCATAACTGCAAGGTTAAAACCCTTGCAAACCAGATCCTTAACTCACTCCTGGCTGTTTATATTTTTCTCTTCTTAAAATAAATGCCTACTTTAGCACTTTGAATGCTAGTGTGTTTTGTCTTTCAAGTACTTTATAAACTTGCTGAATCCTTTATGTATTACAAAAAAAGGATCAGATTGTGTTTTTATGTTTCATTCACATGTAAGAAAGAGACTTCTAAGTCTCTTCAGGGACTCTGTTGCTAGTCCCTCTATTAATGGGCCCAGAGGGTTAGGTTTAAAGTTAGTATATTAGGGTTAATATGTGTGTATACATATATGTGTGTGTATATATATATATATATATATATATATATATATATATATATATGGTTATATATATATATATAGGTATATATAGAGTTAATATATTAGGGTTAGGTTTAAAGTTAGTATATTTTACTTAGGACAAAGGTAGATGCAGGCATGTGAACTTCTCTTTCTTTCCACCTGTCCCCTCTTCAAGTCTTGTTTTCCATGTAAAATAAATCCAAGCATGTGGGCTGGCAGGGAACCATGGCTGCCCCAGCAGCAGCTGCATGACACCCAAAATAGTTCTGTTATATCCAAAATCATAGCGCACACCAAATCCCAGAAGACAAAGGTCTAGGGTACTCTGTCTCTTACTGTAGGACGAAACACACAAACAAATCAGAATCTGTCAGTGAAAAGCTCCCAGATCTTATAGACGTCAACATGACCTTAAAAGAATGATTGTGCTAAACAACACTATGTAGCAATCTGTGGATACCGTGGCTGAAGCAGTATGTGTTACAGACTGTGCTGGTTTACTGAAAACACAATAAACCCTTGCCTTGAAGTTGCTTATTGGCCCTGACTCCTTCAGATCTGTCAACATTAATTCAATATCCTACTCTTAACATGAAATGTATTCAATATGAGGTATTTCAGGATGTATTTAAGCCTGTGCTCAGATTTAATCAGAAATGAGAAATACAGCAGATAGAGAGAAATCATTGTTGCACGGTTGGGTCCTAATGCAAAGACATTTCTCTAAGAGTTGACAGTTAAGAACTCCGTGATTGGTTAGCTATGGTAAAAGAAAAGTGGTCTACAAATGAAATTAAAAACCAGGACAAGAGCTGCTCCAAAGCCTCTACAAAAATCTCTAATGGAAACAAGGAAAAGACTAACCATGATATGAAATACCACTGTAAGGTAACTAGATTGTAGTACTGGTATTAAAGTTTAGCATCTGTGAAGTTGCTACAGAAGTGACCTTTATATTTAGCTTTTAGCTTTTCTGTCAGAGGAACTCAAATGAGACATTCTATTATCAAAGAAAAAAAAAATAAATAAATCAAAGATGCTATTCTATCTCAGTTTTGCATTGTACAACTCTGATTTCCTCATACCTTACACAACAGAGACAAGTTTCTGTACACAGAAATGGTATGCTGCCCAGACAAAAATATTTTACCTTTAATAAGCATTATGCACCCAGTCATCCTAACATCTGAGTTTAAAATACACAGAAGAAGTAAGCAACACATTACACTAATCTATCCACAAGAGGAAGCACAAAGCACAAACAGCGGGCAGGTCAGCAGTCTCTCATTTGTAAGGTATCAAAGGCTGTTGATGGATCTAATAAAATTACTCTGAACATCTGACCTTTGTCCATGGCCAGAAGGAATGCAGTTATACAATAGGGGAAGGGAAATCACTGGTGACAAAATGTAGTTTCAAATAAACTACGCTTCTACTGGCAATTTTTCTTTATCCGCTATCATGTAATACACAGAGGGATGTACAGTACGTACTTAGAACAGGAAATGAAAGTGAAAAAAAATGGAAGCTAAAACTGACACTAACAATACTTAAATTGCTTAATGGAGATGCTGTGTACATACTCCCCTAGGCAACAGATCCTTGTAAGTGTTTAGAGCTTCTAATTGTACCGTATGTCTTAATAAACAGCAGGTTACAGAAACTCTAGGTCAAATGTTAGACAACAGAAGGATTTTGTCTGTAATTTATTCAAAAGTTTGATTGTATCATTGCACATTAGGAGGAAATCGAACCTCAGAGTTATGAAGCTAATTACTGCCAAGCATCTCTAATGAATGTATGCATGTGTGTAGATATGTGCACATATATACTATATACAGAGAGTATATATGCATGTATATGCATGTTTGTGCATACATTGTGTATATAATGTATATTATATTTACATATATATGCATACATATATATGTATACATACATATAGCTGAAGGCATTACCAGTGCAGTGCAGAAGGCTTCCCTCATATCTGTGTTCTAATTATTTCATGAGTAACCCAAGAATTTAGCATAAAGATTTTTTTATTTTTTTAGGAAAAAATTGGGGAATTTTCTTAGTTTATCTTATCTTAAAACCAAGAACATAGATCAAAATACATCAGACACAGCTTCTCTGCTTAAGCAATTCTCTGCCAAGGACTTCTCTTGGAAAAAGGACTTGGCATCAGAGGATCCAAAAAAAAAGATGATCAGTTAAGATTACATGATATTTAATAACATCCAGATTCATTTTGAGCAGACATGCAGAAAAGACCTGTGGTGAAACAATATCAAAGAAAGCCCCCTTGGATTCTCAGGGAGTTCTTCTAGAGGTGTCCATCCTCCATGGAACTCTGCTTGTGCCAGCTGCCTCTGGAAAAGCTGTGTCCTCCTTGTCAGTGAGAATCGTTTTGCTGCCCCAAAAGCTTGTCCTGAGAGGGCCTTTGCTCAAATTTCACAGCTCTCTGGGTATGAGAGACCACCACTCACATTGTCACTGACACAGTCTGGACACCCTGAGCATTTCAACTAGCAGACATAACAGGAGTCACTATCATTTCTGGGAATGCTGCCTTCCCATTACAGCCAAGGATGCTGAAATGCCTCTCATATTTGACTTCATGTATTTCCAGCAAAAATGTGGATTTATAAGGCCTATAAACTGATAGGAGTGTGCCAGGCTGACGCCAGAAATATGTACAAAAATGCATGGTTTATGAATGTAACTGTTTAAGCCTGTTTTTAAACCTGTTCTCTGAACTGAAATGAATCAAATGTTTGTAATTTTCATAAACCTTTTGTGGATTGGTATAAACATCGGGTAAGCAGGGAACAAATAGCTGCCCTGTAGTGAAAAAAAGTGAAAAAAAAAAAAAAAAAAAGTTACAAACCACAGATTCCATCCCTTTCATAAAACATGATTAAATGTGTAGCAGAAACCTTTGCAGAAAAGTGACTTCCCTAGTCTTCGTAAGTTTTGTCTTCCTAAGTTTTTGTTCAGTATGTCTTCAAGTTAAACAGAATTAGTGAACATAAGGAACAAGATCTTTTTAAAGGAAACTTTACAGTCTCTGTCATGGAATGATGCCACGATACCTATACCTGTACTTTTCAGAGCATTCGGCTGGCCAACCTATCCAAACAAGAGGAGCTGATAACACAATCTACCACTAAAAAGTCCCTTGTCACAACCAGATACTTTCCAAACAGAAAAAGCCTGATCATGTGTCAAATAGTTGAAGTTCTCAAGATCATACACAAATAAATATATATATATATACTACATATATAATACAAAACCATGCAGATTCTATAAGAAACACAGGGTACTCCTTTTATAATGTTTTGAGGTACACAATGGATCTCAAACCCAAACAAAAGGATCTGACAATGTTTCAAACTCTCTTTCATTTGAAAAAAGTAAGCAGGTAATTAACCAGGGAGGATACTGATTATTAAAAATACATCATGTTTATTCAAATATATATATATACTAAGTTAGTAAGAAATCGTAGTTGTTCTTCATCTTGAAATTATATGTTGCTATATGTTCTAAATGGAAAAATAAATATGTCATAAAATGAGAATTCTGGAACTTATCACTGAAATAGACATATTTCTGTCTAACAGTTCTATTTGTATGAAGAGATCCTACATTTTGTTTTGTTTTGTTTTTTAATTAGAAATCTTCCATGAAGGTTAAATAATAAGTAATAAATAAATAAATAAATAAAAAGATGATTTCTTTTGAACTGCCTCTGCATTTTACAAAAAAAAAAAAAAAAGAAAGGAATACATTTTAAATCAACACTGAAAAATGTGTAAGTAACTTGCCACCTAAGGCCAAAAACTTTTCTTCCTGATTTTTTTATTATGATGATATATAGTCTAAAAATTGTTAAAAACATACTCATCCTGTTTTGACCATTTTAGCTTGGTTTTAATAGCAAGCTTCAATCCCAATGGCATTAATTTCCCCTGCTCCAAACAAACTCTTTCTGTGTCTTTATTTGTTATTGAGTGTTACTAAGCAATAAGTCTTCACATAAAGCATACCTCAGCTCATCTATTACCAGAATTTCTCTCATAGCCTTTTGAATGTATAATAAAAAATAATAAAAAAAAAAAGGTTTGCCACAGTGATCTGTAAACTTATACAAAAATAGTTGATATACATGTATATTTAGTGCAGTCTTTTCATTAACTGCAAGATTTGTCAAGGAGATAAAGCTTTTAAAAGTGCAGCTTTTATTAAGAATGTTGTTACTTATTCCTTTGATTTATTATGAGAGTGAACCAACAATTTATCATACAACACTACAACCATTACTTATCATAAAATTATGAAATGTAGATCCTCTTGAGTATACAAGACCCAAAAGATAATCAAAAAGACTTAGTTAATTCATTTAAACTAAAATGAAAGAAGCCATGACCTGGTTACAATGAATTCAAATGTATAAAACTAATAGATAATGGAAATATAATAAACTCAAAGAAAGGTTCTATATACCACTGGACAAAGATTATATTATCCCATTCTTTGATGAGCCATAATTCCTTAGACCTTGAGCTCTATTTCTGTCTTTATCATTTGTCATGTTTTCTATTGATCTGTATGAAAAGTGAGTAAGTACAGTCTCTGAAACAAAAATAAAACTTTATATGTAACTAAGAAGTTATTGGAAAAACCACCATGCAAAAATGACCTATATTGAAGCAGTAATGTTATCTTGGTATTGTAATCGAGCACCCTGCCAAATGTCAGTGGACACCCTTTGCAGCCCATTCTTGGAATTCATTTTCAGTAACAGCAACACATGATCACGTGGAAAGACAATTCTGCTTAGAATATATTTCTTTTTAGTACTCAGATTCCAAAAGGAAGATAACACCTTGTGTAGCGATTAAAAAAGAGAATCCATTTTATGGATTCCATTTTCCTTCTTTCGCATATAAACCAGAGTGTTGTAATCAAATATTGGAGCAGACATAGCTACAGACATGCTGAAAACAAAAAAAAAAGAAAATGAAAACAAACAAACAAAAAAACATAAAATATCAAATCATATAGCATTAATTACATTAAAAATAAAAATAAAAATAAATAAATAAAAGACTAAACCTATGGACTACTTTCAAAAGTGGCAGAAAACAGTTTTTCTCTTCATCTTTATTACTCTTTTGCAGAGTCTGTGCCCTGCTTATCTTACTATTTTTTATTGACATTGAGAGAGAAAAGTCACCCTGCCAAGGAGCTTCTAACTGCTCTTGGAAATGTAAAGGCCAGAGCTAAACCAATGGCCTTTTACCCAGCATTTGTTATTTTGAACAGTTGAGTTGAATGCAGTCCAGGATGCTGGATCTCTTCTCATAACGTGTTTCACCCACACTCAACCTGGAAATCTCTGCTTTTTTTCCATAGTACAAGGAATGTTCACAACATGTTGGCTGCCGCATGTAAAACCCAGACGTTTCAGATACTCTGTAACAAACATGCGAGAAATTAAGACAGCTGCATGGAAAGCATAACTTGTCCTGTCAATTGAAAAGAAGGTTACAGACAACTGGTGACACTTCTTTCTTTTTTGCGGGAAGGTTTCTCAGGACACAGTGTTTGACAGGGAGTAACATATCTCACAGTGCGATGTCCGCCACAAACTTTCAGAGTGATGAAATATGAAATGCATATGCTCTTCAAGGCATCAGTATGAGAAACACATAAAATAACATCATCAGTTGCCTTAATAGCACACTTTCTATCTCAAAGACTGGCAAAGCAAAGAGAAACATTTCTGTAAAAGAAGTGCTATGTCCACATGTGCCATCTGTCAACATCTGCTGGTGAATCCCAAAGAGGTCAAGTGTGGTGCAGTTTGAACATTTTTGTGTTTCAACACAGTGAACCATTTTCTAGAGTGAGTTAGCACCCGTCTTGTGTTGAGAAGAAATGTTCAAATGGATACTTTCCCACGTTTTTTAAAAAGGTGAACAAAATCAACCTTGACAATGGCCCTGCCCTAATGATCTGATATAATTTAGCCTGTTTAGTTAGGAAAAATATACCCAAACCATCACCACAAGGCCATTCTCATAATTAAAATATATACAGATGGTGTAATCATCATTAGGCAGACACTGAGTTATACCAACTTACAAATATTTTCTTTATGTAGCTCTGCAATTCCTTAGGAATCAAAGTAGAGACAGTAACATGGAAATCTTTATAAAAATTATGCCCCCTATAAAATAGTGTCTGAGCAATTCACAGTCAGTTTAGAACTCATCCTCTAACTGTGTGGTGGGGAATAGGTGAATTGTTTTATTTTTTTCATCATAAATAAGACCAAGAAAAATAAGTGACATGTCCGAGGCCACTTAAGCAATCTGAGGCATGCTGAAAAAGTGAACTCAAATGCTTTGAGTTTCAGGTTTCGTAAGATTATAATAGAAAAGATGCTTCCACTTTAATATTAATATTTCCAGTGTATTTGGAGAAGTGCAATGAACAATTATGTGAGCATCAGGACAAAGAAACATCTTTAGAAGTAAATATGAAAACTTTTATATCCAAAAGACATTGCTATTGCTGTTACAGATAACGATACTGCAGCTGATCCTGACACTGCTGAGCGGGGTGTAATGTCAGTTCTGGATGAGAAGCTATACTGCAGCAAAAATTCTGATCATGAAACCCCATGATACCATATCAGCATTTAACAGTCTTGACTTTCATGCTTAGGAGACAACTGACTAAAATACCAAACAAAGAATCATTGAAATCATTGTCAACTGTATTTAATATGTTTTAAGAAAAAAATACATACATACAGATATATATATATATATATATATATATTATTTATAACTAGTGATCAACTACAGAAAGACATGGGAAGGTGAATCTAATCTTTAGAGGAAAACATAACTCTACTAAACTAGAGCTTGGTTTTGTTTAATAGCATCTCTATTTGGCACATCTGCCACAGCTTTTGTGGGAATACTAAAGCCATGAGTAACAAGTTTAGCAAAGGTGAGAAAACAGTTACTGCTTCCTTATAATTTGAATAGAAAAATAATCACGGAATCATTGTATCCAAATAATCAAAGATTCATTTAAGACCATCACTCCTCTTGGTATGAAGGTGAAGAGATCCCATGCAGACCCCAATTCCCCTTGTGGCCCCTCTGCAATAATAACAGATATGTTAATTCTTATTCAAGTTTTTGATATCAACTGATTTTTTGGTAGGCATCCCTTCTTTAAGGATCAGTCTCACCCTTGAAATATTTTTAATTATTAAACTATTATTAATTATTTCCATAGCACTAGTGCATTAGGACACTAACCCACCCATATGCGAGGCCCTGTACAAATGCACAGAAAAAAGTAGGCTGCCATTTGTAGTTATTCAGAGATTATTTATAACTAGTAATGTGTGAACAGTTCAAATTGCAGAGAATTTTGAATGCCTATGGTAGAATGTTTCGATTCTTTTTCATGAAAAAGTTAAAGTTTAACTTTTTCATTTTAACATTTATTTTGGCTATTTCAGTATTTTGAACAAAGAAAACACATCTAATTCTGAGTTGGTATGCACCCTTATGAATTCAGAAAGGGTTTTCAACAAAAGTGACTCAAATTATATTTTTGATCTTCGTAAACTAAAAACAAACAAACAAACTCCCCAAAAAACAATGAAGAACCATCTAAAATGCAAGCCATTATGTTGAATACATCAGAACGAAGCAAAGAAGACAAAAGTCTACTTTTTTTTTCTTCTTTTTTAGCAAATCCTTGGCAGTTCACCTTTAAACTGAAGGTCATCAGGTGAGAATTGTTGTGTTTGAAAGCACTTGAACTGCTTAGGGAGTTCATCTCATCTGTATTATTCATATGTATTTGCTGATTATAAATCACAATGGAATGAAATATTTCCAGTTTTTCACATCAGCAGGCATCCAGAGAGCACTGTCTTTTATTTACTGACCATGTTAAAAACAGAACAGTTTTTTTTTTTTCATACTTTTCTAATAATATGCTGTCTGACCAGTTCAGAGAGATCTCTAATAATGTCTCAGTCCAACCATGGGTCTCATTATGTTGGTAGGAACTGTCATGCAACTGTGAATGTGCAATAAGTGTAGAGGTACTGTAAATGGCAGAAAAATATGAAAAGCATTCTACTTTCAGATGCTGCACAAATCTATTTATTCCTACCACACTGAATGAACCAAAAATTGTGCAGAAAAAATGAGGACTTTACTTCACGGCCTTCTAAATTTAAACAAAGAGAGTATTTGAGGATACATCTTACAGCAGAAAATGTTATATAGTACAAGATATGCATTTAGCTCTTCTTACGTTACATCCATTTTTTAAGCACCCCCAGAATATTAATTTCAATAGAATTTCTGTTTAAAAAATCAATGACCCAATGTAACATGACCCAAATAACACTTTGGAGACTGAAAAAATTATTCATAAACTATGTAAATCTGGCTCAGACCCTTACTGTGGGCATCTTCCTCTGAATGTGGTCTCATGATATATGCTATAACAATGGTATAATTATATCTCTGGATTTCAGACTTATGCCATTGGAGATTTTTACTTTCATTCAAATTTGTGTATTGGCATATGTCAAATATGCTGTAAGCAGTACTTGAGTTTAGAAATGGATATCTACTGGACATGACAAAATGGAATAAATGAGACTTGTCTGAGGATGTTGATGCAAAGGAAAGAGAATTTATTATAGGATGTATCTTCTTAACTTTGGGTCTGGCCTTCCTACCTTGAAGCACAAAAAATGTTGTATCTGAAATGAAACAAGAGGTAAGTCACCCATTTGCTCTCTGTGCTCACTGCTGCTTTTGGCACGACATTTCTTAAAGGATGAGATAGAGTGAAAAAGAAAGGGAATTGGTGAAATGCTTTTCACTTCATTAACATACCTGTCAACAACCTGCAAACCTACCACTATCGTCAGTCTCTTCCCTTGCAGTTCTGTTTGGTTCACCATATAAGCAGAAATTTCATCCCCAAGGTGAGTACTGCAGTAAAATCAACACCCTTATACCTGTTCATACAAGGATCAATGATTTAAAAAGCTTGCAGTCTCATCAGTGCTGTCTGCAGCCAAACAGATGTTTTGTAAATTATCATCCAAGTACTAAACAAAAAATAAATTATTCAGATCAAAATTATATGCTGTAATATTCTTTGCAAGAAAAGGGAAAAGAGATCATTTTCATTTCAGTCAGTACAAAATATTCCATTCAAAACCCCATAGTTTGGACACATCCACAAAAAAAAAAGCAAAGCAAGGAAAAAGATAAATTCATATCTGTTCCAGAGAGAAGCTATTTGAATTAATATCCCATTTGGTGGGAAAATCTCCCAAGCTGTGAAAGACCTCTCTTCTGCCTAAGAGGTATGATCCAGAGTGCTCACCTGCCAGGAGAGCATCCTGACCAGCATGCCACAGCAAAGCTCTGGGGGACACTGAGGGGCCAGGGCCAAGCTAGCCCCGTGGCACGGCTGTGCTTTGTATTCATGGCAGCAGAAGCTGGAGCCCAGCAATCTCACTTCTACAAAGACTCTTGTCTGCAAGGCTGGAAAGCCCTTCTTTCGTGGCTTTGCTCAATGAATATTTAGGTACCCATGCAACCTGGAAGAGCTTTCCCCAGAGGGTTCCAGCATCTCCCCGAATCAGACAGAGAGTAGGTTTGGACCAGGGTCTTGTGCCACTCAGGAGAGCAGCCTAAACACCGTGCTATTAGGTGTTCAAGTGTGGAGCTCCTGAAATCCCTCCTGTGGGAACAGTGGCACTTGCCATAGCATATTTAAATATTAATTGAGCAAGAGAGTGTGAATGACTCTTTAAGCCTGACTAGCAGTCAAGGGGCTCTCCTGGGACATGGGAGCTGCAATTTCAGATTCCCTTAGGCAGAGGAAAGAATTGAACCCACAGCTCCCACGGCTGCATCACTCTTTTTGCCAGTTTCTGAATCCTGCCTGAGTTCAGCCAGCACAGATAGACCCACAGATAGCTGAATAACCTTAAGCTGCACTGCTCAGTGAATTTATTGTTCATCAAAAAATCTTTGTCCCACTTATGATCCACCCCAATTCTGCTTGCCTAAAATGTCAAAGGTACAGATATATGGCAACACACTGCTCCTATCAGTATTTATGTCATTTCACTTTTGACTATTTTTCCATAGGTAGAAGTGCAGAGTCATTTTATTTTTTCATGGGAAGCAATCAGTGAAACAGGGTAAGTCGAGACAGTCTTATTTTAAGAGTGGGGATTTTACATTCCATGACACTAAAACCATGCATACAGTATTTGAGATTGCAAATGTGAAATGCAGGAACAGTGGCTACAGGTAAGGCAAAAGTTTGGGAGATCTGGGGAATGAGCTGGGGAATATTCCAAAGTCCCTTAGCATCCTCTGAAGGGAAAGACAATATAGGAATGCTTGCATGGTAGAAGCAATGTGGGCAGAAACTAAGTCCATTCATGTCTCTAAATGTTCCACATCTGAAAGAGGCTGCTACACATCTGTTATTCCACCAGAAGAGTGGAATATTTTATGAATTTGCCTGCACCTATCACGCTGAGGGAAGGTTTCACTGAGTAGAAAAGGATTTTCTTGCCAAAGTGTGCATCCTTTTGGAAACTAACTGGGGCCAACACAGATGTGGTGAGCAGCACAAATCCCTGTTTGGAGCATAGATTGTTCCAGAAAAGCATCATTTTTCTACTGCTGGCATGAAGCCATAAACTCATTTATATTATTTTCTGAAAAGCAAGATGGGACACTAACTACAAATACCTCAATGCATTTGCTATGCTAATGTAATAAATTTACTAGGAAAAAGCGTGATGCCATACACAACCACAGGAACCATGATTTTATAAAAAAGCACAGTAAAAAGTACACAACCAGCATGAGATGGTTAAGGGAACTGGCAATGTGACCTATGTTTTGGAGTATTCATCCAACTTAAGGAGACAGGGAGCAGATATTTTGATGGCTTATATGAAACGAGGCATTCTCAAAAAACAAACAAACAAACAAACAAAAAAACTAGCTGTCTGTATGTCTGTACAAACACATTTTTGGCTCCCAGGGTACTTTCAACAAAGTTAGAGAAAATGCAATACTTTGCACTATCTGAGGCAGTTCTCTGAGGTTAACAGAGGCGCAGCAGAACAGGCTGGCAGACTGGAGCAATGTGATATGTCCCTGCCTTTTCTCTTCTTGTTCTTTATATCACCAATGTGTTTCTGAGGACTTTCAATTTCTACCGTTACTAAACTATCATACATAAAACAAATAAAGAAGCAAGTACATGTTGATACATTTTGTCTTTTTAACCCTTATACTATAGATTAAAGTGTGGTTTCCAATTAGCAGTGGAGCTGTGCAAATAATAAATTGTTCTTGTGCCTTGACAACAACAAAAAAAAAAAGTTCTGCTCAAAGAAAAAAAAAATGAGAGGGGGGAGGGGTTCATATGTGTATGTAAATAAGTACTTCAATTTATCTTTAATTAATTTATTTATTTATTTATTATTCTGCTATTTAAGTCTGTTACAGCTTTATGGTTATAATTTTATTTGGAAGTAATTTTTAAGGCATACATATTATCATTTTGCAATCAAACATTTGAAATGACAGAGTAAAATATTTGTCTCCTCTTTTAAGCTTAAGTTGTTAACTAAAGACAACCTGAATCATGTGTCCAGGCCCCTGAAGTTTCATTTTGTGTTGATTTTGTTGTCAACACATAAGACAAAAATCATGAATAGTCAATTCTTAGATAGTCATATTCTTAAATAGTCATTCTTAAATAGTCATTCTTACTAACATTTTGTCTACTTCTGTCTCACTCTTTCACTGGTGAGCTGATATTACTATGCTTTATATAACTTCTCAAAATTACATATGCGAAGATATTAAGAATATTACAAATACAGTAAATAGCAATTATAAAATACCTATAGTATTTATCCCTGTCTCAGAGTCAACAGACAGATGTAGGAATACATGGCAAATATTAACATGTAACCACAGCTTTGTATTTTAAAGCAAATTTAGGAAAAGAAAAAAAAAAAAAGAAAAAAAAATTACCAAATATGCTATACACAGGAAATTGTAAAATTGTATTAGAGAAAAAAAAATCAGGTTTGAGTCTCAACACTATGCTATTGATGATAGACTATCCACTCACTTCCAAACCTGTTGTTATGTCAAAAACAGAAGAGGTTGGCCTGATTTTCAAGAGCTGGACATTAGATTGCACCCATGGATTAATTGTTAGGTCTCTGCCATTTTTAATGCATTCTCAACATATATTAATCTATCTGCTGACCATTCAGAAGGAGCTGCCATCCTGCATATGAATTTATTAGCCTGTTGCAGAAGCATATATTGGAAGGTCATATCTTGACTTTGACTAAACAGTTCTCATGACAGAAGGGGTTAACAAGTAAAAATCAATGTGGTTCAAAGACATCTGTCTGTAATAAATGATCAACCTCCTACTCTTCTGAAAGATTTGTTAAGATAGGAATCACATACAAATGCTGCTGGTGCTTTTTTATGACCACAACAGTCTATGCTACTAGCAGTTTGTCTAAGTGAAAGGATTTACTGATTATCATATTAGCACTGTTATCAATAACTTTATACACATGCCAAAACTTAAAGCAGTGGAGGGAGTGTGTGTGAAGAAGAGGGGAGAAAGAAAAGAGGAAAACTAGAGGGGATGACAGAGACTGCTTAATAGAAAAGAAAAAAAAAATGAAAGAAAAAAAAAAAAAGAAGAAGAAAAAAAAAGCACTACAGTTCCAAGGAAAAATCTGTAGAAGTGTGTATATACACATTGGCATTGCCTGTGCAGCTCTTCAAAAGGTTGTGAGCTTTAAAATATATATATTTGGGTAATACTCTCTTCCTATTGTGTCTGAACAGTAATTGTACATGCAATGTGTAGAGAATATACACTGGTAACAAGAGAGTTTATATTTAACCCAGTTTTCAAGTTACCTAATATTTTGTCAATCATTTTATAGGTTTTAGCTTAGGGATAAATTTGAAGCTGGCTTTTCCCTGGTGAAACCTGCAACAATAGAGAAATACATACTGAAGGGAAAGAGAAACTGGGATATTGAGCAAGCCTAACAGAAATCTAACATTTCATTTTGTACTCAATAATTACTTTTTACAGATCCCTTTGACTGGGAAAGCTTTTATATCTTAAAGGTTTCAGCTAGAATGCTGAAGATCTCTAGATTTTTTCCTTGTATCACTTTCTAAAATATACATATGGTCTATTTTCTCCCATGAGACAGTAGTTTTAATTTCAAATAGCAACAGCTTATCTGTCAAATCTTTATGTAATATTTCAGCTAAAAATAATTTTAAACTGTTGAACTTACTATTGTTACGGTTAGCAGGAAAGAGCTAAATTGTCCATATATAAACACAAACTTCGTGTTTTGTTGTATAACTATAGCAACTTCCACAAATGACTCATCTATGACTTTTGTTGTGTTATTTTATGACTCAGATTTATTAATGTTCACCCTATTACTTCTCCCAGCCTCCAGTATAGTATCTCTATTTTCTGAAATGATTTCAAATCACTTTCTTAGGTCTGAATATTACTGTCTACCCGTACATCAAAAATTACCAACAAAAGTGGGAAAAAAAAGTTCTTTCTAGGTGTGAGCACTACCTACAAACTCTGAATTTTAGCTCTATGCACCAGGAGTGCTAGGTTGAGGTCTATTACATGATGACAAGACCTATTTTATATTCAAAGTAGCAAAATGACTACAGTATGTGACAAGGAGATAAGTACATGCATGCAGTTTGTCTCCAAATGGATCACTTCAGTCCATATTAAGTCCTTCCAGATTTATCCCCAGTGGCTGGCCATTTGCCAGGGCTTGGATTCTGTTCTGGTGTGTAGCATGCTGAATATTCCCAGGTGCTGGTGTATTTTTACGCCTTTAGTCCTTATTTACAGTTTTTCTTGGGGTTTCTTTGAAGTGTGAACAATCATGTTGCAGCACGCTACAAAGTTCTTTCCACATGCAGCAATCTTTTCATATTGCCTTGAGTCAAGACATTTTAAATGAGAAAATATGAGGATGAGCACTAATAAACTTCACAAGGAAAGAAATTGCATTAAATTAATGATTTCAGCATACCAAAAGCTATGTGAGCAATCACAGTGCAAAATTAAGGACTTACAGTTCTGATTCACTCCTTCCTCCTAAAACTCATTGACAATGGCTACTAATATAGCACTACTTTTGACTTTATAGCTCCACTTTTTACCAACCCTGTTGCTACAACACCTGACATGCTTGGCTGCCATGGAGTAATAAATAGGAGTGTTAAGGGTTCCTGGTGCAAATCCTATTCATTTTTTTTTAGTTTGGAATAGGCTGTAGAGAAAGGCAATACTGTGTCATAAAGTAGCACAGGTGCTCAGCTCTTCAAGTTTCAGCCAGCTTTCTAAAAGACAGAACAAAACCAGCAACAAGCATTCAGCTTTCTTTTGGAGAATAGGAATCTAAACAGTAGAAAGGCTCTGACAGCAGGGAAGCAGACACATTAAGCCACAGTTTTAACTAACATTTTAGCAGTTTTAACTAACATTCATACTTGACTCTTGGCAGCTGTCTGATGCAAGTAACTGCTGAGGGCCTGGTAAAACAACATGGTATGGTATGGTGTTTCATGCCATGAGGCAAATAGCATTCAGTGGAACAACAAGAAAAATCAGTATAAAGCTCCAAAACTCAGTGTAAAGATTCTGGGGTTTAGAGCTTTCACTCCTCAAAATGAAATTTTAATTGCTCACTATAATTCTGGTGGATTCTTTTCATATGTATATATATACAAAAAGTTCCTCACTGTGCTTTACATTTGTTTTACAATGTTTTTCTTATAATATATATATATATATATATATGGTCATATATATATGGTCATGACTTCAAAAAAAGTTTCATAGAATTATAGAATCATAGAATGATTTTGGTAGGAAGGGACAAAATTTGGCTACTTTGTAGAAAACAGCTTATTGTACACCATTGGATGTCAGTCAACAGATATAAAATATTTAAATCCCTTATTCCAATTTTATTATTTTCAGTTGTGCTTGTGGAGGTGGAATAAATTTGAGAAGAAGGCTCTAGTTTGCTGTTCAAGGACAGACAGATAGGAGGCCCTAAGTCAAGACCCAGTGCTGCTTCTAGCTAGGACCTTATCGGAACTGCTTAGCGTTCTGTGCCTTAGATTTGCCACCTGAAATCTATTAAGACATGAACAGGAACCATGTAGGGAACCATTAAGCATCTGTACAATGTGTTGTACACTATTATATTTTTGATACAAATGTAGTAGCAAATGAACTGAGGATGGAATAAGAGGAAATTTCAAAGCCCATTCAAATTTCTGAAATGTTTTGATTAACTTCTGTGGTTTTCAGAGAAGACATTACACAAGTTTATTTAAATTTCTAATGGATATTAATACTGTATAAACCAAAAAATAATTTGATCATTATTAAAAAGTCTAAGACAGGGAGACTAAGCTGGAGAACAAATAGCAAAGAATGTGCTTTATTTTACCATCACACAAACGGAGGTATAACAGATAAACATCCTCCCTTTCATGCTGGATCAAGAGCCAAGGGAGACTGTATACTTGAAGCCATCAACCACTTAAAACTGCTATTGTCAAAGCAATTTTTTACAGCAGACTGATTTGTATGCAGACCATTTTTAATAGCATAGAAAGAGTTTGGGACCATGTGTTAGAGTACACAAGTGATTTCCAAAAGACATTTGAAATGTAAAAATTCTAGAGGCTGACTACCTCCTTTCTCTCCTTCTCTGCAACATGCATACACATGCACACACGCACCATCAACTTCCACTGACATTTCTTCATTACTATGAAGAAGCTTGGGATCTCTTGAGGGATTTTGCAAAGCACAGCTCCTCTTTTTAAGTAAGGCTATATACTTATATCTCTACAAATGATTTCCATAAGTTTATATTCTATCAAAACATATGATTTCAGATCTTAAGGTGTAGAAGTAATGTTAACAAGGTCCTCCTATGAAGATTTTTAAGCTCTTTCGAATGAAATTTCATTCTTTCTGGTGGCTTCCACTTGTCAGATTTGCAAAGGGCATTGGGACATTCTTTGGCATCAGAAGTTGCAGCTGGAGAATAAAATGTCCTGAAATCCATACTGCTACACTGAAGTCTTTGATCTTTTCATCTCCA
The DNA here is from genome assembly GCF_047663525.1 of Anas platyrhynchos. NCBI lineage: Eukaryota > Metazoa > Chordata > Aves > Anseriformes > Anatidae > Anas > Anas platyrhynchos. The sequence goes on from NC_092587.1 coordinate 27,290,952, forward strand.
AAAAAGCCATACGTTGGTGAAATGTTATAAAATCATAAGATATCTGCAGGATATTCTAGCTTTCTATAAGAAGAATAATGTTAAAATCAAATAAAGTACTGAAACACTTTTGTAAAGTGTCAGAGTATATTATCTATATTAGGGTCCCATACAGTCATCATAGGATTTGGGACAGATACAGTGATCTGTCTTTTAAAAACTAGCACATTAAGGCAGAACCACACTTCTCTCTTAACTGAGCACTGATTAAGGCTTAATATTAACACAGAGTTTTAATTTTTATGTGGAAAAAAAAAGACCTCTTTTCACTGGAAAGCTACTGGAACCATGTAATCGAGCTGTAAGCATGCTCATCAAAACAGGAACCCAAGAAACCAGACACTTTGCAATTCCATTTCACTGCACTTTCAGCATACTGTAACAAAGGTAACAAAAGAATGTTTATTTCCTTTGTACAACAGACAATGAAACTGCAGTGGCATTTTCTGTTTAGGATTCAAGATAAGCACATGTGGAGTTCACACTATGTTCATGCCAGTGACAAGATAAAACAGAGATCATGAGAATCATAGGGTGGACTGTACAAAATCAGAAGCATATTAATGATGGTATTATGAAGAATGTGGTAGTTCAGTGTTTCTTCAAGCAATTATTATTTCCACAGTGGCATATATCCATAAAAATGGTTACAAGTAGTTTGCAGTTATTTGGACAGTTGTCATGCTTTGAAAAGAAAAGAAAAGAAAAGAAAAGAAAAGAAAAGAAAAGAAAAGAAAAGAAAAGAAAAGAAAAGAAAAGAAAAGAAAAGAAAAGAAAAGAAAAGAAAAGAAAAGAAAAGAAAAGAAAAGAAAAGAAAAGAAAAGAAAAAAGAAAAGAAAAGAAAAGAAAAGAAAAGAAAAGAAAAGAAAAGAAAAGAAAAGAAAAGAAAAGAAAAGAAAAGAAAAGAAAAGAAAAGAAAAAAGAAAAGAAAAGAAAAGAAAAGAAAAGAAAAGAAAAGAAAAGAAAAGAAAAGAAAAGAAAAGAAAAGAAAAGAAAAGAAAAGAAAAGAAAAGAAAAGAAAAGAAAAGAAAAGAAAAGAAAAGAAAAGAAAAGAAAAGAAAAGAAAAGAAAAGAAAGAAAGGAAAGAAAAGAAAAAGCTATTTTTAAGTGATACTATTGCAGAAAAGATAAAATATAGAGAGAGACAGATTTGAGCATTTTAGCGTTTCTTACTTTACAAGACCGTATGATCTAGTGGGATGAGCAAAAAAAAATATTGAACTGGGACTTTTAGTTTTATTTAACTGGGACTTGAGTTTTATTCCTGCTCGTACCCTGACACACTGTTTCATCCTCAATGAACCACTAAGCTCCCTGCCTCAACTTCCCCAACCGTGTTGCGAGAAGCATAATTGTTTTCAGTAGCAATATGTAGCTCTGGCCAGAAGAACCATGGTATAAGGCACACTACAGTGGGCAGCAAGTCCTGCTCTTGTGTAGCTTGGCAGAAAAGAGTCCCACGCGGAGCATTGTAAGGTAGCGTTGCCCAAGGCTTCATTAGTGTTCAGATGCATTCTTTATCATGCCCCATATTTGCTGTTCAAAAAGGGGGCATCCTGTGTTCATAAGAACTGTTCATAAGAAGTGTTTTTTATGAATCTTCTCTCCCTTGGGCTTGCCCATACATTTTGCAGAATGAAAAGATTTACTACAGCAGTACCTTTCACATGGCAACTCCAACATTCATTCAACACGACTTCCTTTTTGATTTTTTATTCTGCCTTCACTACCAAATGAAGAGAAGCACAAATCACACTCTTATGACAGATAAAGAAATATTTCTACATAAAGGATATCGGTATTCTCTCAGTGCGCTACTGTGGTTCATTAGAAAAAAAAAAAAAGCATCATGCGGTAATCAACCCTCTACATGACAAATACAGTCTTACTGATAATGTCTCACTAAGCTTCCATTCTCAATTATGCCTTACATAAGGCTATTTACAGACAGCCACTGCCATAAGCCAGAAGAAATGTACTGAAAATTTCACTCTAAACATACATGTTTTTTAATATCCTAGATTTAACAAATTTATGCATCATTCCCAAATGGCATTCCTATAAACAGTGGCCTAGATGACTAAAATAGGCATTAATTGGAATAAAAAAACTAGAAATGCATCTAATGGTGCTAAGACCAAAAAAAAAAAAAAATATATATATATATATATATATAAAATACAAAATATAAAATAAAATCAGGGTGCTGGGCTTATTGCTGAATTTTTCCCTTTTCTGCATGATGTTCTGTTAGGTAATTCAGGAAAGTGCCAGGCCATCAGGTGTAATTAAACACAATAACTCTCCAACATTCAGATGCTGCAAACTGAGGTGCTAGCACAGTTTCATGGAGTTGTAGAAGAGGACCTTGTAAGGTGAAGTGGGTTGTTTGAGCAGGAAAAGGGATTTAAGTGTCCTTCAGTAAACAAACAGCTGTAATTCTTAAATGTGTCTGCACTCCAAGTGATTTCTGTCATGTTTGAGGAAAGAATCTTCTCTGCAGACCTTGCCATACAAGTAGTATCTCTTTCTGTTTTACTCATTGTCTTAACTGAAAACAAAATATTCTCTCTTCTCTCTGAATATCTCTCTCCCTATGTCTATCTTTATATAAATTAATTGCTTCCTTTATAAAATCTTAGGATATAAATTCTACCAATTCTACCAACGGAGTGTGGTTTATAAAATTCTAACTCATATAAAAAATAAATAAATAAATAAATAAAAATCTTGAAAATATCCATTAATAAAAGCTTAACACAAAACTAAAATTATGCCATTTTTTTCTACCTGTCTCTGTGTCAAAGGAGTGACCTACAGAAAATTCAATTTTGGAATTTTTGTGTTAATTACATGTTATCAGATCTATTATTAACATGCATAGTTCATCAGTTCAGATCAGTTTATATCCCATTAATAAGTGGAATTTTGAATTTTATAAGATAAAATTCTTTTATAAGATAAATAAACTTTCCGATCTTTCCCTCCCTTGTTTTCACTGCTACTGTATTAAATATGCTTGAGCATATTCCTCTTTTTGTCTAGGGATAACCTGCATTATTATAAGAGTGATGATATTTTAGAATTGAACATCATTTTTCATTATTAAAGTAATGGTTACATCAGCATTAAATATTATAGCCCTCTCTCCACTTAACATTGTTTCAACGCATCTTCTGGTGCTCCTAGAGTAGAGGTTAGGTACTAAGCACTTCACATGGGAGGAAGAAAGGTTTATATGCCAAAAGATTCAAGCTCCATGGTCCAGCTGTGCACTCTGACCACATTACAGGATGAGCGGCAGATGTTCACATTTTTATTTCCCTCCCTCCCAGCAGTGGTTTCCATCCTGGGAAGCTGGGGCTGTGGACAAGGAAGCTCTAGTGCAATTGCACACCCTTCAGCCCAGGCACTGACTACATCAGTAGGGTCTGCCATCAAACTAACGGCATCAAAGACCTCTTTCACTTTGTGCTCCAAGTATATCTCAAAAAACACAAAATCAAGCTTAGGTTCCCTGTCTACCACCGCTCATTTGTCTGATAGATTCTCTCAATGACAGGAGAAACTCAAAAAGTCCTATTATCACTATTTCGAAATGCACTTTATAGCATTCAGCAAAGCTATCTTGAACAGATGAAATCTCTTTGGAAACTCTGTTGAGCAACCTCTAACACTCAAGAGCTCCGTCCACCTGAGCACAGACATATGCACTCACAGTCAGTTCTGAAGCATGTGCTCTAGTGCTGTCCTGGATCAAACCCTTTTATTCCTCATTTAGGACACAATTTGAAAATATATGCCACCATGCAGTGTTATATAATTCAGTTCTATCAGCGAAGGGTAGGCCAAGAGAAGGTCATTGCTGGCAAAAAGCGACTAGAAAGGGATAGAACAACCTTTGTATTATCTGGCCCTGTCCATTTTATATTTCACACTGAAATATACCTGTTCTTATGATATGTTCCAGTGTATTCCATAGGGCTTCTTTGATATGAACAGTACAATCTGATGCAGCAGCTCATATGGAATACATATGAAAATCACTTGATTTTTTTTTTTTTTAATATTAAAAAAAATACACACAAAGTATGAAAAGAATAATATGCTGGTAGCAGAACCCAGTAGAAACATATGGAGCAGTCATGTTGTACTTTCAATAACAGCAGAAAAGTAAGTATATGTGAAGTGTGCAATGTAAAAATTAACTCATTCATTCCCAGAAACTGGTGAAATAATCTGCACATATTCCATTCTGTTGAAATTGTATTTTGCCTACTCAGATTTTGTACCTTTATGTTTAGAGAAGTTTCCAAAATCCTTCATGTAATTCTGTTCAAGGTTACATATTTTGCAAATCAATAAAACAAACCCTTCAGTAGGAGATTTTAATATAAGTTGTTCTACCTGCTTGTACAGAACCACAAAACTAATTTAAATATAATTCATCAACCTTTTGATTGTGTCTTACCAGTGGCATTGTTACCTTAAAGTGGAGAAATGAAAAGGAAAATTTGTAAAATTGTATTGGTACTACTTAGAGCAGCAAAGTGATCCCGGCAGAGCAGAAATGAACATCAGGAACCTAAGTCATAGCAATTTGCATGGTAGTTGGTAGGTACCACAGTTTAAAGGAATAAAGTAATATATAGTCTGAGCCAGCAGAGGGGGCTTCCTTTTTAGGGTTGGAATAGGAGTGAATCTACACACAGAAGAAGGAAGATCTTTCCGCAATTTTTCACTTGATGAAATATTTGCCCCTAATTCAGACACACTACATTTCTTTGTGAAAGTGAAGTTTCCAAACGTAAGGTAGCTGTAGAGTAATTAATCATATACATATTTTAAAAAGACATCCCCTTTCTCAAATTTATGTTTGTTGGTCATGGGGAAAAGTTTATATACTTCGTGTATAACTTTTTCCTTTTTTAAAGGAAGCAGTTCTCCTCACTTAATTCCAGGTAGACTTCACCTAAGTGACGTTTTCACTGCAGCAGCTCTCACTCTGTGAAGCAGTATGAAGTGTCAGTGACATTCTTTAAACTGCTGTTTGCCTTTGAACATTTTTTTCAGATTTCCTCAGGAATTCTCTATAACGAATGTAACATTTTACTGACTCTACATCACCACTAGGGATGCTTAGACCAGATGACTGAGTAAACCCATCAGTAAAAAATCCCCATAGCCATTGTTTCCAAAATAGCCTATTGTCTAGATAAATATGATGACCCTAGATTTCCTGGTATGTGCCACTGTTATTCCAGAATTCCTTCCCTAGGGAAAACCAACAAATATCCATAAAATAATAATAATAATAATAATAATAATAATAATAATAATAATAATAATAATAATAATAATAATAAACAGCCAAAGTTGAAATTTGTAAAAGCAGCTTTTATTAAGCAGCCTAAGTTGAAATATGCCTTTCAGGGCTGGCCCTGTTAGCCTGGTTCCCAGCTCAGAGCTCTGTATGCTGATTTGAATCACAGTCCTCAGAAGAGCAGAACATTGGTGCTAGGAAGGATTAGAGTTCTGAGCCATCAAACCAGCTTCAAGGTTTTTCTTTTCCCATTATTTTGATGTTTGATAGCATGCTTAAATTAAATACTTGGAAGATTACATTTTGCTAAATAATGCTGTGAGCAAACAGTTTCTGCAGTCCAGACATTCTTTCACCCGAGAACATTTTCTTTAAAAGGTAGCACGTTTCCTTGGACAGCAGCCATCCCTGGCAGCAGATCTCAGCACTCAGTAGGAAACCCATGCCTTTGAGTTCTGAACTAGCCCATACTGGAATTAAAACACAACACTAACAGTCAGAATCGGTTGTTCTTGGTGGGTAAGTGTTTTATAACTGCATGGGGATATAAGAGCAGAGCCTCAAGTTTAAATCCTTTTTTAAAAATGTTGTGATTAACTGCATGACTTCACTTATTGTTAGGGTAACAGATGGAAGTGCCACAGTGAAATATTTCCTTTTTATTTACAAACAATAGAAAGTCTTTCTACAGATAGGAATTAAAACATTACAGAAGCATTGGTTCCACAAGCTTAAATTCTTTCATGCTACCACATGCATTTTTCATGGAAAGTCAACATCTTTAACATTTTTGCACTGTCTGAATTTATCATCCATAACTTTTTTGTGATTCCTGTTCAAATGAGTTTGCTTCTTTAGGAAGAATTATGTACCTACAGTATAATGAGCTAATTAACTAAAGAACAAAAGGTGCCTTCTGTTATATGTGAGACATAACCAGCTCCCAGACACAGGCAACACATTCTTTATATTTAAAGGCAATCTGTATCGCTGATTTTGATGTCTGATGCTCTGTATCATTTTGTACAGTGCCACAAAAGGATTGATAAAACATTAAAATGAAAATTGGCTTTTAAAATAATAATAAAAAACACACACACACACCACATCTTACCACCAGTATTATGAATTTTGAGAGGTTTGCAAAAGATGTGTGCTTTGATCAATTGCAAGGTTTCTAAAAAAATAATAATAATAATAATCACTTTTATGCATTTTGACTGGTAATAGCACTGAGCAATGGACAAAACTGACAGAAAGAGACAGAAGCAGCATAAACAAAATAAGGCAGAGATTTTATTAAATATTAATTTTATTAATTCACAGCAAAAATCTTTGTTTATTATGGTATATTAAAAATATATTTTCTTCATTCTAAATCATTTCTCTACAGACACTGTACAACTTGTCAATGCCTCTAAAGATCTTTTAGCTTGCTAGAAATGCCTCAAGCACAAAGAGCAGTAAAATATTTTTTAATGCTATAGACTTAGATCTCACCACATTTAACAAAATATATTAAAATTATGATTTATAACATGGTTGCAAGTGAACAGTAAGGAATACATTTACTTTTAACCAGCAATAATTGTCATTGCACCATTGAAAGACCTCAAAAGAATTTAAAAAATGTTATGTAAGAGAATCTGGCAGATTCTGTGAACTGCTGTAAGAAAGCAGTACCCTTGTCCAGCGTTTACAAATAGGTATGTAGAAACAGAAATGTACTGGAGGTACACTTCTGCATAAACACAAAAGAGAAACACTCTTATTCCAGGGTTCCTCTAGGAATTACAGTAATAACTTCATTGCTTATATATAAATTGTGTGGATTAGAGTTGAAGACCAGGCTGACAGGTTCCTGGCCAGCCACAGCTCCACTTTGGGCTTCCTGGACCTCTTGAGGTGAGGCACAGGTTTTGGGGCTGGTCCTCTCCGCTGTGGGTCAGCTCAGCCCCAAAGGGCTGTAAATAGCTTCACTGATAAAACCAGAATAAATATTAGACCATAACTACATATTTATTTTTCTTCTAAGTGTCTCCAGAAATCAGTAAAATAAGCTATATTTCTACACTGGGAAGATTCATCTCTGGATGCATATTTCTATTACATCTTATACCTGCATCATCAAGCATCTAAGCAGATCCTACGTATTCAACAGGATCCCTTTGAGATAGACTTTCTGTTGTCCTTAATAAGAGATCACAGTACCTTCTTCATATATTGTGACAACAAAGGGGTTGGACATTTCTTAGACACATTTTCCTAGTATTTTTTTCTTTTTAAAGGTGTCTTGCAAAAGCAATTTAAGCTGTGTGCACAGAAGCATTTGGTTATCAACTATATAAAGGGCATACACTCTTCAGAGCTAAAAAAAACCTCTGCACACTTGGCTTTAAAAAGGCAGATATCCACCATTTTCATTTTTGTTTGAATGGACACTAAAATGGCAATTAATACATACCATTAGTGCTAAGGAAGAGCTTCCTACCATCATTAATAATCACTTGCCTTCTCAGAGGACACTCAGTCACTTGAGGTGATATTACTGCACGCACACAGACCCAGAAACTCCCTTCGCTCTGGCACCTCAGCTTCACAAAAGTTCTTATCCAAAGGTCAGCTGCCAATCGGTATGTACATATATACACACATAGGTCCTTGGTGGGAATAAATTCCAAGTTTGCTACAAGAGCATATTGATATTGTTACTTGAGGTAAAAAAGAATAAATCTTTTTTATTTGTTCTTTTGTCCTTCTCAGAAAATGACACATCCATACATCCTGAGCTAGTGCACTGCGCAGCAATATGCAATATACAATTACACATTACAATGGAGAGAAATGGTCATTATAGTATATAAAAATCATTAAAGTGCCTCTATATAGTGGCTATGAATTTCTGTTGAATCTTGATCTTCAGACCTTCAAAAAGCACTTAACTATCAAGGTGTAGCTTGGAGCAACTGCAAAGTTATGAATCTGTCCTACATAAAAGTCACCATCAGCTTCTTCATTAATACAGAACTCATTTAGCTGCAAAAACTGTTATGCAAACTTGAGCTGTTGCTCTGTGTCCATGCAAATTAGGTGAGAAATCCAATATAATAAGAACTACACACATTCACTCACTAATCTGGAACTGCTCTGGTTTTGGAAGAAGCCCTTCAGAAGAGGGAAAGGCAGATTTTGACAGCTAAGAACCTCACAAATCATAGAATTACAGAATTACTTAGGTTGAAAAAGACCATCAAGTCCACCTGTCAACCTGAACTACCGAATCCCATCACTAAACCATGTCCCTTAGTCTGGAGAAGAGGAGGCTCAGGGGAGACCTTATCATTCTCTACAGCTTCCTAAAGGGAAGCTGAGGGTTGGTCTCCTCTCACAGACAATAGGAGAGAATAGCCTCAAGTTGCACCAGGGGAGATTCAGGTTGGAAATTAGAAGAAATTTTCTTGTCAGAAAGAGTCAGACATCGGAACGGGTTGCCCAGAGAGGTGGTGGAGTCACCACCATCCATGGGAGTATCTAAGGAAAGGTTGGTACTTAAGGACATGGTTTAGTGTGTAAGATTGGTTTTAGGGGGGTGGTTGGACCAGATGATCTTGGAGGTCTTTTCCAACCTTAAAGATTCTATGTCTCTATGTCCACAAGGGTCTTAAATAGCTCTGGGGATGGGGACTCCACCATTACCCTGGGCAGACTGTGGTCAATGCTTGCAATGGTCAATGCTTGACCATTCTCTGTAAAGAAATTTCTCCTAATGTCCAATCTAAACCTCCCCTGGCATAACTTCAGACCATTTCCTCATGTCCTATCACTTGTTGCCTGAGAAAAGAAACTGACATCATCCTTTCTGCAGCCTCCTTTCAGGTGACTGTAGAGAGTGATGAACCTCCTTTTCTCCAGACTAAACAACCCCAGTTACCTCAACATTACTCTGGTTTTCCAGCCCCTTTACTAGGTTCATTGCTCAACTTGGCACACACTCAAACAAGTCAATATCCTACTTGTAAGGATAGAGACTGAAGAAATAAGCTGAGGACATTTTTAAGAGGATTAAAAACAAAACCAAAACAAACAAACAAACAAACAAGTTATATTTATATTAACAAATCATAAATTTAAATTTATTTACCAAAATATTAATTTATTTGTAATTTTATTAATAATTTTAAATTACAAATTACAACCTGCTTCCCTTTCTCAAATAAACTACAAAGTAGTCAAGGCTCCTTCTGGCAGTTTTATATCCTACCCACATTTTTCCAGGAAGAAGACTGAAAGATATAAAAAGGGGATGATACAACAGAAGGTTATACATTGCCTTCCTCCCCTGGCAGTCAGAGAGTGCCAGGTAGGGAGCACTTGTACAGAGCAAAGGCTACATTCAGCAAGGGAAAGCAAAAGTACTACATAAAGTATAGGAAAAACAGTAGTCTGTCAATATATTTGCTCTTATACCCTCATCATGCTCTATATTATTCCTTCAGGAGACTACTTACAATAAAATAAAGGATATCTATTCCCTTGAACAAAAAACAACAAAGTTTAAAGAAAAGTGGTTTTACTTGCTAAGATTGTCATTCCTGTCCTGAGTAAACAGAAGAACATGTTTTCAGATGATTTTTTTTTCTGGTGCACAATCAATGTAAAAATATAAAATGAATGAAAATCACTAATCTCTTCCAAACATTTTAATAAATAACTAAATTCATAATTTTTCCACTGTACTAAAATGCATTTCAGAAAAAAAAAAAAAAAAAGATTAATAACTTACCCATTTGAGTAGATTTAGAGCAGCTATACCATAGTCATTGAACAGAAGTATTCTATGGGAAGAGAATAAGAATCATAAACATTAATAATCATGATTAAAAATACATCATTTTTTGCAGAGCTGCACACATCTATTTAGGGTATGTGAAAACACACATGTAAACACAAGCAAAATGATTTGAAAAAATAACATAAAGGTTCATTCCTGAGGAAGATAAATAGCTGATAGGTTGTTAAATTTATCACAGTTTTTAATAAAATTTATCACAATTTTTGTGATAAATTTTAAAATAAAAAAAGATTTGGTTCTTGTTAAATTGACATTTCTTTAATCGCAGTATAACTTTAGAAAATACTTTTAGGTATAACAATATTAAAATGCACCTAAATCCTTATTGGCAGAAGCATCATATACTTCAACAATTGATAACAGATTACTAATTTGAATAATCAGGAATAATTCTAACCCATTTAATGAATTGCTTATTAGTAGACCTAAAAAAAGTTTAATCCTTGTTCCAACTACTTGAAAAATAAACCCAACATTATTATAATTTGATACGACAGTCAGGACTGCAAGTGTAAGATCATTAACACTTCACAGGTTATACCCTGAAGTAACTCTTACAAGAAGTTCACATAAATAAGGACAGATTTACACAATTATGTAGTTATGAGTATCACTGCATTTCTAACCATAAGTGAATTCTTCTCAATTTGCTATTCATTTGACTTTGATATGCTTGAAAAAACGCAATCCAACAGAAAACAAGTCAACTCATTTTTTCCTTTTTTCTTATTTGGTTTCAGGACATTTATATACCAGGTAGAGGTATATGAACCCAGACGGTTTCATCTAAGAGAATTTTTGCTTGTAAAAGAATTCAGAAAAGTTTCATTTATTCCACTTAGGTTTGCATTTTTGCCTAGAATGCTACAAAAGAATTATAAAGGAGTTAAAGAAAAGTTAAATTTGGCAAATACAAGAAAAAAACAAAGGAGTCCTCTCTGTCCTCTCTGTAAATAAATAAATAAATAAATAAGATGTAGAGAATAATAATAACAAAAAAAAAAAAAAAAAAGGAAAAGCCTTTTAAAATGAAGGAAGGAAGGAAGGAAGGAAGGAAGGAAGGAAGGAAGGAAGGAAGGAAGGAAGGAAGGAAGGAAGGAAGGAAGGAAGGAAGGAAGGAAGGAAGGAAGGAAGATGCAAAGACGAGGGAGCTTTCTACTTTGTAAAGAGTTCTCCATTGGTATTTGTAACTGAACAACTCAGATATGATACTGTGGCACACTATACTCTGATCAAACACATTAGCTTGTAAAATTTCGCACCTCTGTGGAGCCACTGATGACATTGGTTTTTATCTGATACGGAGTGAAGGGGAATTGGGAATGTGTTATTTCAGGAGATTACAAATAACTCTACATTAAAGACCCACAGCCTTGAAAGATGTGCTTTTTTCTTTTCAGGAACTTAACAGTTTTTAATTTTTGTAGATAAAGAATTTTTACATCTCAATAAACACAATCTATTTGTCAGTTGATCTGTGTTGTTTCTTCCTAAAATACTCCAAGATGACTATTGTAATGTGCTGTCATGTTCAGTGTTCAGTGTTCAATGTTCAATGTTCAATGTTCCAGTGTTCCTCTGATACTTAATGCCACTGACCTGGAGAACTCTCCTCTAAAATGAGCAGTGCAGCTAAAAATCCATATTGGGAAAACAAAACAAACAGACAAAAAACAATACATTTAGTAGCAGCAACTCTGCTGGTTAGTTACAATTAAGTTAAATCTTGGATAAGTAGACCAGACTTTATGCTTGATTTTAACATGCGCCGGGAACATACTTATTTAAAAACATATGTGTTTATGTAGGAAAGAGATTGGTCCTTGTTTATGAAAGCAAGGAGACATGATCAACTCTTTTCAACATTTCTCAAATAATTTCATAATATTTTATACAAAATACTAATAACTTGTTTTCAGAATGTTGAATTTGATCTGCTCCATCAAATGTGAAGATTAAGTCAGTCATTGAGAAAAGGCCCAATGTAGTGAAAACATCAGAGCAGTTTTTACTGTTGACAGACCTTCCCAATGTAGCTTTTGTACTTCAGTAATCTGAGAGCTTCAGGACCACTATGTTTGCTAATACACTAGAAAAAAAAATACTGCTAACAGTGGATATTACTATTCTGTTTTACAGACAAGACAAACAGACCTACCTACTTCCAAGGTTTTCCCACCGATAAAGCATCCTTACTGATTAACATGCTCACTTACTCTGAGAAATATCTGATGATTGAATGTTAATATTAAGTCCTAGCTATGTCTCTTCTGAAAATGTAGAAATCTTATATTATGTCAAAGTTTAGAAAAAGTTTTTTAGAAAAAAAATTCTGAATGCTGAGGTCAGTTGATGATAATAATCAAGGAATTTTGATACTTTATTAAAATAATTCAACATTTTTCTGAATTCAGTATCAGATCCTTTAAGTTTTTTAGTTTTGCTAAACATTACTACTAATAGTTTATAGACAAAAATGAACCAGTACTTCTGTCCTCATAAACAAGTTTCTCAGTTTCAAAAATTCAGTCTTCAGATCTTTGAATCAACTCTATGAAAATGCAAAGTACAAGGTTAAATTCACAACATTTTAAATAATCAATATTTAAAATAACTGAAGTTACTGCATTATTTTACAATTTTTACAATGGTGTTGAACTAACACGTTAAGAACTGTTAGATTTCTCTTTTTTTTTTATTCTAAATATGCACAAATAGGTTGTATTTTATATCTGTTGTAATATTTATGTTTACCACCATTTTGAACTATTTGAAGTTAACATCTTTTCACACAGCCCTTATGAAATATTAGAGGAACTAATTGCTCAAATCTCCTATGTCTGAAACTGTGAAATTGCATATCTTTTGCAAAGCGTAAGTTTGGTTAGCATGTTTCTGCTTGGAAACCACGTGAAATTCCAAAATAATATCCTTAATTATAAAAATAATTGCCACAAACATTAATTTTGTTGATGGATGGTTCCCACTCTTTAATGTTCCACTTAAATCTATCCGAACATTTATGAGAAGTTAATTGGACAACACAACTTTTTTTTTTAATGTTTCCTATTGTCAAAGAATTTTTTATTAATCAGAATTGAAAGTTATTTATTTTTTATACCCTGCTTTCAGACACTTCACATTTAGTGCAATTTAGTATAGTACACGAAACTATTTAAATATTGCTTTCAACTTTTTGGAGCCTTTTGTTTTACTAGACTTCTGTGTTACTTCACTATGCAATTTACTGAAGGCTAGTAATTATTAGGACATGTGGTAGGCGTTTATCACCAGTAACATCACACAACCCACTCTATGATCAAGATACAATAGGGCAAATGGTACAATTAAAGGCACATTCTTTGGTGCATAACAATAGAAGCCTTGTGACATGGAAAGATTAGGAAAAGACTTAAACATCTTTAAAACTACTCATTACCACCAGTTAAAATGTGCATGTCTGACCTTTATGGTAATCAGTAGTACTCCACTTATGCACTACGGAGCTAAATAAGCTTTATTTTAGACACACGGAATTCTTTGCAGTGACCTGCAGTTAACTTAGCTGATCTCAGAGACAAAGCTTACAATGAATCAACCCATCAGTGGTCATAATGATAGGCCATCATCTTTATCAACCAGTTTATGATGACAGACAGAAAACAGTAGATTTTCCTGCCAAATGGAGTAGTACTTAAATGTTGACTGCTACATACATCAGATTAACAAGGTTGCAAAGTTACTGAGAATCCCATTCCCTGAGGTGCAGATTCACCCTGTGGTGCTATTATACCATAAGGTATATCAAAGATAATTGCTTAGTTTATTATCCTGTTGTCTTTTATGTCGGCCCCTAATTGTGAATTCAGAAACCTCTTGATCTCCCAGTTCCTTATGGACCTTTTATTAACCCCATTCATTTTAATTTGGATTTATTACTATTTTTATTATTAAAGTGTAGAATTTTTTTTTTAATAGATCTTTCCAAATAACCCACAATTCTTTCATTCAGCTTCCGTAAAGGAGAGATTGATGGGATATTCAGTCAGTGTTTTAAATACAGGTCTCTGAAGCTCCTTTTCTATCTCCTGCCAAAATTTGTCATATCAAGGTTCAGATTTTTTTTACCTGAAGATGCTTTAATAGTATAAGTAGTATGCAAATGAACAAAGATTTCTGTGATAAAATCAGATTGTTATATTTCTGTATAATTTTAAAGCATCATCCTAACATGAAAGTGTGTGCTGCTTCTGTCATAACTGCTATCTTTCCCATAGTCCTGAAAAATGTTGGTCCAACTTTCACGGTCCTTGTGCTGCACTTTACAGAGAACAATTTAAGCATATTTTCATAAAATACCACATGAAACCTAAAGAACCTAGAAACAGTTAAAAACTATGGCCTGGCTAGTACAGATAAGTAGTCATTCATAATTCCTCCTAATGTATACAATATTAATCTGTATGTACCTAGAAAATCTGACTACTTCCTATACTTCAAAGTCATTGCCTTCGCTACGAGACCTAGAAAGTGCTTCAGGATTCATTATGACATGTGGAATATATAAGCAATAAGGCATGACAGGGAGTGTGGTTATCATAAGATAATCACACCCCTGGGTCATTACAAAGCATGAGGTGCAGCCGAGCACCTCTCATTCCCCCTGGGGTGTGATTATATCATGATAAGCACACTTCATGCAGTTACCTTATTGCTTTTATAAAAAGTCTTTGTTGGGAAGAAAAACTGTATTTTTTACTTAAAGATGATAAAGTTGGCAGTTTACAATGTTGAGCAGTACTTTCTGCTAAGCTCTGTGGTTTATATGTATTAATCTACTCCTTTAGAATATACATCTGCCAAAGCTGATCCGAATTCATCAATCAAAGAAGGTGTCCATAATACAGCATGTGTTCAGCTGATCAGTCTGGAAAAGGACGTGTGCATGTCCCAGGCAATCCCATAGCCACTGGCTGTTCACTGTACACCCACTTCTTTTCTCCAAATGCTAAATAAGTAAACAAATAAATAGTTATGATTTAAAAACCCAGCAATACCAGACAACAGACAAAGTTACTTAACCAAAAGTTAAAAGACATTTTAAATAGATAGGTTTACAGGAAAATGTAGAGTTCAGTAACTGGAGAAGAATTCAACTTGCACAACAAGAAAAAGTTTCTAACTTGCTTTTGCCCCTGGTAGGTGATCTCCCACAAATTAAGGGTGACAACTTAATTTAGGGTCCTAGGTAAACTACAAAATCCCACTGCTGTCATTCAGATCGTAGCCTAAGGGGTCTAATGTGATCTTTTGGATTTACAAACACCTGCCTTAGATTATGCCATATGTCTTCTTAGTGGCTCCAGGGGTGAATGCTCTGTCCAGTGTTCAGCTCATTTTGTGCTTTAAGAATGCATAACTGCACACAAGATATGAAGGTTTGCATCCATTTACAATTTATCAAGTGTGATGGCCATGTGCTGATTTCAGAAGCATTCAGTGGTCTGGAAAGGGGCATATGTATGGGCTGAATTTGGCCCTGGGCCATTTATGAATATAGGTAACACTTTTCACCTAACATGAGCAAGTCACAAATTCAACTATTTAATTTAAATAGGTCCTTGTCACCATCTCTTCCAGATTTAAGAGGCAGGGTTAGGAACACTGTCAGTATCCTGGATGAAAAGGAAAAAGTCCAGTAGCCTTCCATTTTCCAGCATTTAATTTGACACAATACTCTCACTACATAAAGATGCACAAAATCTTCCTTCTCCCAACAACAATTTGAACTCTAGCATTTTATCTTTATATTTTACACACACACAGACATACACAGACACACACAAAAGGAAATTATAACAAAAGATATATGTGTGATGCATTTCCTTGGAAGTTTATGAATTTATCACAAGCAAAGACTCTGAGCTTTTGAATAGCTTTTGAATGTTAATTTAATAATAACAACCCAATATATTTGATAAATAACAAGGACATAAAAATATTAAGCTAGAATTTGGAGCTATAGTCATGACTTTTCAGATGGCACATTTTAATATAATTTATATTATTTAATTTATATTGTTTGAGGTGATTCACAAATAACTTCAGAAATGGTTTCCTTATCTAGAAGAGATGGGTTGAAAGTGTTGCCATTACTCATTTCCTTACAATGAGATGAAAATAATAAATATTAAAAGAGTAAAGGAGAAGTAAACATCACCCCATTTGTTCTAAAGCTTATACTTTAAAAACTTCAGCTAGTAAAATTACCATATATTGTTTTATAAAAGCATTCCTAGTATTTTATGACTCTAGAGATACTAACATACAGATATAAACCTCTCCTAATATTTCTATGTTCATAAAATAAAATTTGGTTCTAAACTCTTACTCCACATTTCAGAGTCTGGCTAGGAAAGGAATACCATCTTGAAAGAGACTAATTTGGAGTAGTGTAGATTTCTTTTTTCTTTAAATTTATTTGAATTTCATTTATATTTCAGTTTTATTTGAGTAGAAAGGCAACAAAATGCTTGTGTATGCAGAGTCAACCTTATTTCTGCCACTGTCTGAGTGTTTTACAGCTCATCATTCTTTTAAAATAGAGCTACTGTGTATGGTATAAAATAACTTTGTTCTACACCACAGTTAATTATTTATAACAGTATCATGAAGTGCTTGTTGATGAATTACAGGATAGGAAGCATGGAAAGGAGGAGAAAAAACAGGAAGTGGGAATTTGGGAAGAAATATGGTTTCTGTTGATGAAGTACTATATAAAGCAAAAGCAGTACAACTAACATTTATTTATTAATGCACTTCCACACATTCAATTTGCTCATGTCCTGATCTGCAGCAAGGGCCTCCCAGAGAGGAATACATTACTAGTGTACTAGTATTACATAGCACAAATGGAAGTACATGCAGTTCTCAATGGCTAGGTGACTACCAGCTTGGAAAAACTGGGCA
Source organism: Anas platyrhynchos (assembly GCF_047663525.1). Taxonomy (NCBI): domain Eukaryota; kingdom Metazoa; phylum Chordata; class Aves; order Anseriformes; family Anatidae; genus Anas; species Anas platyrhynchos. The sequence goes on from NC_092587.1 coordinate 27,308,135, forward strand.
TTAGGATGAATTTGCCCAACAGAATTCCATTACTTTCTGTGTAAAAGCATCAATTGGTATTAGAATATTGAAAATCTGTCCATTCCCTGTACTGGTAACCATGGCTACACTTGCCCAGAATTTTTGCCCCCTTCTGCAATGGGAGCACAGAACAGCATGTGTAAATAGGCTTAGAAATGGCTAGTAGTGGTTAGCCACAACAGCATTACTCCAAGCAGTATAGCTAAGGAAGGCTGGCTCCTCAGCTAGGGAGAATTTAGTAGAAACACAGGAAGATATCTTACTTACTTACTTAGATAGGAAGGTATCTTACTAGATACCATCTTACAAGACAATACCCTCTTTTTACTGCAGCCCTTGCTACCTGACAGTAATCAACATGATGTCTCCTCAGAAAGTAGGATGAGAAATTCCACTTCAGTTAGAGAGCAGGCCATTTGTCCCCAGGAAAATGACATCTTTATTCCAAATAGCTAAAGATTAGTATGAAGTCTGAAGCTAAAGGCTTTCCAAGACTGGATTTTTCTGAAATGCAGTTTAGGTTCCCTTCCCTTTCCCCTTTTTCCTTTCCCCCTTTTACTTCCCCTTTTCTAATGAAATGGTACTAGTTGGGATACATTTGTTATTCAGATAAGTTTCCATCTCCTACTGGAATTCTATTGAATTTATGACCTCCCTGACATCAAGTGGAAAATCATCTGCATAGATCAATCTGTATCTGTGTGAAGACATATTTCTATTTGCCATGTTTGAACTCACCACCATTCAGTTTTGAGCACTCTCCTGCTTTACAAGACAAGAACAGACTGTCCTCACTTACCTTCATTCTTTTGTCTCACTCTATTTTTTTCTCTCTCATTCTGGTCTCTAAAGTAAACAACACTAATTTTCCATTGCATAGTTTTAATATTCCCTTCCTGTTTCTCAGTGCCTTTTTCCAAATCTCTCAAAGATCAGCAATGACCCTACACAGTATTTCAGACAGTCATAAGTTCATTTCATATAATGGCACTGGAAAGTTTTCTATTCCTTCTCCATCTCAGTGAATACAAATATTTGTTTTCCTTTTCAATGACAATCATACACTGAGCAGATAACTTCCCTAACCTGTCCACTAAGTTTTAAAGTTTTGTGAAATGATGCTTATTGAGCTTGGCTTACCTCACTGTTTCCTATTGCCTACTTTAAGTAGGTCCTTGTGAAATTCCTCACAACCTTTACTAATTTTCTGCAAAGTTTGCTTCATTGCTTTACACTACCCCGAGGCAATCATATCCTGATTCTATAGCAATCTTCTGTTCATTTATTATATATTTTAAACTGTAATTTATTAATAACTATATTACATAAAACAGGGCCAGAGTTTAATCTATGAATACATTGCTAGCCTTTCTTATGGCAAAAAATAATAATAATAATAATTTCTACCTATTGTCTTGTAGACATTTTTACTAAAACTATTCTTGTCTGTCACTTAACAAATATTTAGATACTCTAACAGCCTAACATAATGAAGGCTTGTAAAACACTTTTAAAATACAAAAATTAGAATATAAAAAATATTTCTCCTTTCCCATGCTCAAGAAATGTTAATAGTTTTGCTTTGTAGAGCCTTTCATACCTGATCCTGTTTACTGTTTAGATTTACTACATACTATACAGACTTTAATCTTCCAGTGTCTTTGTTCCTACTTTCTAAAATTTTACATCAATCAATCAGGCTCATACAACTGTAATTTTTACTGGCCTTTAATTATCTTTATAAATATGCATATTACATTTGATGTATATGAAATTTTAGTCCCATAATTGTTTCCAAATGAGAAGAACAGACAATACATTTGCTAGCCACTTGGCAAGTTCATATTTGAACTCTCCAAATTTAAAGGTTTCCTCCAAATGTGGGACATATAATTCCTACATATTCTGGGGAAAACTTTGGGTCTATAAGATATATAGAGATGTTGCACTTCCTGTAGTGAGAGATATCTAATTACACATAAAGAATAAATTAATGAAATAAAACGGTCAGCTTGAGTAAATAGTTATCTAGCAAACACCATATTCATGAACTAAGAAAAAGATTAAATAATAAACCCATAAGCAAATTAGTTTGAGTAGTTTGAATCAAAACTGCACATTTTCATGAGCCCACTGTTGCCCATTATTGCTCCAAGGTACAGCTGTTAAGTCCAGAGTCACTCTGCCTCAACAGCAATGTATCTGAGAGGAAAATTATCTTTTTTCTTCTCTCAGACACAGTATTGCTGACATAAAATATATTCATATTGGAACAGAATTGTAATTAGGATAAATATTTGATGTCCAAAGTGTTATCACACTAGTATAGACAGGGAAGATGGAGATTTGTACATAGCTACTGTATTGTTGTTACTGTCCTCTTATACTTCTGGTATATTTTTAAAGATTAAACAAATAAGAAAGATGAATTGAAACAAGCAATATCAAAACAGCTTTACTTGAACTGAGTTGTTAAGAGAGCCTTTCAGAAAATGGAAGCAGTAGAGCAAATAGTTGCAACTCGGGGATGATACAGTACTGTAATCTATTGGGAATGATAGATTTAGACTCAGCAGAAACAAATTCCTACTTTTTTTTTATTTTTTTTTCTTTACTGAGATGTGGTCTATACAGAACATCTAGGCTGATTATAGGGAATGATGTGGAAAACACAAAGAGGCTGTGAAAGATCCTGTAATGTTAGGCTTAATTTCATGCATCTTGCTTTAGTTTCAAAAACTGAGCCCTATTTCTCCAGCACAGTACTGGTCTGTCAGGCATTTCTTATACAGTCAAAATTCCCCCTTAAACTGCTAATAGTTTCACCTTAAACGTGAAGCAAAGGTTTAGTAAACAACAGAAGGTTAATATGTTATCCGAATATAGTTGTATTAGCAAAAATATAAAAAAAACATATATGTGCTTTTACATGTCTGTAATTATAAAATCTTAACAATTATTATATACAACAAAATTATAGAAGTGTCATTAGAAGTAATTTTAAAGGCAAACGTCCACAAAATAAAAGGGTATAGATTCCTCTTTTTACAGGGATTTACAGTACTCATCAGCTTGTATAGTTCACATTAGCATCCAGTGACATTGCTTTGTCTGTATATATTTCTAGCTGTCAACAGAATGTCCTGAGGCAATCGCATCCTGATTCTATAGCTATCTTCTATTCTTTTATAATACACAAGGGTCTAATTTTCCATCAGCAAAGCATGAAATCATGTAAGAATGCCACATAACCAGCAAGTGCAAACAAGTAGCACTTTTCCTACACATAAAAATGTTTCGTAAAATAACAAATAAATTAAATCTTCTTGTTCAAGTAAAGTACTTGAAAACGAGATGATTTTTAGAAATTAGAGTACACTGCACAGAATCGGCCAAGCCACACTGTTCTTCCCAACATGTGCACCATCTTAGTGTTATCTTGTGTGATAAAATTATTTCACTCAGGCTGATGGTGGAGCTCTCTATTTCCTGGACAAATAATACAGTTGCAAAAAACAGGCATATTAATTGAATTAAGATAAATATCAAACTTCCAATAAGTTACCAGAATAATTGTGGTTAAATTAGTTGATGTAAGTTTACTGTTCCAATAGTAGTAGACTTACCCTACAGCTGTGCAGGTTGCTATAAAGTGCTTTACAGGAAAACAAGGGAGCAAAATGCACACACTGACTGTCATTTGTTACTTTCAATCCTTTTCTGTGGTGTAGTGTGAGAAAACACTAAGCCTCAGTAATTAAAGCATTGGAAAATGTACCAGAATATATGTACATATAAGGTATTCGGCCTCCAACTCCCTATGCAAAACATATACCCAGTTTTACAATACTGTCTGCCATCATCAATGACCTCCTTAAGCAGCTCATGTTTGCAATATACTTGAACCACATTCAAGACATCTGTCTTTCTTGCTAGAGGAACCACAGAGACAAAACTCAGTTTAGCCTCAATGTACTGGCTGCAGTTGCCAAAATCGTATTCTTCTTCTCTGCCTCTCATATTTCTACAACTTCAGGGGATTTTTAACACCCTTTTCTACATAATGTACAGTTTATTTAGCACATGGCTTTCAGATGTCTGGCTGCAAAGTAACCTGTTGTAATTCAGGGGAAACATGTTTTGAATAAAGTAGCTAGTGCTTTTAATCTCTACTGCATTTAGTACAATGGAGTCTTTCAAAAAAAAAATGTATTTTCCAGGATGAAGAGGACCACATAGTCTCTGCTCATGAAAAAAACTGAACTAGAATTTACATGAATAACTTCCAGTAAATCTGTCTGTGTCAGCTCCTCACCATTACAGCAACGCCTTTGAGAAATGGGTCTGTACATGACAAGGTCAAACATGCATTTGTTCCCATCTCCCCCCTCAAAAATAAATAAATAAATAAATAATCTTTTTTTATGGAAACATTTCCTAAGCATTACAAAGCAATGTGATTTTGTTTGCCTCTTAAATTCAAGAGATAGGAACAAGGATAGTTACTGCCAAAGCATATCAGATGTGACTCAAAGGCTCAGTGATGACTCACTGCAAGAAAACAGCACTGGGAGTACAAAGGAAAGTCCTGACCGCCTCCCTAGCTGGGGCAGCCTTGCCCACACTGGAACATGCAGGGCTGCTAGCCCACACAGGTGCAAGGATTAGCTCTGAAATGAATCCTGCAGTGCAGGAGTACTGAGAGTTGGCATCACCACAACCACAACTAAGCACTCATTAATCAGGGACAGGTTTTTCAGCAATTTTTCACTGTTACTGGTCCATAGGAAAATGTTCATCCTCTACACCTGTCAATCTGCCCCATCAACATTCTTTTCCTTAAAAATTAACATTAAAGGAAATAATTATGTAGCAGTTAAATCCCCTTCAGAAAAGAGAAGTCACCCTACGGAACTGAATTCACTTTGGATTTGAGTATGCTCAGTTCAGTGCTAGCTCATGTAGAACCCATGACTTTGTAGTCTACGATGAGCAAGCAGTCTGGTGCTAGTAGATGCTAGGTAAATAGCAAGCAGTCTGTCCTGTTACCCCTAACCAAGACAGTTACATGCAGTTCTGCTCTGACTACCAGAACGAAGCAAAGAGATATGCCTGTTTTCACAGTCCTTCTACCTATACTGGAAACTGGGCACAACAGTGTTCCCCTTTCTCCCTGTGGTAGTCCAGGAGTGGGAGCATGGAAAGCTGAAAGATTCAGATGTAGTATCTATAGTCCACTTGCCCAAGACCTAGTCAGAAACCTGTAATTGTGGTAATGCGTGGTGTCTCCTCCAAGAGGCTAGAGTCAGGCCTTCAACATCTTTGCCTACTAGGCATGTTTCTCTTGTCAGCAATGCCAGTAAGTGTAATCTTCTTTCAGCCAGAGCAACAACCAAAAACCAGAAAACTTTTGGTGGGAATAATCTGGAGAAAACCAGAAAAAGCCAGTGTGCAATCCTGCTCCTAGTATTTTCTGTGGTTTATCAACCCTTGAATGATTTTCCATCACTTTTATGCCTGTCTGGAAGGGCATGAATAGTAAGACTATGTTTTTCTTCAGGAGCATTTCAAAGCTTTCACACATCTTTGCTATACTTTCTGCAACTAATAAGTAAATGGAGACCTTACAGCTACATAATCAAATGTAACCTTTCTCCCGTAGTACAATTGTAGATGCTGAATCAACTGTGTGAGCATTTTCTGATTTACACCACTGCATAAAATTATGCAGTGATGTCAAACATCCAGTTATGCCTTAAGGCATTGGGCCAGATGGACCTACTTCGTATATTTATATAACCCATATGTTACACTAAGATAACTATTCTAAAGTTTCAAATAAAATCATTTCCATTAAAAGAAAAATATTGTTTCTAGCTTTCATAGTTGTGAAGAAAACCTGCAACTGTTAGCGGACTGTAAACTGGTACAATGCCTAAGTCTGGAAATAGATGGAAATCAACGTTCAGAAAAGCAACAGCTCTACTTCTGCTATTTAGCTCTCTGAATGTTGATTTTAAAACCTAATGATGTGTCTTTAAGAGTTAATACTATGTATTTTGGTGAACATTTAAATAGATAGGCAAAGAAGACTGTGAGAGCTAAGCCCTCATAAGTCATAATGGGAAGCAGAAGAGATACAGGCTGGGAAAAGGGGAAAAAGCAGCAATATTGTAGCAACACTAGAGTCTATGAAATGCATTACGATCAAATAAGGAATTTATTATGCACAAAAGCAAAGTTAAAAAAATGACAGAATTAGGAAACATTAGGGGAAATGGTAGCCATAAATTTACACCTCAAAATAAGAAATTTAAAAAGACTTAAGTAACCTCATTATTTTGAAACATCTAATTTCAGTCGTAGAAAATTTTTGAAAATTTTCTTAATGTCTATAATATCTTTTTTTTTCTTTCTTTCTTTCTTTTTTTCTTTTTTTTTTTTTTCCTCTAATGAAGTTTGTTGACATAACTATTTAGTAAATGGGCACCTTAAAGTCTTGGGAGAATAAGCTCATACAAAAGTTTTGTCCTGGTTTTGGCTGGGATAGAGTTAATTTTCTTCATAGTCACTGGTATGATGCCATGTTTTGGATTTAGGAGGAAAATAATGTCAATAACACACCAGTGTTTTAGTCATTGCTGAACAGTGCTTGCATTAGGCCAAGGACTTTTCAGTTTCTTGTGCTGCCCTGTGGGTGAGGAGGCTGGGGGTGCAGAAGAAGCAGGGAAGAGATACATCCTGGATAGCTGGCCCAGGGTGCCCAAAGGGGTATCCCATACCACACGGCATCATGCTGAACAATAAAACTGGGGGCAGTTGGCCTGGGACAGGGGCTGCCATTGCTTGGGTTCTGGCTGGGCATCTGTCAGCGTGAGGTAAGCATCACTTCACGTGATGTATTGTGCATCACTTGTTTTGTGCATTCTTTTATTATTATTTATAAATATTATTATTATCCTTTCCTTTGCTGTCCTATTAAACTGTCTTTATCTCAACCCACAAGTTTACATTTTTTTCCCAGATCTCTACCCTGTCTCACTGGGGGCTGGAGGAGAGAGTGAGCAAATGGTTGTGTGATGCTTAGCTGCCTAGCAAGTTAAACAACAAGTTTCTAGTAAAACTTCAATGTGAACTATATTAAGGAGTCATGTCACCTATATTAAGGAGTTGCACAAGTCAGTAAGAGTGGATTTGTTGAGTGACACCACTGACACAGAGGAATCAACATCAAATTGTATGTGGTTTGTGATTTTTACTCTGGCTGGTCGCAATATGGTCCCAGAACCTGAATATGCACCAGCAGGTGAACACTGGTTCCAGCATTGCTTGTCTGTAAGGAATTGTGATCCACAAGGAAATCCACAAAGCAAAAGAAAGCTCAATAACTGCCTTGCTGCAGCTTCAGGATGTGCATTCAAAGACACCAAAGGCCCAATTCAATTACACATGGTTATTCTATCTGTGCTTATTGTATCTTATCTTCTGCCTACCATACCAGCTTTTTACCCCTGCTTCTATATCTTCACTTTTTTTCTGCTCTGATGTCTATTGACGCATGACTACAACTATGCTAGTCTTTGCACATCCACAGGAGCTACTTGGCAGCAGAGAACCAGGGCTGCTGATACTGGACCCCCTCCCACCTCCTCTCACAACTTTCTCTCTGTATTCTTCATTTGCTGCTGGATGTACCATCCTGGCAGCAAGCCAGTATGATGAGTAGCAAGAGAGGGAGATGCAGCTTCCTGCTCAATTAGCATTGAAAGTGGTCCCTGGTAGGTAGGAGAAACCATGGTAAAACATTATCAGATCCAAGCCCCCATATGTTTCTAAATCTGTGTTACAGATAGATACAATTTGGGACTAGAGGGGTAGGGAATGAGGGGTAAGTACATAAGTGTAATGCAAAATGCTTGACAGGTATGTAGGAGTTAGACTGTCAGTGTTAGCTGCCTCTCAGAAGACTTCCTCAGCATCAGACTACAGTGTCAGTTCTATGTCTCAATACAGCCTGCTCACAGCACCTACTCCATATCCCCACCCCACAGAGCCTTTGGTTGTGTAATAGGAGAGTCCATATAGCTAACTTCTTTTGCACATTTTCTCAGCCTCTGTTTACTCAAACCATTCCTGCACAAAAGTGTTAAGGGCAGAATACGCAGAGAGATATAATTTTGAGGTGAGAATAACTCAGTTACATAGCTAGAGTCAGACAGAGAACAGATTTCATATGCTAAGAAAATGATGGTATTTCATACACTGAAAAATACAAGAGTGAAGGAAAAGGATTTTTGACTTCTTCTCATGAATATCATTAAGAAAAACATACTGTAATATTTTGAAATTTGAAAGTGATTTCAATTTCTATTTTTACATTTAAAAACAAAACCTAATTACAAAATAATATTGCTTGAAAGAGAAGGATGTACTAGTTTAAAAAAAGATAAAAACAGGATCTCCACCATTTCAAAATATTTTCTTTTCCCTCTCAGACAGCCTCCCATTTCCTAACAAAATTATCTAAAAATTGTTATGACAGTATGAAAGAGTCTGTCAGTCTGTCTGTCCATCTATCTAACTGTTTACTTACTTGGCTCACAAGCTTTCTTGGCATATCCCCTCAAAAAAAAAAAATAAGTACACAAATCCAAACTCGTAGTACATCACACAATTAGTTTTGGGATAGATTAAAAACATTTAGCTCAATTCCAGATATTTCCAAATCACTTGAATATAAAAGATGATAATTTGTAATCTCAAACTGTTGAGAATTTTATATCACAGAGGGGCACAACATATTTATAAACCAACAACAATGGGTTTCACTTGCTCTGAATAATAACGTAATTAAGGGTATAATGCTAATAATGCACAAGGAGAGTTTTTTTCCCTGAAAGCATCTTTTCTTCAAACTTCCTTAATGATTCTTTTGTATATTTGGTTATTATTACAATTCCTGAGACAGGCTGGCAGTTTATCGATATCAATGAATTTTCTAGAAACATATCAGGAAATAGCAGTACTACTCCTTCCAACATGTTTATTAAATGCAGTAATAAGGTGATAGACCACCACCAATATAAACAGATGTTCATTTCACACAAGGTCTTGTCAAACTATCCCATTCAAACCATTTGTCCAGCGCCAGAGCCACAGTAGTTGTACACCAGAATGTTTTAAAGAGATATGCACTTTTCTTCAGAACAGGCTAAAATCTCATTGCACGATTTTTTATTATATGCAAATGAGCAGCATCTGATTAGGTCCTGAGGCAGCTTCACCTAGGTGTTCACAGGAATAGCAATGGGAGCTGGAGAGGAATATTTCATAACTGAAGCATATTTTCCCTTGGGGGACACCACCATTTGATTTTGACATTTATTTGTCCTGTGCTGTAAAGGACAAAACTACAATTACACTTTTTTTTTTTTTCTACTGTGCAGTGGGCACAGTGTCAGAAAAAATTAAATCAAAGGTAGTGAGTTCTCACCAAAAAAAAAAAAAATAATAATAAAAAAAAACACTAACCAAGCTTTAAAACCAAATTTACTGAACATAGTTAAATCATAGTGCATTAAAACAGTCTATGTGATTGAAAATGCCTATTATAAATGTATTTTTTAAATAGCAGAAACCATAAAATGTAAAAGATAGTCCTGTATTTGCATTTTTTTTAGATTAATGTTAATACAATTAGTATTAACAATTTACCTTTTGATACTTTTCATTAACAGTTTTACAGACAAGATGTACCTAACATAAACTGTTTGAGCTCATTTCTATTTGGTATGATCTTTTTGAAGATATATGATATAAATTAATTGAATCCAAGATTAAATGAAAGGTATAAATCATGACTTTCATCTTGCATTTCAACCACATACAAATATAATTTTAACATGTATATTATCACACAACAAACAATTTTATATTCTTGAATTCCACTGGCAAGATTTACACATCATGTAAATGAATTTATTGACATTTTACAGAAAGTACGCCTGGAAATTACCAATATTGCAAATAATTTATGAGCCACGATCACATCATCCCTATCAAGGGCCCCCCAAACCTACTGCATATAACTTGCATAACCAGACCTTCCATTTCCAGAAAATTTCTGGAATAAAACTGTTAGAGATTTAATCAAAAATCAACATTTAATCTTCATATAGGTAATATGTATTTATTTACAATATCATGAAAATCTTAGTTCAAATAAGAAGGGTTAAACACTGATGACATGTTCCTTCCTCCCATTGAGTTTAAATGCATTTGAATGTGAAAAGTTTCTAGGGTTAACATGACTCTAGTACATAAAAAATAACACTCAGTGTCTTGTAACCATCTGTTGGAATTAAAAATAAATAAAAAAAAAAAAAGAAGAACAAGGCATCACATGGAAAATATGTGAAAGGTAGCACATGTTAAGCAAGAGTTTCACTAATATTTAGGGAAATTTAAACATACACTTGGAGTGAAATTAGACTGAACAATGATGTCTGCACAAAGCAGCCATGGTCACTTTGATATGAATATGCTTTGCACCCGATATGAAAATAGGATGAGATAAAAACAAATACAACACAGGAGAAATAGGAAACATTTTAAAATTACATTTGTTGCTGAGATGATCTAGCTACTAAAACATTTGATTCTTTCCTGCACTCTGCTTTGTTCAATGACGAAATGAAGCCTATCATTTTAAGCACATGAATTACCTCACTAAAGAAATAATACCATTGGTATGCTTGAACTATGCACTTGCATTCTAAGTGCAGAGTTCAATCAAGTTGCCAAAAATAAAACAATGTGTGTAGGAATCTACCTAAGATCTTGAATAATAATATAAACATCATGTACAAGAGACATTGCACTCAAGTAATTTAAAGTGGATGCTCTCTATTTCTAAAAAGGATACTATAGTGATAGTTTCATAAAAGTTCTCCATTCCTCCCTTACTTTTAGTCCAAATAAGTGGAAGGGTAGCTGATCTTTATATCCACTTATCGCTTAGCCTCTGCTGGCTTCATTAAGAGAAATACTAGCAGATCTTTGGAGGTTTGGTTTTGGCAAAAGGCTAACCAATGGATATCTATTTAATTGTTTTGGATGTCTGTTGAATTAGTTCAATAATAAATAACCAATTTTTTAAAGAAAGCCAAACAACTTCTTTATGAACATTAATCTTGTTCTCAGTAGTGTAATGGTGTGAAAAATTTGCTTGCTAGGGATAGTTCACAGTATCGCATGAGATGTTATGTGATAGTCGGAAGTACATTCATCTTCAGTTCTGGAACTGGGCAGGGAGGGAGAGCATTACTTAGTGTATACATTTATTCTTCAAAATTTTCATAGTGACAGAAAGTAGAATGGTTTCATAATCTATGTTGTGTTTTTTTTTTTTTTTTTCCCATAACTGAAAGTTTCAAAATTTCAGCTGTACCTCTTCAAAAACTGAAAGCTACATATTTTTATTTTACATAGCAAATAAGAAAAAAAAATGCATATTTGCTCTTTAAAATGCACTGTTTTGTAATAATATATTATAACATTTAGGATTTTAATACCAGTACTTCAGTGTAATAAAACTTTTAGTGATTCCCTGGCATGACTTGTTCAGACTTAAGTTCCTCATTTACATATCTGATGTCCCCCAAGAGACAGACAAGCTTCAAGTTAATTATCCATGTAGCTGTAAGAACTCCTGTTTCTTAGGTAGGAACTCTCTAAAAGAAAACTAACAGTTATTAAATATTACTTTGAATTTCAACAAGTAATCAAGTTGCATTATAAGAGGCACTAAAGAGATACTTAAATTTAATATTCTTTGCAGGCTAAATAATGTATAAACCATGTACAAGGCTTACACAATCTACAGATAAAACAATTGGCAAAAACTAACAGGAAGCACAACCTTCACTAAGTTCAAGCACTGCAAATGCTCAGAAGTAAAAGGCTCTTGAGCAAACTCTACACTATTCCATAAAATTAGTAGTTATTTTGCATGAAGGCAAAATTGCATCTGTTGAAAACAGAGACATCTTTCCAACTGGTTCTGGTGATGCAGGATTACATTACTAACAAAAAAAAAAAAAAAAAAAAGTGGAAAGAATCATGCTCTTTATAGAAAATAACAAGTGACAGAACATATACTGCTGAACTGAAATGCAACTGTAGTAAAGACACCAACACGGCCCTTGCATCTCACTGAAGTATAATTACAGGGAAGGGGAACAGAGAAATGCTGTGTAGTGTATGTTGTCTTTTGTAACCAAAAACATCTTCAAAAATAATTTGATATATCATAGAAAAGAGGAATAGAATAACTGGTAAGCATAAAATGGATTTAAAATCCAATTGCTCTACACAGCTTCCATTCACATAGCATCTGAATGCCTTCAGGAGAGAGTTAGGCAACATACCTAATATATGTCATCTGTGGCTCATTCTCTGTCATCCTCAGCTGCAGCTGGCAACTTACAAGTACAGATATCAGGTGAAATAATTAATTTGAGTATTTTACAATAAATGAACACGTGCGTCTACTTCCCAGAGTCTCATGATGACTTGCATGAGAGGCAAATTCACCGTCTCCAAACTATTACATGCATCCTATAATTAAGTTACAATGACTGAATAGAATGTGGATGCTCTTCTCTACACAGAAGACAACAATCTCATTCCACAAAGACCTTACAGGTCATTCAAGAAACAATTAGATGTCCTGCTATCTAAACTAAATGAAAAGAAGGCCAAGGGCAAAGTAGCCTTTCTTCGGTTTCCTGTAGCTTCAGTGCTCATGTATTCAAATGAAGCCAAACAATATTAAGACACAGCGCAACACATACAGAAGACATATGCCTTGTAAAAAGTTGCTATTATTTCTACCTCGCAAAATGGGGCAAGAAGAGTCATGTCTGTCATTTTACAGAAATGCATTTGTTAACATATGTTTCTTATTTCAGTCTCTCAGCATTAATATATACAAAGTGAAAAGCACAAAATAAAACCACTGTTATTTTTCTGTTATTTAAAGATAGGTGAGAACATGTACTAATGTCAGCTGTGTATACATTCAGCTCTGGGGTAAAAAGCCTTAACAAGAGAACAGAAAGAGGTAAGACCTAACTTTTACATGTCAACCAATGGTCTCTTATAATATGTAGAAAGCATATCTGACATTTTCAGGCACTTTTACCTTTAATTAGGTGTTAGATTTATTGTGATAAAAATGGTTAAAACTCAGTAATGTTCACAGACCTTGTGAGTGCAAAATCTTGTAATCCTTAGGCAGGTGATGTTATCACACAAAAACAATTGAAGATTTTAAATAGACAATGTCACTTTGAAATTATCCTTTTTGGCTAGGGTTGGAACAATGTTGACAGACATTTAAAAAGGGAGTCACTTCTAGGCCTTCTTAGTCAAAATGGAGATCACTGAGACCTTAGAGGGTGTTTTCAGAACTGTACAGAACTGGTTCCTCAAGGCATCTTGCCTAAACTTGGAAAATATTAGGTTGTGAATCTTTCTTTCTATCAATTACTGTATTAAAGCATGGTACAAAAACTTACAAAAAGGACCTCTAAAATATAAATGGGTCACAACTCACCACCCTTTATTGTTGTCTTAATGAAGTCCAAAGAGCAATGAAGGCCAATATATTTATCACTACATTTGTCTCTGAAACAATGGCTTGTTCAAATGACAATTTTAAAACAGTTTATGATTAAGAGGAAGGCATAATCCTGGATTAGAGAGCCAGATACTTTGAAAAAACATTAATGGCAACCACACAAATAAATGCATAAAGAGAATGTGCTTCCATTTATTTTCCACATCTAAACATTTCTTCTCTCATCACATTTAAGTCCACCAATGAGTTTATGGGAAAGAGTCATGCTTGACAGGAGCTGAGCACTGAATAAAGTATAGAAATACAGAAGAATTCAAAAATATAGATTGAGATAAACATATGCTTTTAAAAAGAAGTAGAAAAGGCAACTGCTATCCCTGAAAGGAAGTTATGCAACTAGGAGGTTTTTTTGTGTTGTTTTTTTTTTTTTTTTCAGGGGGGCGGGAGAGGATCAAGAGGAGGACCCAAAGTAATTTCCACCATCACTACTATTATACAGAATGCAGATCCAGGTGACTAGCAAGAGATAGTGGAGTTCAAATGTAGAACTCAAATTACGTGAAATAATCTGTCTTTCAAAGATCATGAAACTCTGCCTACTTACTATAGAGTTTGAAGCTAGACTTTCCCTTACCAGAACAGTGTACAATTGCCTTTGGATTCTTGCCATTGTTTCCAGTCCATGCAGTAGTTATTTCACCTGAGGAAACTGCAGCTAAGCAAAACTGTCTATGCCATTGACCCTATTTATGACACTCTTGATCCTGCAGTGAAATGAATTCAGATACAGATTCTTGGATCTTCATCTAATTTTCTGGTATGAAAGCACTTGATTACTAAGCATTAGGTTCCATTTCTGTTCCCTTGCTTATTTCCAAGATGATTTAAAAACAGGTCAAATGCCATCCTGTCACCCATAACAAAACAAGACTAATATCTGAGCTCATACCACAATACTACATGTTGTGTTTGCCACCTTTTTAGTTTGCTTGGTGCAAAGTACCCAACTTCACTGTTTTTTTGCTTATGGAGAATGTCCTATGTTGCATTCACATTTACACAATTACACGCATTTACAGAATTTCACAAACTTCATTACAGTATGTGAGATTATTTGGGCACTATGCTCAAAAGGCACAGAAAATATCTTGTCTCCTCCCTGTGGCACAGAGAGAGGCGATCAATCAAAAAGGTGCTCGGAGTCAGACAAAATGGCTGTATGGTGCTTCAGTGTTCAAATTATATGTGTTCCTTAAAAAAATTGAATGCTGGATAATGATTTGCCACACCGCTATACTACAGGTAAGTTCAAAAGCAGTCATTGTCAGTATGCTGATTGATGTAAAGCTTTCAGTCTCTGGGGGGAAGAGTATAGCACTTCCTACTGCTTGATCCATAAAGCAGCATTTACTGCAGCCCACCTTCCTGGTCTGTGCTGCATAATACATTGCCAGATTATGGGAGTTAGGGAATTAAAAGGAAAAGAAAAGAATGGATGAAAAAGCCGTGACCCCCTCCTCCACAGGTGAAATATTTGAGTCCCTGCCTCAGGGTATTGGAAGTAGGCACTAATTGCCATCCAGATATCCACTGCTCACTTTCACCTAAATATTTCTCACTTCTGGCTGATCAACCAACCTAAAATTTAATTGAAATTTTTTTCATTTAGTGTTTGCATCCTGTGATGACTAGCTGGGACTGGAAGCGTTCACTATCAGTGAGATTTTACAGTATAAAAAGGGAGAACAGCACCATGTGAAGGAGCCAAAGTAAAAGGCAAGGAATGAGAAGAATAAAAAATAAAATAGCTCTTAAGGATCCACAGTTCAAGTTTCTTTTACTAAGAACCAACAACTTGTACTTTAAGTGACACTTCATGTGCCAGGTACAGTGCCAGCTGTTTGATTCTGTATTTGCCACTTAGTGATCACTATCTGGATTTTTGCCAGCATTTTCTCATGGCTGTTGAACAGAAACCTGCAACACTATCCACAGACAGGAAGGGGAACGTATTATTGATCTGTGTCTGCTTTGATGTTCTGCTTTCTGGGAGTGAAAACCAATCTGTTACAATCAGATGCTGCACAGCCTGAATTATATTGAGGTTCCCATCAATATATAGAATATGTGGGAGCAAATACACAGTAGACACAAAAGAAAGACAAACAGATTATTAACCATCTCTGGGTGTTGAAAAAGGATGTTCATGTGGGATCCATAGAAGTCTCATTCTTAAAGACCTTTGGGGGACAAAAATATGAGAAAGGAGAATGGAGAACACATGGAGAAGACAAAGAGAGTTTGCACTTTATGATGCATTAAAGTGACTTCTACAATCAATGATACTCTATTTGGAACAGAAGTGCCCCATATATTAAAAAAAAAAAAAAAAAAAAGGAACAGAAGCAGCCGATATTCAGAATTTTTGGACCTTTTCAGTAAGTTTATAGATACTTTCTATGCTAGATTTGTATCCAAACAAAGGAGAGATGGAGCACAGAACACCAAAATCCAAAATCCTTCCTCCCAAGTATTTCCAGTCTGACAAAAACAGCATGAGCACAAGTAGCACAAGCAGCTTCCAGAAAGACAGACTCCAAAAGGATGATTAGAGTCAAAGAGAACAAGATTTGAAACATAAAAGATAATATGAACTGATAGTGCAGAGCAGATAACATTTCCTGTTACATCCTTAGAGCTTACCACCATCAGCCTACTGTCATGGGAAGGAAGGCAAAATGGGAAAATTGGTTACAAAAAAGCACAGGTGCCAAAAAGAGATTGGTCAAAGACAGGAAGAAGTGACAGAATGAAGCTTGTTCAAAATGAAGTCTTTGCAATGATTATTTAATACTGTTAAACTGCAGATGTGTTCTTTAAAATACATCTGGATTCTGATTATACACCATTTATCTTGTTTTCTTCCTTTGACTTGGAAATTACCTGTAAATCAAAACAGTAGCAATTTTTGCAGAGATGAAAATAAGAGAAATCCAAGCTTTGTGGAGAAACAACTTCCAACTGCTTCTTCACATTGAGATTTCTTGTAATTATCTATAAAAGCAGAGGTGGAAGTGCTTTGCCAAAAGTATTTCATAGCCATGGTCAAATGTGGCATGAAGGGTGAATTAATCAATAGAACAGGCAAGATGGCCAAATATACATTCATGATAGTAATTGAATAGAAGCAGAATCATATAGGCCTAAGGGAAATTTGAAAATATAGGAGGATGGAGACAAAAGGATCTTAGAGATATTATAGTATGGCAAGTCTATGTATTAGAATTGCAATAATATAAGGAAGATCCTTTCATTTTGTTTAACTCATATAATCTGTTTTTCAGCATGAAAAAGTAGGAGACAGATAACTGAAATAAAATACTGGAGGGACCTTCAGCACTCTAAACAGTAATAATGCCTTAGAATATCAGAGCTGTATGCATAGGCCACAGATATACCACAGGACCACAGAAGACTCACAACCTTGTGAAGTCAGGTAGAGTACCTTAGGGCATATCATAAGGCACCTGACACCTACAGTATGGCACCTGAAATCTTCTCAAAGTGTCAGAAAAATCTCTCTCTGAAAGTGCCAGGCAAACTCTCCCCTAAACACAACCACCAACATAAAATTCCTTTAATGTTTTAATCCCACGTATTAACTCTATCAAATTCTCTTTAGGTGGAGTTCTTAAAGAAAAAGACAGGTTTCACAGTTTCACAGAGGAGGGTCACTGTACTGATGGGTTATTTCTCTTGCAAATTTAAGTGGCCATGATCTAATGAGTTAGAATGCAGAACAGTATACTGCATATTAAAGGCAGAAGCAAGGTCTTAACTTTAATTATTTTAGAATTTTATGAGAATCTTCTGTTCTTGTGCTTTCTATTTCTCTTTGGAAGAGTAAATAAAATTAACTCAATTTCCAGCTGTGGACAGATTGTGGGCAGATAGATAATTACCCTGCCATACCCGTGGGTAGCCAACTTCCCCCACTGTTCAGTAGCATTTGAATTGTTTGCCTTATCTCTCACTGGTTCTGACTTTGTTGAGAAGAACAGAGGTGACATTTATCTCAACACAAACATATATTAGTAAGCCATTTTCAGAGATGTAGGTTAGGCAAGGGCCTGTAAGGCACACATATGGCCAGGCATATTACAGCAATTTTAGTGACAACAAAGACCAGAAAGGAATTGTTACATTTGTAGATAATGTGATTGAAAGTTAAAGGACAAATTCAGGTACATGTCACTATTCTTTCAATGCTAAAAGAAAGCAGGAAAATAATGACCTGTAATTCCAACAGGGAGCAAAGAATCAGACCTTCTACAGACAATAGGGGTATTTCACCCCATACTCCTCTTTTGATTTTCACATGAAGCCATACACTGAATAAATTCCTGGCACGGCTCTGTAAAACCACTGCAGCCAGTTATTAAATATCTAGGTTTAACACGGGAAGTGACAAATGAGAATTACACAGAAAGCAAGTATTTGGTATTTTGGTAGCTTCTTGACACAGCTGCCATGAAACCAACACAAGCTGGATTCAGCCAGATGGTAATGACTTAAGAGCAGGACTGCACAACTTTAAGAGCTGCAAAAAGGAGGTACCTGACCCCAATCAGGCAATTCAGAGTGTGTTACTCTGGCACCAATGTACTTTATACAATAAGCAAACAGAGTGAAACTACCTTGAAAGGATATCAAAAGAGCCCAAGGTTGGCTAGAGCTGTGTTTGAACTTTGGCCCCTCTCTAAAGCTCAGGTGCTGCTCTCCCTTCAGGCTCCTACCCCAAAGCTGTCTTCTAAGGACTGATGAATAACTAACCTTTTGCAAAATAGTGGCCAGAGGACTTGTAGAATAACCATCTGTGTTCCAGCTTCTCCTCAGCCTATGGTGATTTAAGCCCCAAACTGCTATTCCCAACAAGAGTGCCGTACCATCAAACTCAATTTAACTGTCAAAAGAGATGAGAGGATAGCAAGAGGATACTCTATAACCTTTCTTTCCAGGTTGGGCCACAGTGCAGTTAAAAACACACAAAAAAATGGAAGTCAAATGTCAACACAGAAGTTTAATTTGGAGGTCTGTGGACAGATGGAGAGTTGAAGTCCACTCCCTACCTGTTTGTAGGTCTTCTTTTTATTTATTTATTATACTAATTAGAAAAAATAAAAAATTCACAATTAAAAAAAAAAATGGAGTCAGAATTGGTATAGAAACTGATATAGAAATATTAATACACAATGTTTTATATATTTTTTCTAGAAAATTAATTTAATTAACATTGATTTGGAGTATTCTGTAATTAAATGTTTTTAAATTGTATCAAATTACATAAAACTGCAGTATGCTGTCACCATGCTATTTCGTTATTATTATTTTCAAGTGATAAATGATTGGAGGGCAACATAAATGCTTTCACTCTAAGCTACAGACAAGAATGTAGAGGTAGGTGATAAGAATGACTGGAATGGGAAACACTGCGACATCTGAGAGCTGGTTTTGACAGCACCAGCAGTGGCATTATAAGTAAAATGCAGAAGACTTTACATGGATTTACAGTCCGTGCAGCAGTAATAATCCTTGACATGCATTATTTTTGAACTACTGCTGCCCATATGCAATGTGTTAAGACAACGAACTTCCAAAAGCAATCGGAAGATGTCACAAACGTTACCACTCCACTCCGTAACACACCATAGTGAATCAGGGCAGGCCTCAGGGAGACTTTAAAGAAGTGGTGGAGTACAGCACCAAGGCAAAGAAAGCCCTCAGAGGTTTAAACTTCTGTCACTGTAACTTGGTATGACTCAGAGTCAGCAAATGCTGCAGCTGCTGCTCTTTCTCACACTACCTGTAAACAAATGAGCCCTGTGCATTTAGCAGCTCCTTTTTGGAAGAAAAAAAAAATATATATTTATATTATATTATATCTATATATTGTATTTTTATTTTTTTTTTCAGATTAGCGAAAACCTATCAATTTCTTGTGTTCTCTTTTAACCATAGATTTTACTTCACCAGGTTTCTTTTTTTTTCACTCTTACAGTATTGCACAACATCCCAAGTGAAAAGAAAGTGAAATAGATACATATGTATGGAATATATGGACCACAAAGCTCCTCCGTGTGTGTTCTCTGTTACTCAGTTTACAGTGGCAATAAGGATAATACATGTATAATTGCCACAGTTTTTTCACCTTTCATACCCATTCCAGTTTATTTAAGGGTCTCCGAGGGACTGATTTTAAGCATCCCATTTAACAGCCCTGAGAAAATACAAATCCACTAATCTGATTTAGAAAATATCCACTCACTTTGATACAAAATTATTTATTATTTATCAGGAAGATATATGCTATTATTGCAAATGATCACAGGGAATTTGGAAATACAAAATCAAAGTCAAAATGTCTGTTGTATACCTCCCATGCATAGATGGAGCCAGATATTGCTCGCTGGAAATATTTAAGACTGCCATTAACACAAAAAAAGTTCAGTATTTTCAAATGACTCCAAATCCCTTTTATTCTTAGAGGGTCAGATTCTGCAGCCACCTGATTCAGTTCCAGAGGGATGCAGTCTCCACTAGGACACAACTACACCCTCAAATACAGGCTCTGCAGTATGTTGATGTTGAATGGTGAGATATAAGTCCACAGTGAATCTGAATGTGCAGACTGAAACTATTTCAAACACACTGGCAGTTTTGAACATGTATTTATGGTAAAAATAATTCTGGAGTATCATGCTCTCTGTATACACTGATAGCTTTATTGGCTTTCTTTTAGCTGTATTTGAAAGACTTTGATAGTGCTCTTCAACAGACAGGACCTTGTAGAGCATGTCACCATTTTGATTATAGTCGTAAGGCGTGGAGTGCTATAATCACAGGCTAGGAAGTGGTGCACTGAGTAAAGGCCTGAATATATTTTACCACAGTGCATTAATAGATATTTATTACAAAATATTACTTATTTCTAGTGCAGTATTTTCTGTATGTAAAAAAACAAACAAACAAACAAACAAAATAACACTATAAACACAGTGTTAAACAAAATGACCTACTACTCTCACCTTACATAGACTTTCCTGTTTGCATAACCAAGGATGTCCTAACAAAGCAAATTTTTTATGTCTCATCAAACCTAAACATATGAAGTGTTCTTCTGTGGGCTAAATTTTGCAACAGTTAAATGCCTAATAGCTGCTGTTTTATCTGAGGTCGTGACCAAGTGTCTTGTTCTTCTGCCAGTTGCACTGTAGCTATAGCTCAAAGCAACAATAAATCAGTTATATACATGTTTAAAACAACAACAACAAATCTACTCTCAGAGGTCCAAACTCTCCGAGCCAACTTCTCTGACCTACTGATGTTAATGATATTTGCAGATCAGAGTCAAATTGTGAACGTAAGTGCAGGCATTTATAGTTTAGGGCAATGCCATTCCTTGCTTCTCAGAGTGTAGTTTAGCCAGAAAGGGTTTTATTCAAAAAAAAAAAAAAAAAAGTTAAAAGGGAGAATGACAGGAGAGAGACATGGCTCCTCCTCCTTCCACAAAGGATGCTTCCTCACTAGCAGAATCATCCTTTCCTTCTCCCTCCCTCAGTTTGACAATCGCAGAGTGCCAAGACACAGAAATCATCCTTCCACCAGTGACATCTGTCTCCCCAAAGAGCTCTGGAGGCAGTTATTGTGATAGCTTTGGAGTCTGTCATATCATTAGGTGAATATTGAATAGTCTGGAACTTCATTCTCTTAATGCTAGTTCTGCTGACTCTCATTTGATTGGCTGGAGTTAACTCGATGCATCATTTAATTTATTTTTGTTTTATTATTTTTTTGATGTGTGCTAAAAAGGGGAGGAAAAAAACTTAAATGAATTTATGTATAGGACTTATAGGTTAGGAATGCCTTCTCTTTCATTTATTCTGTGGCATATCCATAATTAACAGACGGCAACGTCCAGCTATGCTTCTACTGGAAATACTGAGCTTTCATTGTAGAACAGCTGATGCATATGAAAATGTAAGAAGGTTTTATGTGCCATTTCTTTGCAAACAGCGACTTCAGAATATTCTCATTACTGAAGCATAAAGAAAAAAAAAAGACTTTTTAAAATAACTACTCTCCTTAGAAATCACATTTTAAAAGAGTACCGATTAATATCAGAAGCAAGTTAAAGAAGTTTTAAGTATTATCCTTTTCAGCGTGGCTATCAATAGGAAGCTGACAATAGTATTATTGCTATTTACATATTGGTAACACGCTGGTATGAATTTGCATAACGTATTGTGGTTCTATGCTCTAGGGAGTTGCATTGTAACATATTGGTGCTTAATGAACTCTGAAAAAATTGATTTTCCACAGAGTAAATTAAGGAATGCATTATAGCTGTTAAAGCAATCTTAAGGGAAATCTGAGGCTTCCACTGCAGCACCATGCTTAGTAAGTAATAAATTACATGTTATACTTATTTGCCTTAATTCATGCTAATTTTGTCCAATTAATGTATCACAGTAATTCAGAAGCCTGTCACAGGAGAGCTAATTATTTATTGGATTTTTGTGTTCAGCTCCCTAGGAGTCTACTAGCAAACAAACTTGCGACTGTCTTTCTGTTAGGTCCACAGTGACATTCTTATGTCTTACTGTGGAAAGAAAAAGAGTTATTATTTTCACTTTAAGTTATAAAAATGGATCATTATTCATGTAAGTTATTTTTTTGTTTACAAACTGGTGTCACGTAGTGACAGTCTGCCATACTATTAGGATGAGATCCAATGTTTTTCCTCTTCCTGTAAATGCCTGAACATGACATAATTCTTATTAAAGACCACAGTGTTACTTTTCACAACCTGAAAGCTTCTGTCAGGTGTGTGTAAAGTTCAAGAAAAAAAAACTCTTCTCATTCTTTTCACTGAAACCTATGTTTTTCAAAATGCATCAGCTTGAAAAATCAAGCACAATATGCCCATATAAGTTGATATGCTTTTACAAGAATAGATTTTTAAATGTGGCAGAATGTTAATTCACAGTGAAAAAAAAAAAATGAATTATTTATGAGATTAATTTGTGCAATTCATACCTATAAATAATATGGCAGTTGCTAAATAATTTGCACAGAGTGATAAGATGCAGACATCACAGTTAAACAATAAGAGAGTCACCAGCTGTGAAATACCCACTATCTGCTAGCATTCTGTCATGCACAAGCGTTTACAGGAAATTATTTGTTGGGGGTGGAAAGTATTAGATCTGATACTCCGCTTCTTCTCATGGGTAGCAGGAGAATTCTTGTCAGTTGATTACTGTCTACGTGAAAAGAAGTGATATTTCTTTAAATGTATAATGCAAAGTGACGTTACCAGCAGGCTACATAAAATCATGTGATGTAACCTGCCATAATATGATGCACATGACCGACTGTGTCACAAATTTAAAAAAGATTTATTTTAGAAGAGTTGAAAAAAAAAAAAAATACCCCTACTCCTTTTCAGTCTGTTACCTTTGATCTGTGTCTGCCTATAGCCAAATGAATTCAGTAAACACCTCTGAGCAATATACCATCTTACACTTATTGTAGCTATTATTATCACTTAAAAAGCATCTGTTGAGTATTTCATAGTCTTCTACCACCGTTTTTGAGTATCATCGTTCCTAGAAAACACACAAAAAATTGACAAAAATTGACAAAATCCGTTCCTTGTTGCATGAAAAACAGTTGTTTAATTGTTTATGGCATTCCAAATTTGAAGTTGTTTTCTTTTTTTTTTTTTTTTTGCTTGACTTGTCCACTTCAGAAAATACAAAGCCTATACTTAATTTTAGGCTTAAATCCTGTCAAAGTCAACAGGGATGATAACTGAGTGTTCCCCTGAACTAGGAGTTTTATTTTCAAACTGCATTACTTGGACATTCAGGACAAGGGAATGGAAAAATATGGGCACCCCTTCTAAGGATAGGAGCATGTATGGCCGAAAATGCCATGCAAAGATGATGGCCATTTTATGAATGGTTTGGGAAAAGAGGCGGCTATGCAGAAGAGTAACAATCAGAAAGGAAATCCCAAGAATCTAGAAGAAAAGATCTTATGATAATGTCAGAAGATTCTTCTCACCAGCAAATACATCAGTTCTGAAAGCCCATTTGCCTGAAAAATACTGAGAAATTTTTCCACCTCTCAATCCTTTTCTTCCTATTAGTCGTCTGCATCATTGCCTATATAGAAGTTTAAATAGCCTCTTTTCATGAGGCAAAATCTGCACAACTTGACACTGAAATTTGTCTAAAGCACTAAATCATATAGAACAAGTGACAGATCGTTTGCATGGTAAAGATGTCACACTATACAGAAAAGGAAAAAGCCTAAAATATAAAAACAAGATTTGGATTCCCTTGTTGTTATGAATGTTTTAAAGTGTCCATGTTTACTCTCTTGTCAAGCTAATATGTTTGCTTCTGCTAGACGTAGCAGAAACTTATAAGCTAACTTTTGTGTTTCTTTGAACTAATATAGAAATTTGAAAAAATAAAATAAAAAATCCTTGGAGAGGGAAGGCTAGCTATGAAGAATGAGATATTCATTACAGAGCCTTGACTATGTTTTCTTCTTCCTTCTCCAAGCAACCCTTCTGAAGAGACCAACTGCACAATGGAGGTAGGGAGAGGAAGGGTACTATGTTTTCCTGTATTTTTTTCTGTTTATGCCAGCTAATTACCTCACTTTCCATGAAGGCATCTGCTCTTCTGCTTCTTATGTCATTGGATTCTTCTCCAATCATTCCGAGTATGACAAAAGAAATCAAATCTCAACACCTTCTTCCGCTACAGAAATTCATGAAAATCCTCCTTACAGTAAACACTTTTCTTGTCTTTACACTAAACACTTTAATTTCTGGAACTATAAATTTCCCAACATCAATATATTTTGTTATTCTGCCTGACACCTGACATATTCTGATACATTGGTTCTTTCCAACTTCCAAAGGCAACTTCTTTCTCCACACCTGGAACATCTTTGTCTCACTTCTTTCCTCTCCCACGCCCTCTTCCCCTCACCTTGGCAAAGATAAGCAAGCAAGGGGGTTCACAGAAGCCTTTTTGGACTGGCAAGATTTTAGTGGTCTTTCATCACCCAGCAAATGGAGGAAGGCTCTCTGTGAAAGCAAAACATGTATTTATGATCACATTCGAAATGTAAATAATTTGCATAATCAATGCTTATACATTGTTTTGTGCCATGCAAAATCTGTCCTGTTATGCCAACACGCCTTCTTTGTTAGACTGTGAGACATTTTTTAAAGTGATAGGGGAGTGATAGGGGGTGTAATTTAATGAAACAGTACCACCAGTAGTATCGTTCCTCTCTCAAAGGAAACAGGGAAAAAAAAAAGAAAAAGAAAATAAGAAAAAAAAAAAAAAGCCTATATACCTATATAAATTACAGAGATTTATAGAATCACCTGTACTCCCACTTGAGTCTGTTGCCTTTTTTCCTATTACTCTGAAAAGAGTCTGGGTCCATATTGCCTTTAACTTTGAATTTGGTAGTTGGAAACATGAGTTGTCTTTACTGACCCTTGTGACAGCATTATCCCAGTGATCCCAGATGGACAAGGGTCTACAAGGGAGCAAGTGCTGGGAGTCGTATGGACGGTGAACAAAAAAAAAAATACAAAAACAAACAAAAACAGGTAATAGGCTTTAGTGTCTAAAAATGTAATGAGCAATGCCTGAGTGCCCCAGTGATGAATGTTTAGCCTACAGAGCACAAATGAAATTTGAGATGGATATGCAAAGAAGGAAAGTCTGAGGTAGTTTTTTATAGAGTGAATTGTAGCAACGTGTAAGAAAAGGGGAAGGAAACTCAAAAGTGGCTATAAAAAGAGGCAGACTATTGTTACAAACAGAAACCATCCGCTGAATGAGATTTTCTAATGGATATATTCTGTAGATCTTTGCTTTCCTTCCTGACAGGAGTGGATGGAGACTATGAATATTCACAGCGCTGCTTCCAGGATTCACCCATGACCAAATTCCTCATCATGAGCACCATGAAGCTGATCACAAGTTCCTGTCACGTGTATGTGACTCTTACATTCCTGTTTCTGCTTCACTTCTCCCAAAGAGTAACAAAACAAGTTAGAACTGTTCTTCTGTAATTTGGAAGATGACTCTCCAATTTTATTCAGAGTTAGAAAACAAGCAGATTTGTTGCCTGTGATATTATCAAGATGGTTAGCAGAAATAACAAGAGTAACAAGAGTTCTGTTTACTTATCAGAATCTCATACTTTGTGGAT
The DNA here is from genome assembly GCF_047663525.1 of Anas platyrhynchos. Classification (NCBI taxonomy): domain Eukaryota; kingdom Metazoa; phylum Chordata; class Aves; order Anseriformes; family Anatidae; genus Anas; species Anas platyrhynchos. Next base: position 27,334,110 of record NC_092587.1, read on the forward strand.
TTCTTTCTTTTTTCTTTTTTTTCCTATACCTCCACCCCGCCCCCAATCTAGGGATTCTGGTGTATATTTACATGCTTTTGCAAGAGACAGGAAAGAAAAGAACACAGCAGTTGCTTATGCACTGTTTGCTGCCACATCTGCAGTTGCTGACCTCCAACGAAATACTTCTGAAGTTGCTTGCATTAGTAAACACAGGACCTATGGTAAACAACTACATAACTATAGTTCAATACAATCACTTACGAATAGCCCCAGTATGCAAGTGATTCCACCTGATGTGCATTTGACCCAGTGGTCTGTCAGAGAGTCACACCTCTCCTGCTGCTCATACAAAACTCCTTTCTTTCAGCATGCTACTGCAATTCACTTCTACTTTGTAAGTGGTTTACATTGTTCTGCTGAAATTAACAGGGATCTTTTCAGCTTTGAGATCTTCAGCTGAAATGTGTTATAGAAATGCAAATAAACTACTACCTTATTATTTTATGCAGAGACTGCTGTATAGATCTACCTAGCCATTACATTTACTTTCCATGCCTATCAGTATGCACTCAGAGATTGATAGATGATGGTTTTATAATTCTTAAATACTTTCTGATACCCTAAACCTATAGAGCCTTCAGACATTTTGTTCAGGAGATCTGGAATACTTTGCTACTTGAAATAAAAAGAGCTTCAATTGGCATGGTTTTAAATCCAAACATTTAAGGCATTGATTTTACTTAGTTTTTCTAAAGTAACTCCTTTAGGAAATTGAGTGCTACTTTGCTAATTTTAACTTTATTCATTTTGAAGTGCTCCAGGATACTAGCACAAAGGGCACTGTAAAAATTGCATTGTGCTGTATTAGGTTGAATAGGATGAGTTATAGAACTCTTTGAGACTTGCATTTCTAGAATTTAGTTATTAAAATGCTTATAATGCTAAAGGTTTTCATTTTATGTTTGGGCTTTTTTCCTTAATAATCATAGTTTCTAAGAAATATCTACCCTACACAGACCATCTCTGTAAGCTTTCTAATATTTTCTTTGTCAAATGGCTGTACAGAAAAATTTATAGAAGTTATTCACACCTATATAAATGTCATTTAAAACTCAATTTTTTATTGCCTAAATTATAGTAGAAGTTCATTTTTTATACCGCTTTTCCAGTGATGTATAATCTGTAAAATGATTTTTTTTTCTTTTGCAATATGATAAATATGCTCACTCTGTATAAATCTGAATATAGCATGCAAAAATTATTTTTGTTGCATAGTAAGAGTTCAGAACAGCCAGTGCAAAATGAAGTAATTCATGTGTTTGAATTTTAGAACATTTTTACTGTATGAGTTTTGGATGTTTGTAACCTACTACAGTAAAATTAAATGTATAAATACAACAAAGATTACATTAATTTTCCTTTGATGATTATAAATTTTATTCAGGATGCATCATCACTGATCTCAGTTTAAAATAAATAAATAAATAAATAAATAAGTTCAAAACACTTTAATTTTTAAAATAATATTATAGTGTTATAATGAGTTTTTTCCCATAAGTATCTCTTCAAGATAGTATAGTGTGCAAATGTAGAGAAAAAAGTAAGATTCTGATTTTTCCTCTCTGCTTTCTGGTGATTTGTCTCAATCTCATGCATACTCAAGTATACACTGTGAGGAATAAACACCTAACACAAACAGGCATAGAAATACTTTAAAAGCAATAAGCAAAATGTAAAAAAAAAAATTTAAAAAAAAAAAAGTTTGAGTTGAGAGAGGAAAAAATCAGAAGTATTCAAAAAGGTAAACATTGGCTTTGTATGGAATAAATGGAACTTTCCTTAACTGTTTTGTTTTGTTTTTTTTTTTTCTCAAGAGCAGTGAAAAATATTCTTCACATGTACCGTCTTGTGATTGTTTTCTTCCTTTCCTCCTTTTCCTTCCTTTCCTTCCTTTCTTTCTTTCCAGCCTCTCAACAAGGGATAATTTGTGAAGGGATAACTTAGTGTAGGAAAAACAAGGCAGATGAACTTTAAGTAGCATTTTAATAGATATACCACCAAACTTCAGCAAGTCATCGGGGAGACAGATCGATAGAATGTATGTTATCACTAACATCAAAAAGAATAGATCTATCACAGTAAAAAAAAAAAAAAAAAAAAGCCACAAACTATTTAAAAATTTAAAGCATTATCTATAGCATTTTTATTCAAAGCCTTTTTTGAACAATTGTGCTTGCTTCCACACTTCTCTGACAATAGAAACTACCCACAAACCTTACTCTCATGGTCAAATTTTTGCATGGGCTTTTTAACTCTCATGTGTAACTAGATTTGGTATGTGCTTCAGTTCTGTCTAAAATATACATGCCATTAAAAATATGGTAATAAGTCAGCCTAGTTTTAAAGGAAGAGGGCAATAGCACAGTCATCCCAAAGCAAAAAGCACAATAACAAATTAAATACATGTTTTATGTTTTATATATTATATCCATGATTATCACGATATAACATGCACTACATAGCATTTATCTTACCCTGCCTCAGTCAGATCCAAAAGAAATTGAAACCAATGGTTATCTTTTCATTGGTCTTGGAGTGTGTCTTTTATTTGTTTCCAGTGTGTTCTTTACTCTTATATTACAAATTATCCTTTTTCCTTCTTCACTGAGACCAAGGAAATTTGTGGTTTTATGTGGAACTTGCTTGTTCAGTGCCAAGGTATGGTAGGCTCTTTAATGATGAACAGACAGACAATTCAATGTTTCTGCTAAAAAGACCTATTGATTTGAGTAGCCCAGGGCCTGTAAAGACTCCTAAAGCCTGGGAAGCATTTATGGTAAAACCTAATTTGCCAGGAAAAACATAGCTGACAGTAGTCAGTAACAGGGCAACACAAACCAGAAGCCTCACCTAAAGCTGTGAGTGTATGCTTATGTAGCATTCAAATCCTGATGCTCTTCTGCGATCATAAAATAGGGAGACAAGACTTTCCAAGTGAAATGAAAACTGCAAATTTATCACAATTCTGTGATAAACAGCAGGGGAAATTATGGGCTGTGATTTTCCTACAACTTTAACTGTAAAATACTCTGATTGATCTAAATTAACACAATATAATAATCTACTTTTCCAGAAGTGAAATATGCAGTAAATTAGAAAAGAATAAAACTTTTGCATTTATAAACTGTACAATGGCTGTACTTTTAATTTAGAAAATAAAAAATCTACAAGCAGGTGGGAAATGTTTCTCATCTCTATGGGGAAAAATGTATCAAAAAAATCTTTTCTTTCAATTAAATGTCAAAAGTTTGCCTAGTAAGCAGACAGTTTGAAAACAAAGTTATTTAATCAATGCCTTGTTTTTTTTGTGTGTTTTTTTTTGTTTGTTTTTCCACCAAGAGTTTTGTGTAAGCATATGCAGTCTTATTTGTATGAGTTGCTTTTCTTGTACAAAACAATTGATACTTAAAATAAAATCACTTATGTAGGCTGCATTTATCATTTTTTTTAATTGTGAATTAGGCTTGAGGTTTCATCCACTGTGGTTGTTTAGAACTGGATTAAAGCACATACCATTTTTCCCCTTGGAGTTTGGATACAAAGTAGAATATCCTTACAAATTCATGGAAATACATCGAGATGTCAGATTTAGACATTTTGTTCCATGGAAAATTTCAAATAGGAAGCAAAATATAAGAAATTTTATTATTATTATTATTATTGTTGTTGTTGTTGTTGTTATGAAAACCTGCCATGCTGCCTGCCAAGAACTATGTTTCAAGTATCCTTTGATAGAGGGTTGCATAATCAAAATGCTATAATATTTTAATATTATAAAAATAATATAATATAAAAATATTATAAAATTATTATAATATTTTATATACAATGATCATCTTTCCTAGATAATCTGACTAATGAAACCCCCCGGGAGACATAACATAGCTGGGCAATCCAGCTACCCTTTCTTTAGTACAGAGACAGGGAAAATCACCAGTGCATATGGTAATGCTGTGCACTTGCAAGTAAAACAACCCAAATATCAAACCAGTGTTTTGGCTATTGCTGAGCAGTGCTGGCACAGCATTATAACTCTCTCCAAATCCCACCAAGCCAGAAGGCTGGGAGTGGGCAAGATCTGGGGAGGGGACATTGCCAGGGCTGCTGACCTAAACTGATCAACGGGATATTCCATACCGTATGGTGTCACACTTAGCAATAAAGGGTGGGAGAGGGGAAGGAGAACACGTGGCTTTCATTATGAAGATGTCTGTTCACCCAGACTACTAAATGTGTTGAGGTTCTCCTTCCCTGGACATGGCCAAACATTACCCATTGATGGAAAGTAGGGAATAATTGTTATTTCTCTCTCTTTGCTTATGTGCAGCTCTGCTTATTTTTCCTTCCCTTCCCTTCCCTTCCCTTCCCTTCCCTTCCCTTCCCTTCCCTTCCCTTCCCTTCCCTTCCCTTCCCTTCCCTTCCCTTCCCTTCCCTTCCCTTCCCTTCCCTTCCCTTCCCTTCCCTTCCCTTCCCTTCCCTTCCCTTCCCTTCCCTTCCCTTCCCTTCCCTTCCCTTCCCTTCCCTTCCCTTCCTTTCCCTTCCCTTCCCTTCCCTTCCCTTCCCTTCCCTTCCCTTCCCTTCCCTTCCCTTCCCTTCCCTTCCCTTCCCTTCCCTTCCCTTCCCTTCCCTTCCCTTCCCTTCCCTTCCCTTCCCTTCCCTTCCCTTCCCTTCCCTTCCCTTCCCTTCCCTTCCTTCCTCTTCCTTGGAGAATCAGAGAATCACAGAATTTCTAGGTTGGAAGAGACCTCAAGATCATCGAGTCCAACCTCTGACATAACACTAACAAGTCCTTCACTAAACCATATCACTAAGTTCAGCATCTAAACGTCTTTTTAAGACCTCCAGGGATGGTGACTCCACCACTTCCCTGGGCAGCCCGTTCCAATGCCTAACAACCCTCTCGGTAAAGAAGTTCTTCCTAATATCCAACCTAAAACTCCCCTGGCACAACTTTAGCCCATTCCCCCTCGTTTTGTCACCAGGCACATGGGAGAACAGACCAACCCCCACCTCACTACAGCCTCCTTTAAGGTACCTGTAGAGAGCGATAAGGTCACCCCTGAGCCTCCTCTTCTCCAGGCTGAACAAACCCAGCTCCCTCAGCCACTCCTCGTAAGACTTGTTCTCCAGACCCCTCACCAGCTTTGTCGCCCTTCTCTGGACTCACTCGAGCACCTCGATGTCCTTCTTGTAGCAAGGGGCCCAAAACTGAACACAGTACTCGAGGTGCGGCCTCACCAGAGCCAAGTACAGGGGGATGATCACTTCCCTAGTCCTGCTGGCCACACTGCTTCTTATACAAGCCAGGATGCTCATGGCCTTCTTGGCCACCTGAGCACACTGCTGGCTCATATTCAACTGACTATCAACCATCACTCCCAGGTCCTTCTCTGCCAGGCAGATTTCCAACCACTCATCTCCCAGCCTGTAGCTCTGCTTGGGGTTGTTGCGCCCCAAGTGCAGGACCCGGCACTTGGCCTTGTTGAACTTCATACAGTTGATCTCAGCCCATCGGTCCAGCCTATCCAGATCCTCCTGCAGAGCCTTCCTGCCCTCAAGCAGATCGACACACGCACCTAACTTGGTGTCATCTGCAAACTTACTGAGGGTGCACTCAATGCCCTCATCCAGATCATTCTTCCTTCCTTCCTTCCTTCCTTCCTTCCTTCCTTCCTTCCTTCCTTCCTTCCTTCCTTCCTTCCTTCCTTCCTTCCTTCCTTCCTTCCTTCCTTCCGAAATTATCCTCATCTTAACCCATGAACCTTCTTCTTTTCCATCATACTTTCTACTACCTCTGTTCCTTTGAGGTGGGCGAGTGAGAGAGTGGTTGTGGTGGACTTCAGCTGGCCATCGGAGTGAAACCACCACACTTCGTATTTTCATATGACTACCACAAAATTTTAGCAATTTAAGTTCTTTTTATTTTCTGTAAAAGGACACAACACAACAGTCTTCTTCTGAATGGGGTTTATGGTTCAATTTACATGTTCAGCTGAGTGGAGTAAATATAAAAATTATATATGGACCTTTTGATATATTTCTGCAGTTGCAATTGTCATTAATTAAAACAAAATATTAGTTTCAACGAATGTCACCCTTTGTATTCACTTCTGAAATACAGCACCTTAAATATATGATGACTGCTTTGAAGTCAATACATTCAGTCCAGTGTAATGACAACAGATTCTACTCTGTGACACTAAAAATCTCCATCTATACTTGTACTTTATAGCACATTATAGTATAGGCATACAAATTTGATGGGGGGAGGGGAGGGGCAGGACCAAAAATGTTGAACTTTGCATTTTTGTCTTTAACTGCTATTTCAGTGAAAGAATTCATAGATACTTCACTTTTGAGATATGTAAATAAGAGATGAGTGAATCAAACTTCACAAGTATTAGTCAGCAAGTACATTTTAAATCCTTTCAATTCCACTAATCAGATACTCTTACATCTATACCACTAAAATAATACAAAATGTTTGGAAAGATCTGGAGAGATCATCACTTTAACGTTTACCCCAAAGGAGGTATCAGCACTTACAAGGGCACACTTTATAACTTTTTTTTCCTTTTTCTTTTAACCTACCACATCATGAAGGTACGCAGAAAGTCATTTTTACAAGATTTACAATAGCCTAGTCCTGCCATACAGCGGTATAGTTGTATTGGGTTTATGTGGCAAGGTTTAGGTGCCAGGGGACTGCAAGGGTGGCCTCTGTGAGAATCCAGAAGCTGCCCCATGTTAGATAACGGCCAGTTTCAGCTGCTCCAAAGGAACCTGTCACTGCCCAGGGCTAAACCAGTAAACAATGTTTGCACCTCTGTGAAAGGCACAAAAAGAGAAAATTAAATTAAAATAAAATAAAATAAATAAACCTGCTGCACAACAGCAGCTGGGAGAGTGAGGAGTGAGGAGTGAGAACCAGCCCTGCAGACAGCACGGTCAGTGCAGCAAGAGGGCAGGAGGTGCTCCAGGCATGCAGCAGCAGTTCCCCGGCAGCCCACTGGAGAGGCCCCTGGTGGAGCAGGCTGTCCCAGGGGTAGATGGGAAGGTGTTTTTAGTTTGTGTTTTTGTTAATTTGTTTGTTTCTCACTGCCCTAACTCATTGGTAATAGGTAATAAGTTTTATTAATCTCCCTATGCTGTCTGTTTTGCCCATTATAATAATTGTTGAGTGATCTCCCTGTCCTTATCTCAACCCTTGAGCCCTTTTCGTTGTATTTGCTCCTTCTTTTCCTTTGAGGAGGGAGAGAGAGAATGGTTGTTGTGGAGCTCAGCTGCCCATATGGGTAAAACCATCACAATGGTTTACATATATATATTTGTGGCTCATAAAAGGCCAGATATAGGAAGGCAGATGCAGTGAAATATGAGACACTTAAATGATTTGCAATTTTCTGTATCTTCACAGAAGGTCTGCCTCAACACCCATTGAAAACAATAGGAATTATTTACCTTTAACTTCCAGAGGCTTTGGAGCAAGCCCTATCCAGGCCCCAGTGTGGAATAATGACATGCACAACTGTAAGCATACAATGTTTCATACAAATTTGTATATTTAAAGCTTATTTATTTGAAAGCCTGATCCATAAATGAACACAAGTCAACACGAATGTTGTAAGATTATTTCTCCAGATAAATTAAAACATCAATTTTAAGATGAGGACACATTAATTAATAACATAACTGGTGAATGTAAGGGTGTTTTGCCCTCTTCTCTTACATGCTTTTGTTGCATATAATTTCATACACCTGAATAACGAGCAATTTCTTCTTGCAGCTCTAAGAACAGCTCTTAACAAGGCTACAAGGACAACTCACATGAAAAATTTAGATATCTACAGAGAATCTCTAAAAAACACTAAAGCTTTGTTTTACTTGTTTCTTGACCAACAACCTTTTACCATTCTGAGTATTTCCTGTACAATGGAGACATTAATAGTTACCCTCAGTCTGTACCTTATCTTTTACTTAGGCAGTGCATTCGCATTTCATGTCCTTTCACAGTGCAGTTCACTTGGAGACAAAAGCAAGAGGAATTTGTTTCAGTTCAGCTATTCCGTTTTAAAAGACACTTTCCAGCTCACTTACAGAAGCTGCCAAAAGGGAAATCAAGGATTGAGATTAGCATTTTTTTCCAAGATTTGAAAGACCAGTAAATTCATGGGGATTTTTTTTTATTTGTCATTGATTAAAGTGTCCTTACAGTATTTTCTTATTGATGGACTGTCAACATGGGACAGCTTTAAAGTATACCTTTAATTGTAGAGTTTTCCAAGATGTCATAATCAAATCTTAAATTTATCCTGTTGGAAATTGATTCCAAGTATTACACTTATCCAACAACTGCTATTGAATCTGTTTTCCTACAAGAACAATAACAGACTAATTATGTTAGTTATACATTAGTCTCAGGATGGGCATTCTAAGCACATTGCTGATCTTTCATTTGTTTACATGCTGCTCAAATGTAGTGTTATCATAATACATATATATATATACATATATATAATGCAGTATATTATATGACATGATCAGGAAATGTTTTACCCAAATATTTTTAAATACTACTAAAAAAAACAATGTCAAATAGTTCTTCAAGCTTTTATCTTACATAATAAAAAGTGAAGATTCATTCTATTAGAATTTAATTAATTTAAAATTGTACATGGAATTTTTACTGTTTCATAGAATCTTAAAAGCATAGAATATCCTGAGTTGGAAGGGACCTGCAAGGATTATGAAGTCCAACTCCTGGCTTCACACAGGACCACCCAAAAATCAGACCCTGTGTCTGATAGCACTGTCCAAAAGTTTCTTGAACTTTAGCAGGCTCAGTGCCATGACCACTGCCCTGAGGAGCCTTTTCCAGTGCCTGACCACCCTTTGAGTGCAGAACCTTTCCCTAACCCCCAGCCTGACCCTCCCCTGTCTCCCAGCTTCATGCCGTTCCCTCAGGTCCTGTCACTGTCCCTGGAGAACGGAGCTCAGCACTTGCCCCTCCGCTCCCCTCGTGAGGGAGCTGCAGGCCACCATGAGGCCTCTTCTCATTCTCCTCTGCTCTGGGTTGAACAAATAAAGTGACTTCAGCTGCTCCTCATACTTCTTCCCCTAATGACCCTTCACCACCTTTGTAGCCCTCCTTTGGACACTCCATGTTCGTCCATGTTCGTTCCATGTTCGTCTTTATACTGTGGTGCCCAGAACTGCACACAGTACTCAAGGTGAGGCTGCACCAGCACAGAAAAGAATGGGACAATCCCCTCCCTCAGAAGACTAGCAATGTTGTGCTTGATGCACCCCAGGATACAGTGGGCCCTCCTGGCTGCCAGGGCACACTGTTGACTCATAGTCATCCTGCCATTGACCAAAACACTTTTACCCTTTCTGCAGGGCTGCTCTCCAGCTTCTCATTCATTTTGTTACAAGGTATACAATGACTATTTATTACCATTATTTATTAACAAATGAACTCAAAGAGGATTACAACCTTACTATAAAAAATACTGGTTTAAGTAGATGTGGAACCAGTCACTGATTCAAAGCCTCAATATGAGGGAACCTATTTCATCAAGAACTTGTAGTGAGTCTTTTGGCTGCTGCTTTCCATTGCAGAAATGCTGGAAAGAATATGATAATTCTTCTATTCTTCTGTCTACCTTATCTGCAGCTAGTACATGAAATCTCATCACATAGAGACTGCTGTTAGTCATGGACTCCAAAGATTCAACTGTTTTTCTTGTCTCTATATTGGGAAATGAAATAAAAGCCCTCTCCAACAGAAGTCTTAGCACTAGGTAAGCATACAGTACAAAATCACTCTATACATCAATTCCAAATATGGTGTGACAGCTATTTTCAGATTATATTCTCCAAAATTCCAAGAGATAATGACCTGTCTCCAGGTCCTCTTGGTATCAGATCAGCCCCTGTTACTTTCTTGGTAGAAAGGGCTAAAAAGCTCTACCAAAGTCATGTATTACAAAAGCACTTTGATATTTTCTAGATCAAAACTTTCTACATAAATGTACAGTATTTTCAAAATTATTAAGCAACAATAGCAGCAGAGCTACTAATCTACTTAAAGGTCAAAGACACAACCCTGTCATGTTTTGTCAGGAGAGGGTGGAATAATTTCTCATTCTGGAGATTTTATGGTTACCAAACTGTTCTTTCAAGCCTGAACCGTTAAGAGCTATATTTCTATACATATTACTGTGAATTTCTGGACATAGAATCACAGAATGGGTTGGGTTGGAAGAATTTCCTCCTAAAGTCTAATCTAAATCTCCAAATCTCCCCTCTTTTTGTTTAAAACTGTTTTCCCTTCTCCTGTCATTATCTGCCTGAGTCCTGGGCAACCTACTTGAGTAGGAGAGTTGACAAGATGACATCCAGAGGACCTTTCCAACCTTAACCATTCCTTGATTCTATGATTCTGTGAATAAGTAGATAAAAAAAAAAAAAAAAGAAAAAAAGAAAAAAGAAAAAAAAAGACACCATACTATAATGGTGACAGTACTTGAAAATATAATATATATTAAAAAAAAAAAAAAAAAAAGAACAATATATATTGTAATCCATTAATATGGTACATTTTCATAGTTTCTTGTAAGGTTTGGAACTAGATCAAAAAAGGTAGGTTTCAGCAATGGAAAATAATATCAATTGGCATTTTTTATGTCTCTTACAAAGTGGAATCATAGAATGGTTTGGGTTGGAAGGAACCTTAAAGATTATCTAGTTCTAAACTCCCTGCCATGGGCATGGATGCCTCCCACTAGACCACTTTGCTCAAAGACCCATCCAGCCTGGCCTTGAACACTTCCAGGGATGGAGAATCCACAGCTTCTTAGGGCAACCTGTTCCAATGCCTCACCACCCTCATAATAAATATTTTTTTCTTATATCTAATCTAAATCTACCTTCTTTTAGTTTAAAACCATTACTTCTTGTCCTATCACTACACTGCCTGATAAAGAGCCCCTCTCCTGCTTTCTTGTAGCACCTGCCTAGAGGTACTTGAAGTCCTCTCTAAAGTCTCCCTGGAGCTTTCTCCAAGTTGAACAACCCCAGCTCCCTCAGCCTGTCTTTATAGGGGAGGTGCTCCATCCCTTTGATCATCTTTGTGAATGTTGATTTATCTCCAGCAGAGGTCTGCACTGAGCACTATTGTCAACATTCCCACCAAGAAAAAATACTGCCAAAACTGGCTGAGATAGTCTAAGACCTACACAAGGGACAAGGCCACCTATGGGGGTCCTTACGTTAATATTGGCATTGGGCCTAAGCCTTGATTTAAGTTCCCTGGCAACAGATCTATTAAAGCTATATTACTCAGATTCACACTGCCCCTGAAAGCTTTATTAAATGATTATTTCACAGCATGGAAGGAAATGCACTGAAAATTAATGTGCAGCATCAGCCAGTCATGGCTCATAGCTGAAATATGTTCTTTATGTCAAAAAGTAGAGTAAGAAAATGTAAGTGAAATTCTTCTCATTAACTTTGCTTATCTAATCTGGCTTCTAGGGCTATAGTCAGTGGGAAGAAATGGCCATTTCTAGAGTTATTTCATTTTTTTTTTCTGTCTTAACAGACCAGTCTCGGGTAGGATGCATTGCCCTCTGGAAGTGCCTCTAAACTTCTGCAGACCATTGAAGAAGCCCAGCTGCCTTGATGGAGTGCCAGAAGTCAAAGAACATGAACTCTAATGTATGTGAAAGGAATAAGATTTGATTTATCCATCTGACCCATGGGATTTTGACAGGCTAAGAGAAGCATCCTCAGTGTATACAGGATTTATTGTATTAGATTTTCCTTTTTGCAGAAAACTATTTGAGACAACTTCTGCCAAGTGAAATCATGCCCACACATATTTCATCAAGAGAATTGTTCAGAAACAGTTAATTATCTAAACATCTAAAGTGTTGCCACAGTCAGAATATACTTATTTTCTTCTATAAAAACACAACTATGTGTTTTATGAAGGTGATTTTTAATGAATGGTTAAGACCTCTAAATAATTTAAAGATACAATTTAATCTTAACAAAATTTGTCATTTTACAATATTACATTGCTAAGAAATGTAATAATTTAGATCATACAGTCCTAAAGTTATGAGCAATTAAATAAATTGGCAAGTTCTCCTGCTTACTTCAATTAATTTAGAAGGTAGAGGATAGGAAGAAGCCGGGCAGGCAGTTCCCATTCCTGTGGGCAGCAGGTGGCAGTCCAGAGTTGACTGACAGGTCTTTGTTAGAGTGGAATGGAATGGAAATGGAAATGGAAATGGAAATGGAAATGGAAATGGAAATGGAAATGGAAATGGAAATGGAAATGGAAAGGAATAGAATAGAATAGAATAGAATAGAATAGAATAGAATAGAATAGAATAGAATAGAATAGAATAGAATAGAATAGAATAGAATAGAATAGAATAGAATAGAATAGAATAGAATAGAAGGTTCCTTTCAACTGGAAGGGACCTTCAAAGATCAAGTCCAACTGCTTGACCTCTTTAGGGCTAACCAAAAGTTAAGGCATATTATTGGCATTTTAAGGCATATTAAGGCATTGTCCAAACAGCTCTTGAACAGGCATGGGTCATCAACCACCACTCTAGGAAGCCTGTTCCATTGTTTGATCACCCTCATGAGAAATAATTTTTTCCTTATATCTAGTCTGAACCTCTTCTGTCACAACTTTGTGTCCTTCCTGTGCATCCTGTTACCAGGGAGAAGATAACAGCACCTCCCACTCCACTTCCCCTTCTCCAGAAGTTGTAGAGAGTAATGAGAGTAAGAAGTCACCCTTCAGCCTTCTCTTCGCCAAACTAGACCACCCAAGTGTCCTTAGCCCCTTCTCAAAGGGTGTGCATTCCAGCCATTTTACCATCTTTATTGTTCTCTGAATGCTTTCAAGGACCATGACATCCTTTTTATATTGAGGAGCCCAGAACTGCATGCAATATTCAAGGTGAGGCTTCACTAATGCTAAGTAGAGTGGGAGAAACACCTCTTTCAACCAGCTGGCTATGCTGTGTTTAATGCATCCTAAAATGCAATTTGCCATTTTGGTTGCCAGGGCATGCTGCTGGCTCATGTTGAGCCTGTTGTCAACCAGCACTCCCAGATCCCACTTTCCCCTGCCCTCCCCAATTTTTATTTCTAGATGGAAATCTCTCCTTGTTATGGTACTTGTCTAGTCTGGTTCTGAAAATCTCCTAGACTTTTCTGTCTGCTAAATAACAAATTCACACTGGTGATTTAGGGTAAAAGTGCTATTTATGGGGAATAAGATTCATGTTTTGTTTTGTTTTTCAGAAACTCATCCACCAGACCGTACTAACAGACCTTAATTTAAATAATCTGGAAAAACATGTACAGAAAATATGAGGCATAGCAATCTTTTATCTCTTAGGTCTTGATATGTTTCACAGCACAGCATATGTAACTCAGATCTCTTCAAATCTCTTTAACTGTAAACAAAGCAATACTGGATAAGAGACAAGCACATATAACAAAGTGGTTGAAATAGTGTAAGATCAGTATCCTTGTTCATAAATTTGATGGTCCAAAAGGTCAAGTTTTGGCTATGTAGAATATGTAGAAGAGGTTACAATCTGACAAGTTGAACTGGTTTTTTGTTTTTGTTTTCTGTTTTTTTTAGCTTTCATTGTTAACCTCTGGAAGAAAAATACATATTGTTACACATAAAAGAAAAATGATACTAATATGTGCATCAAATTTATCAAACATCCATAGAAACATTCTGGAAATCTCACTTTATTTGTTACTCATCATTCTTTCATTTTAGGTAGTCTGGTGGCCCATATGAATATTAAACCTTGTTAATGAAGGAGGTAAACAAGAAAATTTGGAAGGAACAGTAAGAAACTTAAAACTTTCCACACAGTGATATTTTTTCCTAATTATCAGAAAAAAAAATATTTTCTTATTAATATACACAAATATAAACATTGAAAATGCTAGCTAATTATTATCTGTATATAATTACACAGGTCATTCATAGCCAGTAAGACAAGCAGTCACTCTTTCCACCTTGCAAAATTATGCTCACAGGGATAGATAGCTCAAGTTTATAAAAAGGACCAATAATGATCATTTACATAATTTGCAATGTTGAATTATTTTTATTTGCCAGTTCTGGGAAACTGTCTAATGGTTTGAATTGCCATTGCCCGACTGTCTGCTTATTGAAAATGAATCTGAATTGCATGGTGCTCCCTGTTCTCTGTTTCATGTAACTGCCAATAGAATTTCTAACATCTTCACCAGAAGCTATCTAATGTAGTTGCAATGCTGAGCTAGATGCATTTTAAGAAGATATTTTGTTAATAAATGTTGCTAAACATATTAAAATGTATGAATTTAGAACCCGTGACAGTCTACATGAAAGTAAAGCTCTGAACAAATGCCATTAAAATTAGGACTAATAAAAATATCCTTTTTCTCAAGGAAATTTAACATTTTTGAGAATGTTTATTGACCTACTAATTCTGTTAGGTTTGCTAAGTTTATGTTCAGTAAGCAACAATTGTTTGAATAAATCTGCACCAATAAAAAGGAAGTCTATATTCATCATCTATCATCATTTTGACTAAAGAACTGAAGTTTGGTAGTCTTTTATCATGCATACATTCATTTGTTCGCAGTTGATGTATCAAGACTTTTAGTTCCTGGTACATTCTTTCTAAATTCTTCTCCACATAATTCTAATCCTAACATTTGTGAAATCTCAGACACTAATTTTATGAGATTCTACCCAAAGTATTCATACAAAACACCTGTTTAGAAATTTCACATAATTTGTCTTACAAAGAAAGGAACTCTTTATTCCGGAACACTCTGTGGCGTTTTTACCGTGCTAGGCAGCTGAACAATCGCTTTCTCACTCCCCCTCCTTAGAAGAGGAGGGGAAGAAGCAAAGGAAAGAACACCTCATGGGTTGAGATAAGGATAATTTAACTAAAAGGAAAAATAATTATTAAGGAAAGATTATTATTAATTAAATAATTTAACTAAAGGGAAAAAGGGAAAGGGGAAAAGGGAGCGGGGAAGAAAACAAAATAAAACAAGTAAAGGCTGTGTGGAAGTGCAGAGGAAAGAAACTATTCTGTACTTCCCACAAATGAGCAATGCTTGACCACGTCCTTGAAGCAGGGCCTCAACACACATAGATGCTGTTTGGGAGGGCAGACGTTTTTGCAACGAGAGCCCACCCCTCCCCTCTTCTTCCTTTTTCCACCTTTTATTGCTGAGTGACATCACATGGTATGGAATATCCCTTTGGTTGGTTTAGGTCAGCTGCCCTGGTTGCTTTCTCACTTTTTGCCCACCCCCTAGGAGGGTTAGAGAGAGTCCTGATGCTGTGCCAACACTGCTCAGCAGCAGACACAACACTGGTGTGATACCACTGCTGTTCTAGTTACAAGTGCAGAGCACAGCACTGTATGGGCTGCTGCAGGGAAAGTTAACATCCCAGCCAGACTCAGTACACACTCTCATGTGTGAGAGGTTATACTTACTTTAGTGATGTTCAAAAATCATAGACTGAAAACAGCTTTACGTTTGTTTTTTTTACATTTTCAGCTATATCTAGGGTAGTGTGAAGTCATACATATGTGACCACTGCTCAGCTGAGAAGTGATAACTTACAATACCACAACACATCCAATGCTTTCAGTTTCTGTGTTCTCTTACAATCAATAGAGCACAATGGTGGTATAAAGATTTTTTTCAACCACACACTTTGGGTTGAGAGTTGCACCTTGATACAGACATGGCAGAAAATTTTGCCATGCGAGTAAATTGTTTAGAGAAGTTTTCAACCAGTCTCTCATACATAGCTTCCTTCACAAATTTTACAGTAATCACTCCAGTAGACAATATTTTAAAAACAAAAATATGCATACACAAAATATTGATATTATATATATATATACAGATATGTTTGAACATCAATGTATTCAAACATTATTTTATAAAGAAAATATAAATGCATAAAGAAAAGAAACTGAAGCCAGGTATTATAGTCAGTAGTGATGACCAAAAGCATAGGCATTTGACCAACTGTATGCTAGCTAACATCAATAACTGGTGAAAGAGTCATCCAGAACTTCATAAAAGTCTTTTTTTTTTTTTTTTCCCTACCCTGAAGTGTTACCATGTCCAAGTAATAATAGCACAGTTTTATTCCACAGAGCCAGCCCTTTTGAGCATTCTGAACTGAATCTGCTGACTTCAGTAAGGAGGAAAAAAAAAAAAAAAAAAAAACAACTTTTAATGCTTTTTATTGCAGCTAGACCTGCAAAACCAGCACAGCCGAGAAAGATGTTTTCTGTTCCTTGTTGTTTGTCTTCAATAGAATTCTTTAAAATGCCAATGACGGAAAAAAAAAAAAGGCCCATTTGTCATAGGTCATTGAATGTAGAAGTTCCCAGGCATGAGCTGTGCTACGGAAGCAAGATTCTGTGCCTGTATATATGCTTGCAGGACTGGTGCCTCATAAATGACTTGGAGGCAATGCATCTCTTCTATGAATCAAATGTAGAAGGGAATACACACCATGCTTTGAAAAACAGCTCATGTCACCCAAATCACTTACGTGTAATCTTACACCAGTCCAAAGCCCAGTGTCTCTGAAGCAGAGGAGGCAAGCAAGTGCACAACTCTAGACAGGGTTTTGGTGTCAAGGCTGTTCCATACCATCTCCATACCAAGCTGTCTCCATATTAACTGCAATGCCGAACACAGACTCCCCTTGGAATCAAAGAAGAACTGCTAGCAGAAGGCTTTTTCCTGAGGGATGCTGTTGACACAGGAAATGATTTTTGCTGTTGATCTGCCACATCTTAGATTTCCTATTCTTAAATATGTAACAAAGCCTGTTTTCCTCTTGGGTAATTTTTAGTGCAACTCGAAGCTTCACTTAAGGGGGTCTATATTTGTTATAGACTGTTGATATATTAATAATAATAATAATAATAATAATAATAATAATAATAATAATAATAATAATAATAATAATAATAATAATAATAATAATAATAATAATAATAATAATAATAATAATAATAATAATATACTTGCCACTGATTTTTTATCCATGGTATAAATTAGGACGATTGCTAATGTTAATGTGACTGTGAAGCAAGCAGTGCCTAGAACAGGCACCTGCTGAGACTTTCGTTAATCAAAAGTAAATATTTTTTAAACCACACATGCACTCCATGCAACATATGATATGCTGTGTCTTTTATAACATGAACTACTCACTTGTCATTTTAAAAAGTAGATTTAATTGATTTTCAGATTTCAAGCTTCATCTACAAGGACCTTTTTTTTTTTTTTCTTTTTTTTTTTTATTGCACTGGCTTCTACTTTATTGTTTCATTTTATGTTAGTCTGTTGAGATCACTTTATATGAGATAGTTTCTTCTTAGCCATATTTTATTGAAATGTCAACTAGTACCAGGGATCTTTCCATGGGTTTTTGAAACTTAGAAGTAGCTTGGCTCTTACATGATACTTTAATAATGTTGCCAATCCTCTGATAAGTTGTTCACATCAGATATTTAGCCCCAATACCTAATGCTTGAGAATCTACATTGATTCCCTTCACGTTCCTCCTCTGCATTCCAAGATTTATGAATATTAAGTTGTGCTTGCCCCAGAGCAAAAGTATACTCACTAAGATATTTGCTGAGATCAGGAGTCTCTCTGCCCCATTTTTTAAACAAAGGCATTAATAAGGAAGCACTATAAAATGTACAACAGTGAAAAAATATGGAAAATTCAGTATTTTTAATAAAGTAAGAAAAAAAATCCTTTAGTTCAAAGCGCCCTATCTGAGCTATCCTAAATAATGCAAAAGAATAACAATTTATGACACTTGTACAGAATTATATCTGCTAAGAAGTGTGAATGAACCCTGATTTCTAAAACTATGACTGTTATTTTTAAAAACAGTGGTCACCTATAGTAAAAAAGATATCATTCTCTATAATTTTATAATTATAACACAAATACATGAACGGCTTTCATATACAACATCTTCAGAGTTCAGTTAGGCCCAGCAGAAATGATTGTGTCATTACCCAGCAAGAACATAATGATTTTTTGTTCCAAGAACAAAATCCAGGAAGTTGCAGACCTATGCAGAGGGTACATATGTACACCTTTTGATGCTGAAATATCTTTGAAATATCTTTCATCATGACTAAATGATCTTTATAATTTTACATGCATATGTAAATACGTGTACTTTTTAAATTCTAGAAATGGTATTTCTTTCTTCTTTTTTTTTAATAAGTACATTTCTTAAATTTCATTCTAAAGAAAATAAGAAACTTATTTCAAGTAAGCTCAAAGTCATATAATTGAGAAGGAAGAAAAATCAAATAAGAAGACTGCATGAGGTGGTTTACTAATTTGCCAACAGGTGGAATAAACATACTAAGACAAAAACTTTTCATTAAGTATCAAACCAGACTAATGTTAAACATTCATGTAAGCACATATTAAAATATTCGATCCTCAGTTTCTAAATTGTATTACTTCTGTCCCTCTGTTTGTAATTACATTGCTTTCAATTTTATATATTAAATAGTTTCCTAGCTGCTCTTTAGAAAGTAATAAATTGTTTAATTTTAAAAGTGACTCCACATGATTAAGATAATTCAAGAGATACAACTGAATAATTTTTTTTTTTTTGCACAAACCTTTATATTAAACCAAAAATAGAGCTCTATTGTGTTTATTAATGCAAATATTCTTATGGAAATAAAAAATATATGTATATTTGGTATTCCTAGCAGGTGCTGATAAGCCATCACTGAAATATCTCAAAGCAATTATTTTTCAGCAATTTCCTCCCACTGTTATTCTATATATTCTACTATACTGAGCACAAAACAAGATGTTGGTATTTCTCAGTATAGCATCTACTGAATTATAAATTAAGATGGCTATAAATTAGATTGTAAATTAATAAGCACAAAAAGGCACCCCTTGAATATAGAAAGCTTAGTCTGTGTGGGAGAGAACTCGCTTCCCCACTAGCATCAAGGCTGACACTCAAGATACTTTGGGATAATGCTCTTATTTGCCACACTGGCAGAAAGAAGAAATTACCTGGTTTGAAGAAGAGCTAGTGAAATTTATTCTTCTATTTACTGGCAATTGCTATGTAGGGTATTATATGGATTCCCGGATAGCATTAATGGTTCTGTTTTCTGCATGCCTCAGGCCACAGGGCTGTGATTATTTTTAATCAGTTTCAAGCCTCCCCACCCTAAGCTGTGCTTTGGTTATCTTCAGACTAGATCAGAACATTGCAGTCTACCTACCGTAACACTTGGAAGTTTCCCTGAGGTTTTCAGGCAATGTAGTATGCAGCCAAAATGAAAGTTCAGGTCCTTTCCTTCCCCTTCCTCTCCCTACAGGAACTTCATTGGCTGTTCCCTGTTTCCCATTAGTAGTCCCAGGTACTACAATGGTCACTAGAAATCCTGTCCTTTCTTTTGTAATTCAATACCATAAGACAAAAAATAAAAATAAATACATATACATGTATATATATGTAAAAGTGATATAAAAACTTTTCCACAGGATCATACTACCTATAAGTTCCTTATGAATACTCCTGCAAATCTATGTAAATTTACTTTATATGCATTCCTGATAAAAATCAAGTCACAAATTGTCATTCTACATGATCAGGAATAAACTTTACCACTCTTCAAACCCCCAAATTCAGTTTAATATGTAAACGAGGAGAGGATCCTCAGTAGTCACCCATAAACAGGCAGAAACAGACTTGTCACTCATGCTCACACTTGTGTCTCTCTCTTTTGCTTTTTCCATTTCAGTGAAACTTATAAATTAAGTGTAACTTACCTCTGCCAAAATAACCGGCACACTTTCTGTTTCAAAAGATCTCTAATATAAGTTAAAAAAAAAAATGCTGTAACTTAATGCAAGACAGAATATTGTTGACAACAGCAAAATCATTTTTACTATCATGTGTTAACTACCATTAGCATAACAAACACCAAATTATCTACCAATGTGATAAAATCATGTCAGTGAAGGGGCTTGGAAGCAACTGGGAAGATGTAGTGACAGTACCCTGTGCATATGCAATTCTCATTATTCAGATAAAGAAAGAACAGAAAGTTAGAGGAAATGCATTTATGAAAATCCCTGGTGAATAATATATTAATTATCAAAACGGGCTCCGCCAAACACTCAGACAATTTATATAGCACATCAGACAAAATATGCCAACTATTCAAAAAAACAAGGCAGATGAGATTAGGCTTGTGCAGGTTGTCTCACTGACATGCAGTGTTCTAGACAAGCAAGTGAACATGCTACGAGACAAGCAAGTGAACATATTACACAAGGACCTACGCAAACTACAAAACGATCAAAGACTGCTTCAATATCATAATGTAAAATTGTAATGGGAAGGTAGACAGGATGATAAAAAGAAGCAGATCTCTTTGAAATGCAAGTCAAGGAAAAAAAAAAAAAAGTGACAGGCTCATAGCATTTTCAGATGAGGATTTAAGATTATGGCACCTTACACAAGAGCAACATAGGAAGTGAACACCAAAACATGTAGCTTTTAAAACAACAAGACTAACACAATTTTTGCAAACTATTTAACTCCACTATTAGATAACTCAGCTAATTCCAGAAAGGAATTATCAAAGGAGAGGGGGACATAAGGTCTAATTAAATGGAGAAGTACGCTGCTAAATAAAGCCTAGGGTGTTTTTCTGCCTTCACTACAGAAACTGCAGTCTCCTATAGAACAACAGGAGTGGGTTCCACTGATTTCCCAGAAGATCTTCCAAAAGTAAGAAACTAAAAAAGTTATTTCTCTTTCGGTACCTTTGTGATGATCAGCCATTATCTCCAGTTTAACTGAAAAGAGAGTTTCACAGTTGCAAAACCAACAGCTGCAGTACCACCGGCTTTTAAAAGCTGACACTTGCAGCACTGACTGCGGGAAGCCTACTGCAAGATTAAGACTCCAGCTGCAGGAAACCATGTGTTTTTATTTAATGTTGACTACAAAACTTCTCTTGCTTATTGTTGAAATACAGGTTTCAGGAAGAACAGTTTTGTCCTTCAACTGGAAAAGTACCCAAGTTCCAGTTAACTCCTGCTGGAGGGACTGACTGGCCAGCCATGCGGTGATGAAAAGAATAAAGGTAGAGGCTCTGTACGAATGGACAACAGACAGTCATGAACAGCCATAAAGAGACAGGCCAGAACACTTCACAGTGTGAGAAAGGGGAAAGAAAAATAAATAAATAAATAAACAAGGACAAATAAGATAAAGAGGCACAGCCAAGTTACACTGAAAAAAAAAAAATGCAACAGCAATGTTAAACCTTCTGTGGGCAAAATGAGTTTGTGAATGATGGTGAAAAGCATATATGGCTGTCTCACAAGTCTTGTAATTTTTGTGTTTTCAAAATAGCACGATCTTCCTGTTAAAATCACCAGTAAAATCAAAGGAGAACTGGGGCAATTTCTCAAGTTTTGATAGATTCTCAGGTTGGCTACCTCTTACCAAAGCAGTAGGAGGTTAAAATGCTTCTAGAAGTATCAGCCAACTTGGTCTTACACAGTTAAGACAGTCTGATAGATAAGCTAGATAAGCACAACACTATACAATGTAAATGGCAAAACAAGGTTTCAGGTTTTAAGATCTACTGATTTCATTGTTAGTAACAAACTCTTTTGGAGTTTTTTTTTTAACTCTATTAAGCAGAAAAGCAAGTCAATAATCACTTGATGATCAAGCTCATGTAGACAGACCTGCAGAAAGACAGACATAAGCTTCTGAGAGTAGTCTGTTGTGTCCACAGACATGATTCAAATACTTCAGGAAGAACATTGGTTAAAGATGAAATATTCTTTGATAATATTTTTGTATATGTCTTTCTTGTCTTGCTCAAGCCCAAAATAGTTACAACAAGAAATCAAAGAAAAATAAAAAGCAAGTATTTATAAGCACAGGTATCAAGGAAGCTGAAGTGGGAGAAGATAAGATGCAGAAGACTTTCTCCTAGTGCCAGCTGGATACATGCTGTAAGCCACATGAGGAGGCCAGCCACCTGGACCACAGGAGCTCCAGCATCCACATTTGTGATTATTGGCAGGAGCAAAACCCCAAGCAAATTAAAGAAGATCAATTTCAGCAATTCATATATTACTAATAACTGAAAAATAGAGATAAAAATAATGATATTTTTTAAAAATGAATAATATTTTATTCCAGGGACAACAGCAATTAATTCTGGTGTGTGTTTGCTTTTTATGAAGGATGGTAGCTTGCTGCTGCATGGAGGGAGGGGTAGGAAAGAAAAGATTTCATGTTTTTAAAATTTATGTCTTTAGATTAATGATTGGTTTTGGCCTAACAGTCATTTTGTTTACTCATTCTGATTTTAATACAGTTCTAAGCAAAGTAGTTCCTACAGAAGAATGTTGCAACTCTACTGGGTAAGATTTGTATTTATTTGTTGACTTTTGCAGGAAAAGTGGAAAAGATTTTTGAATAACTGTGGGATTTTCATTTTTCCTCATTTTGATGTTTAAAAAGATAAATGTCATCATTCTTCATTTTTCTAGAATCCCTGGAAATGTTTTTCCTGCTGTTCAGCTGGTGCTGTGAATAATTCCTTAGCAGAGCTCCACAACCTGCTAGTAACAGAAGAACAAGTTAAGAAAATCATAACTGAAGTGCCTAGGGAAGAGAACACTGCACTGTATGTTCTAAAGATCAGAGGAAGCCCAGAAGCAGAAACAGAAAAAACTCTGTTCACAATATCGTATCGAAGAAACTCCCAGAAAATTCAAAAATCGTCATGGTCATTTTTGAAATCACAAAATCTGGAGGATAAAATATGCAGAATGGACTTGAGAAAACTACAAGCTAAAGAGTCACTATTATGGAAATATATATGTATATATCAGTAATCTGAGATCCAATATATTAAGTTTTATTGAAATGATTTTACACAATCACAGAATCACATAATTGTCTAGGTTGGAAGAGACCTCAAGATCATCGAGTCCAACCTCTGACATAACACTAACAAGTCCTCCACTAAACCATATCACTAAATTCAGCATCTAAACGTCTTTTTAAGACCTCCAGGGATGGTGACTCCACCACTTCCCTGGGCAGCCCGTTCCAATGCCTAACAACCCTCTCGGTAAAGAAGTTCTTCCTAATATCCAACCTAAAACTCCCCTGGCACAACTTTAGCCCATTCCCCCTCGTTTTGTCACCAGGCACATGGGAGAACAGACCAACCCCCACCTCGCTGCAGCCTCCTTTAAGGTACCTGTATAGAGCAGTGAGGTCGCCCCTGAGCCTCCTTTTCTCCAGGCTGAACAAGCCCAGCTCCCTCAGCCACTCCTCGTAAGATTTGTTCTCCAGACCCCTCACCAGCTTTGTCGCCCTTCTCTGGACTCGCTCGAGCACCTCGATGTCCTTCTTGTAGCGAGGGGCCCAAAACTGAACACAGTACTCGAGGTGCGGCCTCACCAGAGCCGAGTACAGGGGGACAATCACTTCCCTAGCCCTGCTGGCCACACTGCTTCTTATACAAGCCAGGATGCTCATGGCCTTCTTGGCCACCTGAGCACACTGCTGGCTCATATTCAACTGACTATCAACCATCACTCCCAGGTCCTTCTCTGCCAGGCAGATTTCCAACCACTCATCTCCCAGCCTCTAGCTCTTCTTGGGGTCGTGCGCCCCAAGTGCAGTAGTAATACTTTTAGTATTTTTAGTAATACTTCAAGATACTAATACTTTTAGTAATACTTCAAGATGACACTTCTCTGAGTAGCATACCACAAGTTGGTGCATAAAGGTACAAAAGGATCCCCCCCCAGAAGGTTGTGATCACTAAAACGACTGAAGTGAATCTACACCAATTCATGCAGCATGGAAAATGCATGCAGCTGGAGGAGCTAGATGTCATCGTGCAGCAGGAAAACTGTGATATAGCTGCCATCACAGAAACATTCACACATGATGACTCACACAGCTGGAATGCTGCAATGGATGGCAATAAACTCTTCAGAGGGATAGGCTAGGAAAGAGAGGTGGTGGGCTAGCCCTGTATGTTAGGGAGTGTTTGGACTCTTCCTGAGCTTAATGATGATGATGATAGGGTTGAGTGTTTATGGGTAAGAATTAGAGGGAAGGCCAGTGAGGCAGGTGTCATGGTGGGTTTCCTTTATAGACTTTCCAGACAGAATGAAGAGGCAGATGAAATATTCTGTAAGCAGCTGGGAGAAGTCTTACAATTACTAGCCTTTGTTCTTATGGGGGTCTTCAACTTACCAGATGTCTACTGGCAATACAATACAGTAGAAAGGAAACAGTCTAGGAGGTTCCAGGACTGTGTGAAAATAACTTCCTGACACAGCTGGTGAGTGAGCCAACTAGGGACAGCACACTGCTGGATCTTTTGCTCATGAACAGAGAAGAGCTTGTGGGTGAAGTGAAGGTTGGAGGTTGCCTTGAACATAGCAATCATGAAATAATAATTTTTGACTCTTGGAAAAGGAGTGGGGTTATCAGAATTGCCACCTTGGTCTTCCAGAGGGCAGGCTTTGGCCTGTTTAGGAGCCTGATTGACAGAGTCCCTTGGGAGGCAGTCCTGAAGGGCAAAGGATGCCAGGAAGGCTGGACACTCTTCAAGAAGGAAATCTTAAAGGTGCAAGAGTAGTTTGTCCCTCCGTGCCAAAAAGTGAATCTGGTGTGGAAGATCAGCCTGGTTTAGCTTTGGCTAGAACTCAGGAAGAAAAAGAAAGTTGAAAAGTTTGAAAGAAGTGGTGAGCCACTCAGGAGGACTACAAAGATGTTGTGTGGCTGTGCAGGTAGAAAATTAGAAGGAGCAAAGCCCAGGTGGAGCTTAATCTGGTTATCACTATTAAAGACCAAAACAAAAACAAAAGCAAAAACAAAACAAAACAAAAAAAATAACAACAAAAGGAGTAAAAAGGATCTCAATCAGTTATTTGATGTTGGGAAAAACAGTTTTGAAATATGAGGAAAAGGCTGAAGACAAAGTCTTCTTTGTCTCACTCTTAAGCAGTAAGACTAAACATTCTCTGGGTATACATCATCCTGAGCTGGAAGATAGGGACAAGGGGGCAGAATGAAGCCCTCATAATCCATGAGAAAATAGTGACTTGCTACACCACTTAGACATGCACAAGCCTATGGGCATAGGTGGGATCTACCCAAGGGTACTGGCAGAAGTTCTCACCAAGCCTCCTAACCAAGGTGTTATTTAGCTTAGAGAAAAGGGTGCTAAAGGGGAGACCTTATCGTACTTTACAATTACATGAAAGGAGGTTGTGCTGTGTGGAGGGGTCAGTCTCTTCTCCCAAGCAACAAGTGATAACACATTCAAGTTGTGCCAGATAAAGTTTAGATTGGATATTAAGAAAAGTTTCTTCACTGACAAGGCTGTGAAGCATTGGAACAGGCTGTCCAGGGAAGTATTTGAGTCATCATTCCTGGAGGTATATAATGGATTTGTAGATGTGGTGATTAGGAACATGGTTTAGTGGTAAACTTGGCAGTGCTAGGTTGATGGTTGGACCGGATGATGTTGGAGGTCTCTTCCAACCTAGGTGATCCTATGATTCTGTGATTTTGTGGTAGAATTTACTCATCAGTGTACAAAGGAAAAGCAGTCCTCAGCTAGTGCAGGCACTGCAAATGAAATAAAGACAAACCTTTGTGCTGGTGGTTGGCACATCGTTGCAAATCATACATTCCAACTTGTATTGCCTTTTAAATGCCATTTATTTCTATATATAAAAAAAAAAAAAAAAAAAACAAAAAAAAAAAACAATCTAGACATCACTCTAATTTGCAATATTCTGCCATTTTATAGTTTTGAAGAAGGAAAAATAACCTAAGACCAAACAGCAATTGTGCTCTGGTTAAATTGGAATTACAAGGTCTACAAAAGGGGTGACAAATTCTATGTCTTAACTGCATCATTTGGGAAGCTCACATCAATGTAAATTTTGCTCTTTCCTGGATGGTTAGGTTTGTGATGTTACTATCATCCAGAGAAGTCCAACTTCTACATCCTTACATGTGATATTCCCCTGATGCAGTCTCTTCCACTAATCTTCTAAGTGTAGTATGTGATTCCTCCTGTGTGCAAAAGCTACAGGGCAAACTGCGATCAATGTGTAATTTGACTTGATGCCCTTTGAGTTTCCCAGTACTCTGAAACAGGCAAAATCACTTAAAGTAGCTGATTCAATTTGTCAGACAGCACTGTGTGTAACATGTGTATCAGCCCTAATTCAGCTGTAGCAGAATAGGGTGTCTTGTCAGTCATTCAGTACGTTCGGCTATTCACAAGAACATGGCAGAGAAGGATGTGAACCATAAACACTCCAAGCAAGAATATTTATTCAGAGTTATAAGATACACCTATAGGAACCAATGTGTGTGTACTATAACAGTATATTTTACAGAGATAAATTCAGCAAATGTAGATGTTGAAAGGAAAGTTCACAACACAGGGACTTTCCCAGCTCTCTCACCAAAGTTCTCTGAAGGAACAAAAGATTTCTCCCTTTGCCTGTTTTGGAACATGTTTTCCAGTTTTGCAGGCTGTCACCTCTTAGAAGGTTTTGTGGGGCTTTTGGCTTTGGGGCGTTGGGGAAGTTTGGGAGGTTGGGGTTGCTTGACACCATCTGTCCCAGCACTCTGAGGTACATTTCTGAGAAGGAAAAGGAAGAGACAGAGGGAGATTTCTCTGTTCAATAGTGGTTTCAGTGGTTCAAGCTTTTTGACACAAATCAATAAAGGTAGAAGTTCCAAATCTATAGAGCACAGCCACTCTGCTGTCAGACTTTTACATTTTTTTAAGTCACTTAACCATAGAAAAATATAATAGAACAAACAATGCATCTTTACTGGTTAACGTGTTGATATCAGGAAATAATCACTTACAGTAAGTGTATCTACATGCGAGCAAGCAGTTTGGTTGTTTACAGTTCAAAAGTCCTTTAAAGAAGACTACGTATTTAAAGAAGACTACATACATATCCTACCTTTGATTCCAAGGTTTACCTGAAGGCTATGGAAATATTCATGCATGTAGGCAGACAATGGACCTAGCAGATGCTGTTGGATATTTATAATTCTTTTTCATAAATAACAGTTTTATATAATATACAAATGTGGTGTATGAGTTACATCCCAGGATTGGATCTTATCTTCTATTTGAAATGTGCTGGAACACCTTTGGCCTCTTGAAAATATAAGAAGATTTAACCTGAGAAAAAAAGTGAGATAGCTTACATTTAATTTAAGCCACACCACACTGAAGAATCTTTTATCAAAGATGCAGAAGCAGTACTTACTTTCTTGATACACTATTTCTTGAAATGTCAGGATCCTAGAGAATTACCATTAAGCCTCCAGACAGCGTGTGTTTTCCCTGATTGTCTTCTCTATTGTTTATCTGAGTTCAGAATTGGGTCCCAACAAAAGGATTCAACAAGCATATTAACCCAAGCAGCACTGGTTACAGTGTTCTGTATGTAATTAGTAAAAAAAAAAAAAAAGTATGCCTTTGAAATGCCATTACCACAGAAGACATCACAAACAAACAAAATGTGCGTTTGCCATTTTAGCTTTAATAGAAAGCTTCAACAATCATGCTTCAAAAAGTCTTTACGCTGTTGTGTAAATTGCATGTCCTTAGTGCATTAGCATCCTCACTGTGGGGCTGAGAGCCTACCCAGGGCACCTGCAGTCAACAGTGTCTTCCCTTTCACTACCCTGATTAACTAAGTAATGTTAACTTCTCTGGAATCCCCTATGGAGTAGCAGCATTCCTACATGCCTGGCCGTAGCTCCAGTAATGACTGGATTCTGAGAGAATTTGAAACCTCTCCTCAATACACTTATTCCTGTTTTTCAATCCATATTCAAAGCAATACTTCAGCATTGTTATGTGATTTTTGACAGGGTTACAGTATATTCATCATGCTAAACTGAAATGTTCCTGGCAGATGTCTACTCTGCAACAATCAAACTGTGTGTACAGTAATATGTGACAACCACAGTACCGCTTTTAGTTGTAAAAATTACACACATAATACTTTATTAATGCTAACTGGGAACACAAATATGCAGTATATTATTTATTTTTTCATTATAATTTTTGTTGCACAAAGTTGCTTCAGTATTATATATGGGATTAATTTTTTAAATTGAGTCTTGAGTCAAAAGTTGATATCAGTAAAAAGAAAATAGGTATCAGCATATCCAAAAAAAATACAGTTTCTCTTTCAACCCTGGAGATTTTCTTAGTCACTATCAAGTTATATTCTCAGCTCTTTCTAGTTTGGTACCTGAAGGCTACCCTGAAACGATGGATTTAGAAAGCAATTTGGTGGGGTGGGGGGAAAGAAAAAAAAAAAAAAAAGAATTAGAATGAGAGGAATAACATAACTTTTCCAAAAGCAACTGTTACAAAATGGGAGACTAAGAACTGGGATTTAGTTTGAAAGCAATTTAAACTATTCACATTTGTGGAGATCATGTTTAAATCACACAAAACAATTTGTTCCATGAGTAGCAGAATTAAGGAAACCTTGTTTCTTTCCATTGGTATGATTTAAGTCTCTCAGCTTAATTCCATTATATTTAATACAATGTGAGATTCAGGAGTAGGTTCCTCTACAATTACACATTTTTAGTTAAATCTCCCTTGTGCTGATTCTCTGACAGCTTATAAAAGCTGAGCAAATTCTGCAAGTTCCTCCTCAGTGGGGTAATAATAGGCCCACTGTCCTTTATCTAGTTACCTTTGTTATTTATTTATTTTTTTAATTGCTCTCATTTTTCATTTAGTTTAAATTGGACCAACAAGCTTAAATGGTATTAGTGGGGAATAAGGAAATGAATGAACAAACATGCAAGCGTACACCTCATAGCAGAATATTAAGCCATTTTCACCCAGGAAATGAAGGTAAGAATAGGGAATTTTTATTTTTATTTGTTGTTGTTGTTGTTGTTGTTTTTCTAATTGGCGAAATTCCATATGTCTCTAAACATAGTCTAACAAACTAATGATTTCCATAGGGGTCAATATTCATTTTATTATTTGAGTAACTCAGGAATATCACAGAAGCAAAAAAAAAGCAGCACAAAAACAAACAAACAAACAAACAAATAAATAAGATACAGTTTGTGAGTTAAATTTCTCCTGGAGTAGGGAAATACAAAACTCCTGCTGAATCAATGCAACAAAATATTGTATTAACCTCTAACTAAGGAGCAGGGAAGTGAAATATGCAGTAGTCTCTACACACTCCTGACCTTTCCACCTGCTCTATAATTTTCTGCGTTGCAACATGTGGAAGGATAATGTACAAAAAAAAAAAAGCCAGTACCCACTTCTTTTCACCAGCCCACAGGAATTAGAACTTTATTTTTGCTCTTTTAACATTTCAGAGTAGATTTGTGATTGTTATGATGAGCCTACTAACAGCTCACAACATTCCAGTCCCAGTGGCCCTTTTTTTAATATACTGGACTGCATTTTGTCTTGTAAATTTTCAGTAAGCTTCTATATCATAGATGAACATTCATGCTTTATTTCAGTGTGAGTGGACTATTTATCTTAACATTGCTGTTCATCTTCTTTTCACATTCCTATTTTATTAACTTTTTTATATTAAGTAAATTCACTCTTTATCTATGATGTTTGTTTTACAGGTAATTCATCTAATTTAAAGTATTTTCTTAGGGACTTCAATTTAGCTTTGCCCTTGAAATTAACATTTAATGTCTTACATTTTTTTTTGCAATAGAAATTAATCTTTATTTGAATTATTAGTCCAGAACTATAACCTACATTCACCATATTTTAATGTTGGTATTGAAAACATCAGTGACTGCCACATTATCCTAGACAGCTAGCAGGGAGGACATACGTCTTTCTGTTGTGGAGGTCTCAAACTAGTGAAAAAAGCAAATTATCAATCGAGTAGACATGTATCACATATAATAGTACTTCTCACACCCTCACCAATGAATGTGTGGAAGGAAAGAAAAGAAAAAAAGGAAAAGGAAAAGGAAAAGGAAAAGGAAAAGGAAAAGGAAAAGGAAAAGGAAAAGGAAAAGGAAAAGGAAAAGGAAAAGGAAAAGGAAAAGGAAAAGGAAAAGGAAAAGGAAAAGGAAAAAAAAAGAAAAAGAAAAAGAAAAGGAAAAAGAAAAGGAAAAGGAAAAAGAAAAAGAAAAGGAAAAAGAAAAAGAAAAAGAAAAAGAAAAAGAAAAAGAAAAAGAAAAAGAAAAAGAAAAAGAAAAAGAAAAAGAAAAAGAAAAAGAAAAAGAAAAAGAAAAAGAAAAAGAAAAAGAAAAAGAAAAAAAAGAAAGAGGGCAACAACAACAAAACACAGAGGCATTGTGGAAACTGTTATGGGAAGACAGTCAAGGAGCAATCGAACTTTTAGATCTATTTTTAAATCATTTTTTAAATCTATGCTTTATCTGATGAATGTATACTTGGAGAGCACGGGGCAGAAAACATCATGTCCTCATTAGACTGTATCTCTGAACAGAGGTGTGATAAGTAATCCAGAATAATGTTACTTTTATTCATAGAATCAGAGAATCAGAGAATGATAGAACAGCTTGGCTTGGAGGGACCTTAAAGATCATCTAGCTTCACCTCCCCTGCCATGGGCAGAGACACCTCCCACTAGATCAGGTTGCCCAGGGCCTCATCCAGCCTGGTTCTGAACACCTCTGGGATGAGGCATCCACAACTTCTCTGGGCAGCCTGTTCCACTGCCTCGCCACCTTACTTCTAATCTAAATCTCCCCTTTTTTATTTTAAAACCATTCTCCCATGTCCTGTCATTGTCTACCCAATCAAAAAGTTGTTCTCCATCTTTTTTATAAGCCTTCTTTAAGTATTGAAAAGCTGCAATGAGGTCACCTCAGAGCCTTCTCTTCTTCAGGCTGAACATCCCTTGCCTTCTTAGCCTTTATTCATGGGATACGTGCACCAGCCCTCTGATCAACTCCATAGACCTCCTCTTGAACCACTCTAACAGATCTACAGCCTTCTTGTGCTGGTGGCTCCAGACCTGGATGCAACGAGTGAGGCCTCAGAAAGGTAGAGTAGAGGGGGACAATCACCTCCCTTGGCCTGCTGGCCACTCCTCTGTTATCATAGAATCATAGAATCATAGAATATCCTGAGTTGGAAGGGACCCTTAAGGATCATCAAGTCCAACTCTTGACACCGCACAGGTCTACCCAAAAGTTCAGACCATGTGACTAAGTGCACAGTCCAATCTCTTCTTAAATTCAGTCAGGCTCGGTGCAGTGACCACTTCCCTGGGGAGCCTGTTCCAGTGTGCAACCACTCTCTCTGTGAAGAACCCCCTCCTGATGTCAAGTCTAAACTTCCCCTGCCTCAGCTTAACCCCGTTCCTGCGGGTCCTGTCGCTGGTGTTAATGGAGAAAAGGTCTCTTGCCTCTCGACACCCCCTTACGAGGAAGTTGTAGACTGCGATGAGGTCTCCCCTCAGCCTCCTCTTCTCCAGGCTGAACAGGCCCAGTGCCCCCAGCCGTTCCTCGTACGTCTTCCCCTCCAGGCCTTTCACCATCTTCGTAGCCCTCCTCTGGACACTTTCCAACAGTTTCATGTCCTTTTTATACTGTGGTGCCCAGAACTGCACACAGTACTCGAGGTGAGGCCGCACCAGCGCAGAGTAGAGCTGTTGATGCAGCCCAGGATGCATTGTGTACTGGTGGCTCATGTCAAGCTTTTTGTCCAGCAGAACTCTAATTCCTTTTCAGCAGGGCTGCTCTCAATGAGTTCTACAGCAACTCTGTGTTAATGTCTAGGATTGCCCTGGACCAGGTACAGCACATTACACTTTGACTTTTTGAACCTTATTAGGTTCACATGGGCCCACGTCTCAAACCTGTCCAGGTCCCTTTGGGTGGCATCCTTTCCTTCTGCTATATCAACTATACCGCTCAGCTTGGTGTCGTTTGCAAACTTGCTGAGGGTGCACTTAATTCCACTGTCTACATAACTGAAACAGTATTGGTCCCAAGAAAAACCCTTGAAGGACACCAGCTTCCACCTAGACATAGAGACATGGATTACCACTCTCTGGGTGTGACCTTCAAGACAGTTCCTTATCCACTGAATGGTCCACCCATCAAGTCCATCTCTCTCCAATTTGGAGACCAGGATGTCATGTGTTACTGTGCCAAAGGCCTTACAGAAGTCCAGGTAGATGACATGAGTTGGTTTTCCGTTGTCAACTGATGCAGTCATCACAGAAGGTCACCAGAAGGGCATCCTTTGCCCTTGATGAATCCATGCTGGCTGTCTCACCTCCTTGTCCTTCATGTGCCCTGCCATTGCTTCCAGGAGGATCTGTTCCATGATCTTTCCAGGCACAGAGGTGAAGTTCACCAGTCTGTAGTTCCCTGGGTCCTCATTTCTACCCTTTTTAAAAATGGGAGTGATGTTTACTTTTTCCAGTCACCAGAGACTTCACCTGAAAGCCAGGACTTTTCAAATATGATGGAGAGAGTCTTGGCAACTCCATCAGCCAGTTCCATGGGATGCGTGTCATCAGGTCCCATAGACTTTTACCTGTTCGTTTTCATCAGGTGGTCTCAAACCTACTCTAGCTTACAGTGACTTTGCTCCCCGAGCCCTCATCTACAGGCTCAGGGAAATGAGAGCCACAGGAAGACTGACTGGCAGTGAAGACCGAGGCAAAGAAGTTGTTGAGTATCTCAGCCTTCTCTATGTCTGTTGTTACCAGTTCTCCCTTCTCATCCATCATAGGAGTTATGCTCTCCTTGGCCTTTCTTTTCTGAGCAATGTACCTGTAGAATCCCCTCGTTACTTTTTGCATCCCTTCCCAAGCTCAATTCTATCTGTGCCTTCGCTTTTCTGATCCCATCCCATTACAGACCTAGAATATGTCTATATTATGCCAATGATAGCTTTACAGAAAAACATTGTCTTCTATTCTTTGAAATGTCTGATGAAAGAAAGTCTACTCATTCGGCTGATTAAAATAATTTATTAGTGCTGCTAGACAACAAATACGTGAGGTATTACTGCATCACCTCATCACCTCCAACATGAAAGGAAATTAAATTTCATCCAATTCAATACTTATTGCTTATATGTACTCTATATATTTTATGTATATATACATACATACATAAATGTATGTAAGTATGCATACACACACAGACTTTATAAGGTAAGCATATGTTCCAGAAAAACATTCACTTGTGTACTAAGACTGTCAGGAGGTAGGTAATCAAATGCTGAGCTTAGTAGTTTGCTCTGCTCATTACTATCTTCACAGTTACATTTAGGTATGAAATTGGACAACAAGTTTTGTTTGCCTTTGTATTTTAGTGTTTTCTGCTTCTCTCTGGTAGAATAAGAACAGCTTTAGAACACAGTAATCTTTGTCTGTGAAAACACCAGTACAGTGCGATAAATCCCATCTCAGTCTCCTGTTTGATCAACTGACTAGATTAAGCTCTGCAGTTCTCTCTTTTTAAAGCAATTTCATGACTCTAAATTATCTCTGTGGCTCTATTTTGAACTATTTCTGTTTTTCAAAAGGCAAAACCAAGCAAAAGTGATCTGAAACCAGTTTCCTAACCACACTCTCTTCCCTGCTCCCACTCACTGCATCGCCAATTTAGAAATATACCATATTTCTAAATATTTCTAAATATTTCTAAATATTTCTAAATATTTCATGTCACCATGAAAAGCTACAGCATTTCAACCAAAAACCATTGCTCAGTGCCTTCTTCATCGTGGTCCTCAATATTTTTCAAAGTGCTTAAAAATAATATTGCGAAGAATCTATGAAGAAAACTCTAAATATTTCTTTTATCTTTCTTGGAAAAAAAAAATAGGTCCCACCTACTAGATCCAGATTGCTTATAACAAGGTACACATTTAATTCACTGTTCTGACAGCTATTGATTCATCTATAAATTCTGCTAGAAATCTTTCCAGATTGTTAATGAAAATGTTGAATAGTGCCAGGCACAGTGCCAATCTCTGCAGAATCTTTCTAAATTTCTAAAATCACTGTTTTAACAATGACATCCTAGAAATTTTAAAAAGGATTCTACAAATCCCATTAAAATTTTTTAAAATTTTTCAATTTTTAAAAATTTTCATGTGTTGCATGTAGAAGATCAGGTTGATTCTTTATACTGTATCCTTTAGAGAAGTTAAGACGCAAATGAAATACTGTCAATTCTCTTGCCACAAAAATGCACACGTTAGAGACATGAATATATGTATTACCTCAACACTGCATGCAACAAGTATGTTTCTCATTTCCAGAGAAAGTCCCTGCACAAGTCGTTCCCTCAGTCTTGTGATACTTTGAAATAAAAAGTATAACTCATATAGTAGATAATGCTTTAAATGAATGTTGTACTGAAACGCTGTACTGAAGAAGAAAGGTTGAAGAAATCAGACTGCATTTCCTTGGACTAGTTAAGAGAAAATTAGGCAGGAGTACACAAACTATATGAAAGGTTAATATATGAAAGGTTACGACAAGAGAATGGTGATTGTTCTACACATCCACCGGGAATAGAACATGGATACATCGGTCTTGCAGAAATGAAAATACGATTAAATGGGTTCTTCAGGAAAAAAAAAAAAAAAAAAAAAAAGCTTTTTCTCTGAAGACTACTATAGTGCTACTGTGGATCATTTCTACAGTGTCCAAAACTCTCTTTGGAGGTTTTCAAGATCATGTTTATAGACACTCTTTTAGCTTAGGCTGCTGAACTAGAAGTTTTCTAGAAGTTCTTCCCAGCCATACACTCCTGCATTTCCACAGTATTTTTATGAGCATTTCGGAATAAATGTTTTGTGGTATTAGCTTTCTTTATACAAGTGATTATGGAAAGTAATTTGCAGCAAAAGTTAGAAGTTAGCATTTCTCAGAAAGACAATATATTTTTGTCCTTTCCAAACAATGTGTGAGATACAAGTTCAGTATTATGTAATGTTTCCATTAACATGTATGTACACTATAAAAAATATTACAGTTCTGGTTTCAGATGCTGTAAAAATTAATATGAGTTTTAAAAGGATTTGTAAAAATATAAATTTAACACCAAAAAAAATCATTTTCACCACAGGTCTTTGTAGCAATACTTGCATATGCAATACATGGAAAAATTTAAAAATCATTTTGATGCATTATGAATCACCTGTAAAAAAAATAAATAAGTGAAGACATTCTCAATTTTGGTAAATATTTATAGAGCCAAACAATATGAAGTATATGTAACAATCAAATTTCTAGTGAAAATGTGTGCAAGTAGGTTTATTTTGAAAGGAAAATTCCTACTCCCAGTGTCATACCCAATTAAATTCTCCAGGTAATGACCCCATTTGCATAGAGAGCTGAACCCACAAGTGGGAATTTTAATGGGCACACCACCTGAGTACATTAATTGAGAGTGACACTACTTGAACTAGTTTTGTGCTTACCCCACTGAAAATTCTACTCATATTATTTTTAATGTCAAGCTACAAGTCAAATTTCAAGATGATGGATTTGTTCTTTTTTAAGCATTGAATTTGAATAAAAGAAAGCTTTAATTCTGTTATGAATTGCATAGCTTTAACTAATATGTAGTTCTGATTCTCACCATTGCTTCATTTTTTTCAGTGATTGGAATTTAATTTTATTCATTAATTTGTGACGAAATAGATAGCAAATAATGCCTTCAGCAGCTAAATTGCTTTTGGATTGCTGTTGAATATACTTTTACTATGTGTTACAGTTAAACTGACATAATAGTTTACTAAAATGTAATTTTGTAAATATCTCTAATGATTCTTTCTGAAGAAACAAAACTGAATATAAAACTTCAGTCATGGCTGCCTTAATTTTCTTAAACTTAACCCCATGAAACCTTGGTAGTTGCAAAGCAGATTACTGTTGCAGAGACAGCGGTTGACAACAGCAGTAGAATCCTTGCAAGGTGTTGCCTTTTATGGTTCACATACTTAGAATGACCTTGAAGTTATTGTACATTCTAAACCATTGCTGTTAGTCTACATTAAATATGGAATCAAGGTGTTTCCTCAACACAGAAGAAATAGACAAATGCAGTTACATTTCCTAGGGAGGAAAGCAAACCCATCTTGCTTGATACACTTTATCCAAGCTTGTTCCTATTAGTCTTCAATAACTGAAAATATCACAGAGTATAAAAGCTGGCACTTGTATGACATTGTAAAATCTATTAATATTAAAATAATGTACTGGTCTTAATCATATGAAGAGAACTATTTGAAGACTGCCAGTTTGCAGGATTCTGCAGAGTACATCTCAACAAACTTTCAGTTCTTTATTTCAAAGAGCAAGACAGAATCACTGTATTTTGAAGTTCATATATTCAAATGTAAAATTCTTGAGTTACAGTAACAGATATATATTCCAAAGTTCCAAACATACACTTTCACAAGTCTTTTTGATTAGGAGTTGCAATGACCAATGAACACAGAAAAGATGAAGTAACTTACAACACAATATACATCTTAATATCATCCTGTAATAAAAGCCCTTTCTGTGCTCTCCCTTGAACAAAGATTTAAAAACCAAACCAAACAAACATATAACAACAATACACTATGTCACAGTGGAAAAAGATTGCAATGTAAAAGGCATACAAACTGGAGTACAGCATATTCACAGTGTGGTCACTCTGCAACTTAGAGATGAGACAAATTGCACAAACCTACACCACTGATTGAAGAGGAATTGTATAGTGCTTGGGCACCAATTACATACCCTACTGAGATGATATAAAGAGCCTCAATTACAGTTGAGTATTTCGTCAGTTAAAATAGCATATGCATATCAGAATAAAAATTAGTAAGATAATACTAAAAGGTGTAAAAGGTATTATACAATCTTTCATCTAACATCGCATTTTTATGAGTGCTGAATGGTAACATACTAACAATTGCTATAATAGACATATAAAATATACATGAAAAAAGGTAAACTGGATTGTATCTGGTGTTTTATTAAATTATTTTCAAGTGAGGTGAGCTGATACACTAAAACCTATATAGAGATTAAGATCACCTAATCAAACTCAACATCTGCTGTTTTGCAGAATGATAATTCAGAGAAATTCCTGTCTATCTACAATAGAAATAGTCCATCATATCACAGGTTTGTAAAGCAGAGAAAGGCTATCCTTTTATGTCACTAGCACTGAATCACCGGTAAATAGCATAAGCATGTGCTTATGAGGAGGTTGAATTTGTACAAGCAATCAATTCATATTCCATTATACTGAGTACAGTGAACAAGTACATCATGGAAGTGGGTGCAGGGTACATTTTTTATTGAATTTCTTTCAAGACCCTGATGCTAAAATTGAGCCAAGGTCCCCCTGCTCTCTTTAGAAGAGAAAAAAAACTGGCAGAAGGATTAGAAGATTAAAAAATAATAAAGTAAGGTTAATGCCTGAAGGATTCAAATCTTTTATTGTCACCAACAACCTTAAGTCTTCCAACATACGGTGTGCACAGCCACGTAATTGGTAAAGATGGACAAAAAGAAGTTGTCTTCTACAACATTACAGGGCTAATGATAAAAGGAGCTTTACTATGAAAATGCACCAATATAAATGGCAATGTGCTCCAAGAATGTACATCAATTATTGCAATCATTAAGATTTAAAAAAAAAAAAAAAAAAAAAAAAAAAAGCGAAGAGCTCAGAAATGTTTTTCATTCAGAAGATTACACCAAATGACTCAACAAAATTAAGAAGCAGTTCTTCACTAAAGTACTGTAGTTGAAATAGACATTATTCAATTCAGAAGTTCCTGTATGCTGATCACGGTCACTTTTCATATAAGTCTTTTCTTTCTAGAAACATTAGGTACTATAAACACTGCCTAGAGCACCTGTAGTAAGTCTCAGACAGTAATTGAACATATTTTTGTTAGTGTTCTTACACAAACAATTATTTACAAAGAGAATTTTGGCACAGTCTCAACAGCAAGATCTCATGGTACACGCTTGATTACAGAATTTCTGTCAGTTTAAATACACTACCCGTGTAACATCCACAGGAGACAAAACAGCATTGTTTTAAACCCTCTAAGAGCCCATGTTCCATGAATATAATTCAATATGCAATGTGTATATACATTACATAATTTTAAATTAGATGTAGGAAAGTTAGTGTAAAAGACAACAGTTTCTGCGTTTTTAAAGTAGCATAAGCTTTAAAATAGTGGTACATAGGCCACAAATAGGCCATAGGCCACAAATGCCATTTCATCTTTATCTATCTACTGCAGTGCTATGAACCAACTGAACACTCTGTGTTCAGCTTGCTTTTAGAAAACCAGACTGTTCCAACAGATGCATTGAAATTATTCTCAATTTGATCAAATTTAATAATGACTAGAGTTAATACAATTAATTAATATTAATACAATACAGTAATTAATACAATTGCACTCAGACACAAATTTGTCTCCTTAATGATGAACTTTCCATTGTTGGGCTACATGGTGGAGATTCATGCTAGCCCAGATTCTGGCACCCGAAATGGCACAGATCCACCTGTAAGACAGCTCACCTACTCTGGCCCATGCTCTCTGTGCAAAGTACCTGAAGGTCAAAGCCTTCAGGAAGTGTTATAACAGAAAAATCACAAATAATACAAAAAATTACTATTCAGAACAGTAACAGGACAAAACTAGAAGATATACCGAAGTTTCAAAATAAAGATCTTTATTTCAAAATAGTGTTTGAGAATAGCACATCCAGTTAATAGAAAATACAAATAGCAAGTTACCATTTTTTCCAAAATGGGACAGTTTGCAGAGATATATACTGAAACACTGTACAAGTTCACAAGAACTCTTATAAAATACAATTAAGTTCTGATGTTTTAAACTATATTTTCACATTTGTCTCCTTCTAATTATGATTGTTTTAATGACACAAGGTGCATATAAGATTGTCTACAGAGTGAAAATTACAAAACAGAATTTAATAATATAAATATAAAAAGGAAATCCTTAAACTACATACTAATATTCTCTGCTACAAAGATACATTTTACAAAAGTGCTAATATCTCTATGACAAATAGTAGCAGATTACACTTAAATGTCAAACAAATCACATAATTTTTTTTTGAACTGTAATAATTTTATAGTTCTAATCACTGTGTTAATAAACACAGTATTTTCACTTTCTTGTATTTCACAAATGAAATGGGAAAAGAAATATGTCTCTGTGTGTGTGCACGTGTAGGAGAGTGTACACATATGCATAGATGCATCAACAGAGCTCTTGTATCTAGAATTTGTACTGGACAGTACAATACTAGAAATACGTTCTTAATAGTAAATACATTCCTCAGATTTTCATAATTTCAAACAATCAGAACAAAATCTGAGTTCATGTAAGTAGAAACAAGGGATTGTATAAATTGTATAATTCTTTTACACAGACGATACTCCCTGGATTAACATTTTCGTTTTTTATACTATATCATCCTGTGGTAAAAGTAATTTTTACATCCAGTATTCACTGAAAGCTTGAAATGCAAATGTGCAGTTTTCCAAACACAACGTTGGAAATGCTCGGGCAGGGATGTCCTAACAGGACAGGAGACAGGAAGTACTTTTCCCCACCTCCAGAAGCACAATCAGACAGGAAACAGCCATAATTCACCTCTCTGTGGTGACAAGGACACAAGGAAGGACAGACAGCTAGTGGTGCTACCTGGCCCCAGAGAGCATGGCCCCACCACCACTGTGTCAACCATAGGCCTACAATGGGTGAAGCACTGTCTACACTTTTTCCAAGGTGCATCAAGTCCCAGTGCTCACTGTGATGCCCCCAATTTCCCCAGAGGCATTATGCCTTACAAAGGCAAAATGCCTCCAGGCACTGCCACTCAACCAATGCACCTCTTCCCCCTTCCCAATGTGGTTCAGACTTTTAGGAGTCATAATTGAGCCCCATGGGCCTGATTCTGAGCTCAGGGAATTTATCAATTTAGTTATATGATTGCTTATTAGCCTGCCTATTACCATAATATCTTTGTGCTCTCTAACTGGAACTACACCAATGGAAAATTCTGACATTAATGGAAATGTACTCAGTTTATGCAACACAGATCTGAATCTGGCCCAACATATGGGGAAAACAAAACAAAACCAAACCACCACATATGGATCACTTCTTGTAGTTACTATCAAAAAGCAGATAAGACACCCTCTGAGTAAATCTGCATTGCATCAGAATATACCACAATATGCAGATGTTAAGGCAAAAGGTAACACCTCCCAGCTCCCAAATATAGTTGAGGATTTGGCTATTTTACCTTCAGTGATAACTTGCAGTAGTAGGCACTACTAGTCAGTGTTCACAGGTAGAAGCTTGGATTAATATAAGGCAATTTGTTGACTTAGCTTCACATTCCTGTGATGTTTAGTTTGTCACATTTGCATAAACTGAATTCACTCCAGTGGAAAGAGACATTTATGATCAATTCACTTAACAGAAATATGGTATTGGCTATTGATGACTCTTTAACAAGGTATAAATTTACTAGATCCAACAATCTCCAAATAGGAAATCTGAAGTGTAGGTAGGAAAGATTCAGTATGTGAGATCAAGATGTACAGGTGGTTTTATGCAGTAAAGTTAATGAGCTACAGACATAGAGGGGAGAAACTAGCAAATGGGAAATAAAATGGGTACCATTATTCCCTAAATCTGGGAATGTCGTAAACCTTTCTATGCATTGGACTAAATTAATTTCACAATTGCAAAGACAAAGACAGATTTTTCTCAGAAAGTCTTAATGGTATAATAGGGAAAAAATTGCCAACCAAATCCTAACTTTGTACTTACCAACTTTTCAAATTATATTATTTTTATATGAAAAGGATATACTTTTAAAATATATCCCTTTTTTACATAGCTTTTTAAAAAATATCACTTAAAACATATGCAAAAAGCAAATGTAATATTCTCATATATGATGACAGAATTCCTTGATTGAGTCGGTTTTAATTTGGTCTTTATATCCAGTTTAAATGGTGCAATCTTGTATGGATCATGCTCACACAATGAATAAATATTAAATTACATTATACTAACTGTAAAGCCACAAAACCTGGCAGGGCCTCTAATGTACAGATTTAGATTCTTGAGTTAACTTTTGATATATTCCCCTTAATAGCCAAATTTTTAAGATTTGTTAATTTATTAGTCTATGGATATATTTCATGTCTACACAGATTTCCAAAGTCTGTTTCTAAAAAGAAGCATTTCAACTAATATTAGTAATGAAGTAGAACAAAAGTTCTCTATTCTGTCTTGATTGATAACAATGAAACCTTGGTACTCTAATTGATAGTAAAATTTACATTGACTCCAGATTGTCAAATCTACATGTACTATTAACATAATACGAGGAATATCTTTCAAACAAATGAGATATTCAAAACAAAAGAAACATTGTCAATGTGACCATGGTAGCAAAACCAACAGTAGGTTAGTGGTGTTGAGAACTGAATTTAGTTTAAGATTATAGAACAAGGTTAGTTCGAACCCAAGGAGACCGAAACAAAGACATTTTGCTTTTAAGAATTCCTGTAATGGAATGTTATGTATGTAGGCATTTGAGCATTTAAACGTTAAAGTAGGTAAAGGCAAATACTTAAGGCTTTGTCCTGTAGTCTTTACTCCAACTAAAATCTGTCACTAAATTCAAATGGCAACTTTGCCCTCATATATTGCCTGCAGTATCAGGCCTATAATTTTCATTAAAATCTTCCATTTGCAAAGCCAAAAGGAAGCTGGAATGTAGCTTGAGTTTCACATACAAAACTATACAACTTGTGTTAGAAGACAGATTTGAGGACTGCTTACAAAAAGTATTTATATATAGGGAATGAACAGTGCAATACCAGTTGGTTGTGTGAAAATCTTACCTTGTCTTTCTTCAAATGTATTTAAAGAAAAGCTCTCCAGTTTTTAAGAGATTAGAAAGGGATAAGTATTTCAGGATGGGAAGCAGATCCCACAGCATTCCATGCAGATCTCCAAGCAATCTGAAGATTCACAACATGCATCCATTATGCCACAGTCCATGTCACAAGGGCAGTTACAGTCATCTCCCATCTCGTCCCCACAGCAACAGCAGCAGGCCTCCGATGTGCAGATGCCACAGGATGCTTGTCCCAGTACAATGTTACAGAGAGTGAGAAATTCACAGAACAAGCAAGCCAGGATACAGTGAACACAGCAATCTTCACATATACCAGTTCAGTAGAATGTCACATATTTAAAAAAAAAAAAAAAAGAGAGAGAGAGAGAGAAAAAAAATTTAAATGTTATTCTGAATACAGATGCATAACAATGTCAGATAAGTTGTTGAAAGACAATGATTCACAATAGACATAATCTTAACACCATAAAGAACATGTTTCCTATCTTCAAGGTCACTTATGCAGCCTAACATCTCCTATTCAATTACCAGTTTTGGTGTAAGCTTCTTTTCTCCAATTCATTTCATGAAAATTCCAAGTACTAAACGTCCACTTAAATTTATTTCTCCAGTCATTTATTATGTAAAATATCCATATCCATGATCCTCAGTCCCAATTACTTTGTTTCAGGAGAATTCACACCTATACCTGAATGTCAATACTCATCTCTCTCAAGTACTATTAAATTACATAAGGTAACCGGAAAGGCAACTCACTGTCAAAAAAAAAAAAAAAAAAAAAAAAAAAAGGCACCAAAAGAATTAACTTAATGGAATTTATTCAACTATAGAATAATTTCAAACATTTGATAAGTCCGTGAGACAGGACAGAAAAACACAAACACTGGAATTAAACATGTGCCAATGAAATTGAAACTGAAGAGTGAGGGATTTGTTTTCACTGTCATATAATCACAAAATGGTTTGGACTGGAAGGGACCTTAAAGATTCCAACCCCCCTGCCATGGGAAGGTGTCTCCCACAAATCCCATTACTCAAAGCCGCAACCAGCCTGGCCTTGAACATTTCCAGGGATGAAGCATACACAGTTTCTCTGGGCAACCTGTTCCAGTGCCTTCCCCCCACCTCAGAGTAAAGAAATTCTTCCTTATATCTAATCTAAATCTTCCCTCTTTCTGTTTAAAACCATTACCCCTTGTCCTGCCCTCTGTAAGTACTGGAAGGCCACTATAAGGTTTCCCTTGAGCCTTCTGTTCTCCAGGCTGAACAACCCCAACTCTCTCAACCTGGAGAGGTGCTCCAGCCCTCTGATTATCCTCCTCTGGACCCACTCTAACAGGTCCATGCCCTTTGTGCTGAGGGCCCCACAGCTGAACGCAGCTATTCAGGTGAGGTCTCAGAAGAGCAGAGTAGAGAAGGAGAATCAATCTCTCCCAACTGGCTGGCCATTCTTTTGATGCAACCCAGGATACGACGGCTTTCTGGGCTGCAAGCACACACTGCTGGCTCATATTGAGCTTTTCATCCATAATCACCTCTCAGATCCTTCTCCATAGGACTGCTGTCAATTCACTTATTGCTCATCCTGTATTCATGCTTGGGATTGCTCCAACACAGGTGCAGGGTCTTGCAATTGGCCTTGTTGAACTGCATGTAGTTCACACAGACCCACCTTTGGAGCCTGTCAAGGTCCCTCTAGATGGCATCCCTTCCCTCCAGCATGTCAACCACACCACACAGCTTGGTGTCATCTACAAACTTGGTAAGGGTGCACTCAATCCCACTGCTTGGTGTCATCTACAAACTTGGTAAGGGTGCACTCAATCCCACTGCCCATGTCACTGACAAAGATGTTCCATACTGGATCCAGTAAAGATCCCTAAGGAACACCACTCATCACTCATCTCCACCCGGATATTGAACTGTTGACCATAAATCTTTGAGTGTAACCATTCAGGCAATAGTAAGTATATAAAGTCTGTGAAGCATATTTAATTTGTAAGAGGCAGTGTACAGCCAGCCCAGAAAGAAAATGAAAACTTTAAAATACACAAAACATTCAGTTGGAGAATATTGTTCTTTCATAAACAGCTTTTGTTTTTCTTCTTACAGCTTGCAAGCCTTTAACTCCTTTATCCACAGATATTTGAAGATTGGGAAGTTGTTCTGGGGAAAATATCCTGCATCATCTCATCCTTTCTGTTCCTAGAGTCCCTCACAGGTATCTGCTATGAGAAGCCATTAGCAAAAACAGGATATTGAACTATGCAGACATTTCCTCTGACCAAGTACTGAATCTTCATAGAAATCACAGGTTGGAGGCTGTTATTTTTGGGGAAAGCCTGCAATTATTTGCAGAAGTAATACAATTACCAAGACTCTAAAACATATTTATAATATCTAAAATGATGGAG
The DNA here is from genome assembly GCF_047663525.1 of Anas platyrhynchos. Lineage (NCBI taxonomy): Eukaryota > Metazoa > Chordata > Aves > Anseriformes > Anatidae > Anas > Anas platyrhynchos. The sequence continues at coordinate 27,378,734 of NC_092587.1, forward strand.
TAACCCTGGCAAGTATCTTGATTGAATCAATGTATCACTAACACTGAAGAAACTGACTGCAGGATAGAACAGAGCTGATTTTACACTAGCAAGCTGTTGTGATTTAACCCAGCCAGCAGCTAAACACACAATACTCACAGCAATGCAGCTCACAGTTCAACACCACTTGCAAAATCTTTCCCAAGAATGAAAGCAACTACCTGAATCCTTAGTTCACACTACCTCCACAATGCTGCAGATGGATTTCTCCTAATTATTACGTGAGTTAGATCCAAACTTATCTTGGGAATGCCTGTACTGCAGTGTCGTCACAGTCACAACATACATAATGAGCATATACACCCAAGTGAAAAAGAAAATTTAAACATCAAAAAGAAGAAAAATGCAGGTAAGATTGAGCTATTTTTAAAGACAATTGTTGCCTGTACTAAAAAGGCTGCTTTTTCCTAGGAAATGCTGTCACTAAATAAATGACCTTCATAGAAAACACAGAAGATATGTGAAATAAAGCTGGGGAGTATCCGTTCATGGAAGAGGACCAAAGCCATACCAATAGCGATTAATTAGCTGGTTGTCATGGAGATGGTGTTAAATTTGTTCAGGTACAATCTCCTTTCAGATTTTCTTTTAATGCAAAGGAAAAAGATAAAGAAGCCAAGAGTTGTATCTAAGAAGCCTTCATATTTGAAGAACTGAGATTTTTAGTATTTTACATCTTTAAAATACAACTGCAAGAACCAAGTACCATAACAGATTTTGTTCTACAAATAACTTTTAAACAAAACACCTTAATAAAACTTTATGAGCATCAGTATTGAAAACAAGATGCTCAGACAAATCTTGCATGCTTCATACAGGGATATGTAAAATTGAAGGGTAAGAACTAAACATTTATATAAATTATAACATATATATTTTTTGATGGACAAGAGAAACAATTCATAAATTAAACCAAAAGGGACTGCACTTTCTGGACCCAACCCCCCCCTCAAAATAAATAAATAAATAAATAAAATAATAATTTCCCTTTACACTAAATCGATACTTAAACGTAGAGGCCATGTTGGTTTAAATTATGATATTTCCAAGGTAACAGCTACCAAATATGGCCCAAGATAACAGAAAGAAATAATATTTTTTTGCCTTTGCCTTTAATGCTATAGCATAAACTCAGTGAGGATCTTTCCATCTCTTCTTCACTGACTGAAACGCTAAAAGAATTTTGTTGTTGTTGTTTATTTTAATTTCCTTGTGTATTCAACACTTGGTAAAACATGCTGTTACCTAGCTCTGCCTGACCAGCTGAATTCAGAATCATGACTCTAAAAATCAGCAATACCTTTTTTCTGGATGGATTGTTGGAAGAATGACTTTCATGTATGACTCCTACTTCTTAGCTTATCTCCTGATGCAATTATAAATAAGATGAAAAGATGCAGTCGTGGTGTTTTTTGTAATAGCAGTGACACAAGACCTTAATGTCTCATAACATAGCTCCAGGGTCCAAGGTTCAGGCTGGATGTTAGGGAAAGGTTATTTACTGAGAGGGTGGTTGGGTACTGGCACAGCCTTCCCAGCAAGTGGTCATGGCACTGAGCCTTCCAGGGCTCAAGAAGCATTTGGACAATGCTCTCAGACACAGGGTCTGATTTTTGGGTAGAGTTGGACTTGATGATCGCTGTAGGTCCCTTCCAATTCAGGATATTCTATGTTTCTATGATTTTATATCTATATATTATACAAAACATTCTTGACTAGTACCCATATTCATACCCCAATCTGCCAGTTTCAAAGAAAAATTTATAGAGTTTAAAATACTTCCTTTGGTTGTTGTTGTAGGATGCCATGGTCAGAGAAAGCCATCTGTGAAGAAGATACTATATAAAACTCCCAAAGAGAGAATACCAGGTTTATCAATACCATGTTGGATACCACTAATATATATTCTACTGTTTGCACTCCCTGATCATTCTTCCCTGGTACCCATACCAACTAATTTAACATGTTAAGACTATACTTAATATCCTCTCTTTGAACTTACTACATCAAAATCCTAATAGTTTTTGCAGATAAGTGAATAGTGGAACAAATTATTCCAATTGGAATTAAATGTAATTTATATATTTGGAAAAAAAAAATTAAAAAGTAAATTTGATGATCTTAAGGCCTGATAACATGTTTTCTAGAAACTTTTAACATATTTTAGCCTTTTTTGTTAAAGAAATGATACAGCAATATAAGTTGTGACACAACACCTATGTTACCTTAAAAGTAGCTAGTTTAAAGTGATATAAGTGGTATTTTTATTTTATTTTATTATTATTTTTTAGGATAAAAGTTTTTTTTTAATTTTTTTTTCCCCATTAGAGATAGTCATGAAAATGAGAATTAGGGGTGCCCTTTTACTAAGGACCAAACTGCATCTTCCTTGCTGTTCATGATGCAGCAATGTTGATAAATAGTTAACTTCTAAGTTTCTTGGAATTTAAGTTTTCACTTAAATACTTTCACAGAGAGAGAAGAAACTAGTCTATTTCTCATTACATAAGACCACCATTAATGAAGACTTTCCTCCAGACTTCCAAACTACACCATGCCAGTCAAAACATTGTATCACATTTGTTGAGTAGGATTCAAGCTCCCAGAAACTATGCTGGATGACATAAATTATGATAGGGTTGGTCTGTAGGCACTGAGAATATATCTTATTAGACCAGCCCACTGTTAGTGGAAAAAAACAGATTCACTTTCAGACACACAATCTCATCCACAATTACCCTTTCATTATTATCCTGGGATAAAAGTTCAACCTGAAGTTAAAAGGGTCATCTCATGCAGCGTTTTTAAATACCAGTGTAAGTAAAGCTGTTTAAAGCTGTTTCCTCAGACTTTTGGCACATCCCCAAAAGTCACAGATTTGTTAGGGAACTTCATGAAAACTCTTAAAACAATGCCAAGGCAAATAGAAGCTCAGCAAACTTGTCCAAGTTTTTGTTGCTTAGATCATACATGTAATTCCAGCTACCTTGTGCTGATGTAGCCAGCGTATATGTTACAAATAACACCTACTTTAACTGGGCTATAAACGTTATCTCAGACAATATCCAGACTAGCAGCTTAAAATCTCTTAAAACTGTTTATCCACTGATACTCAAAGTCCAGGGAGCCCCACATTATATCTTATCATGGTTATAATAGCTATGTTCAATTAAAGAAAAGAAATAATATTAGCAATGAAACAGCTTTAATTTTTGTCTATGTACATGTCTTCAAACATTTGCACGTTACTTTTTATTTCTAAAATCTTTCCATACACACATTGTTCTGATATCTAATTTCTTGTAAATACTCACACATATGTTTCTTTTATTTCAGCTTCCCTTTTATCCCCTCCTTTTCATTTTTATGAAAAGATGCAGCTTTGCTTAAGAAACAGATTTTAAGAGAACTATCATCTAAACTGTACAAGATCTGCAGAAGTTAAACTGAAAAAAAGTGTACAGAGAAGCACACAGGCAGGCTGATCTGTGCTGCTTTTGTAATGTTTGACACTAACCTCTCACAAACTGACCCAATAAGCTTTCATACCAAGCAGGCAGGTCACATATGATAAAAGGTTTCCCTGTCTGTAATGGTAAATAAGCTCACTTACAGCATACTGACCTTGGTCAGCTTTTTACTAACTATATCCACGGAGTTCAGACAACTCAAAACAAATCTCCAGGCACTCTGCTGTCTCACAGCAAGAATCAAAAAAGGGCAAACCCGCAATCAAAGTGCCGGTTGAGGTCCTCAGCGGGTGTTCGTGCCGGGCCCCCGCAGCGCCCTGAACAGAAGCCCCAGCAGGCGCTGTAGGCTTCCTGCCACCGGCGCAGGCAGGGATAAGCCATGGCCAGGAATAATAGCCCTGGCCAGATCAGCACAGCACTCAGCTACAAACAGGAGGTGAGCCATGGAGAAACTGCCCCAGCCCACATTTCTAAAAGGTGTGTGTTACCCAGAGGTGGGATGTCAGCTTACAGAGCAGCTGCACGTGCGCTAACACAATGCCATGCCCATACTATGTGGAGCTCCTGTGCAGCTTCTGCTTCCCATCCTCTTTTAGAAAATTCACCATGTCCACTAAAATTCTGAAATAAAAAGAAGAAAACCAGACAGAATAAACTGACATGTGAGATGGAGTATAGCTATCCCTGGAAAACAGAGCTCCATTTATTTAGATGGGGGTCAATAAAGTTACAAATCATGACAGGTGATATTTCAGCTTTTTAAAATAGAAAATGATCATCTCTCTTGATCAAGAAAATTAAAATATTGCCTGAACAGGCAAAATGAACAGAACACTGCAAAATCAATAGAAACTTTCATCAAAGCCTATATTCTAAACTCTTAATACAGACGTAACCTTGAAAGAAAAATGATCCAGGTTCTTTATGTTAAACATATAGAAATACTATGAAACGTGCCAATTTACAATACCTAAGACTTCCTTCAAATCTGCAGCTTTCATTCCCATTGTTCATCAAGGCAAATACTGACACTAGTTAGATGCCAGCTGGACTGTGACCTTATAAAATGGATGCTGTGGAAAGATCTTTCTTCATTGCAGGCCCTGTGTTCCACTCGCTTGTTTAACACAATGTGTAAAACATATGCCAAGATTTCTATGCAAGCAAAAGTACAAACCATGCTTAAAACACACTGCTTTTCAAAATATTTTTTTTAAAATGATAGTTTTGACCATATGATAATGTTAGTTGCCTGACTGACAACTGCCTTCTGACACAACCTTGTCTAACAAACAGTTTAAAGTACTAAAATACTTCTTGCTCAGACAGAACTCCAGTTTAAAGCAAGTTCCAAAAGATAACAATGGAAATTTTGGCACAAGTAAAGAGATTTGCAGGATATTGATTAAGTAGCTGTCTAAGGGCTGATAGGGCCGATTTCAGAAGTGCATGTAAGAAATAATAAAAAAGAAAAAAAAAAAAAAAAGAAAATTAAAGAAAAAGGAGGGAGAAAGCAGGAGAGAAAATGAGAAAAGGAGAGAAAGAAAGGATGAAAGAGAAGGAAAGAAAATTTGAGAAAGAGAAAGAGAGTGGGAGAAAGAGGAGGGAAAGAAAGAGAGAAAGAGAGGAGAGAGGAGAAAGAAAAAAGAAAAAAAAAAAAGGAGAAGAGAATGGAAGAAAGGGAAAGGGGGAAGGGGAAGAAAAGAAAGGGAAAAAGCTCCTTTGCACCTTTGTATATGCACATACACACACATGCTGCAAGCTTTATCTACCTCTCTCCTGCATCTAGCTATCTAGCTTTATTAAACTTCCAGTGACCTATTTTGGGGAAAAAAAAAATAATAATTGGAAAGAAGATGCCTTGTCCTGCCTCTCTGGTTTAGGGAGCCTGAAAAGGAATGAAATAAAGATCTGCCATACATAAAGGAGTCTGGCTCATGATCTGCTTACAGTAGTTTAATGAGCTATCCTGTCCAGATGAGCACAGTAGTTGCATGCTCTCAACGTTTCAAATATGTGAAGTGCTAAACTCAGTGCTAATCTAAACTCAGATTATGACAGGTTGTCAGAATTTTGGTTGCTACCCTAACAATCGTAGTAATCTGTGAGGTCACAGCAACTTGACCACAAGTGAGAACTCCATTTGAAAACTTGTGTTCCTTCTCTCCACCATTAACTTCCTTTAAAAAAATGCTTTATTTAAAAAAAAAAAAAAAAAAAAAAAAAAAAGTTTATCATAAAGCTTCATACACTCTTGGTAGAAAAGCTCAGCTTGTACATGTATTTTACAAAATAATTAGTGTTTATTTCATTTTGCCCCTCCTTTCCACCTGTTCTGTTAATTAAATTCCTCTTCCATCCCCCCACTGCCCAGTTTCTTTTCACCTTTTCTTCTCCAGCCCTGGGTACATCGTTATTATTTGTGTCCCACCATTCTGATACACTTGTATGTATGTACTCAGTTACCTCTCTTCATTTCCTAACACCTAGATTTACTGTTCAGCTGCCTCTTTACTGTCTCCTTCAGATTTCCTTCCTTCTTTAAGTTGCTTTTGACTGTTCCTCCTTTCTTCTCCTCTTGTGTGTAGTTAAACAGAAACTTCCAAAAGCAGCAACTAAATTGTCTCATTTTTTTTACTCATTTTCAATTTCTTTTTCAGGTTTCCAAGGTTGCTCTGTGCTACATATCATAGGTGCAAAGTGACAATTCACTTTGCCAGTAGTCTACAGACCACAGTCTTGCAAGAACTGTGACACTTCTGACACAAAACATGTTAAATATCATTAACATTATTATATAAATTAAAAAATATATATAATCATTTTTTCACAACATGCAGTGAAACCTATCCAGTCCTTTTGAAAAATCCTTAGAACTGAAACAGTGTTTAAAAACTGTTTTTTAAAAGAGATACTCCAACTCTTTCATAATTCCTTTGTGTTTTTTTGTTGTTTGTTTTTTTGTTTTTGTAGTGTAAGTCATGGAGCTGAGTAAGATTTCTTCAGGGATGATATGGATTAATAATAGATGCAGAGGAAGAGCAGAGTTAGTGAATGCACTTACACCCTCCTAAGCCTCACTGGATGTGAAGTGTTTCTAAACAGCATATATTGGAATGCTGACTTGACTCCATGGTCTAGATCTTCATATAAAAATGCAGATGGCAGAGGGAGGAGAGGGAAGGGGAGGAAAGGGAAAAGGGACAATTTCAAATCGTTTCCTATCTGCTCCATCTGTCTGTGAATCTTTTCAATAGTTTCTACAGAAATGTCATTAGATCAAGAATACAAAACTGTTCACAAAAAATACCTCTGCCTACAAAAGATTCAGAATATGAAGTTGTAGAACTTGTGTCCAAATTAATTTGTGTATACCATCTCAAAAGAGTGTCTATGAAATCCTCAGTCACAGTACTTATTAGTGGTACTAATTAGTACTTATTACTTAATAAGTGGTACTTATTAGTACTTATTATTGGTTTAAATGCAATTAAACTGCAATTTTAGAAGAAAAAGGAAGTGTTAACCATAAATAAGTATATAAGGGCATGGACAGAACAAAACCTATCTCTGTATAATGCTAGAATTTGTTTCTCAGAGTTTGAATATCTTAAATTTAGCAATTGCCACTTTGTATCAGCTCTGTGAACAGATCTATTTTTCTTGACTTCCAGTTTTTTGATATTGCATGAATGAAAAATATATAAGAAAAATGCAAGGCTGGAGGATGAACTGTTTTTCACATAACGGGAAGAGAGAAGGGGAATATAGCAAGAATGAAATCTCAGTTTTGGAAAGAAATTTTAGAACTGAAAGCACAAGTCAAAAATAACATTAGGTTCTTGAAGATATATATGAAAATAAACCACAGCAAGGAAGACCAGCCCATGGCCCAGTACAAATGAAGCTCTACTTGATATTATTACATAGATGCACGCAGTAGGCTTGATTGAAGTAGTAGAAGCCAAAAGAAGTCAGTCCACTGAAATCAGTGGGTTTCACCCAAGCCACTACATACATACAGTCTTTCTGATCCCTTTTGCTTCCATCCACACTGAGAATCCTCCCCATTTCACTGAACAGTACAGCCTCCTGTTTTTCTGATAATCTGTGTCTTTTCTTACCCCTCAAGATGTTTTTATTTATTTTTTTTTTAACTAGATGCACCTATGGATCTGACCTGCATTCTGAAAGAAAGCCTGCCTCAAACCAATAAAATTTATAGAGCTTCTGCACCCTTCCTGTAATGGGCAGGAGCAAAGCTCTCTGAGTATATTAGTGCTAATGGGAAGGCAATAGATTGAGTAGAGGCTCAGGAACTCTGGGACCATTAGAGTAATTGCAAGCAGTGAAAACACACACAGAGCTGAAAAAAAATATGGCAAAATTATTTACTTTTGTTTATTTAAGCTGTGCATAGGGAATATGAAGCTTTTTCATTAAAGTATTTACAGCCTAAATATAGCATAAGACACATTCATCATCAAAGCACATTTCCAAATTTTGTTATTTAGTGTTCAGACCTCACAGCTAGTCAGAATATCTCCTAACAGAACATTTTTAAAAACAAACTCTACAGTCATGGAACCTGCCATTGTTAAGTATTAACAATGTAGTAGTTACTATGTATTTAAGCATACAATTAAGTATACAATTAAGTATGTTTATGTTATGTGTAGTATGTTATGAAGTAGTGCTTTAACATTTTTCTGGTCTACCCGTTACGCCGTTAACTGGAATTTCTATCAGTTCAAGATACTAACTACAAAGAATTAAACATCACCAGACTATGCTGGCCAAATGTTTGAGAGCAAGAAATCTCCCATTGCTTCAATTTCCTTCAAATACTTAATATTTTCCTTTGGGGAAGTAACTTATGTTTTATCATAATGATTTCTATTTGCTTCTGGAGCATGAGTCATGCTCTTCAATTACTTTGAGTTGATTGTGTAATTATTAGTGAGAATGGAGTTTGGCTAGTCTTTATTCATTTTTTTTTTTGGTTGTTTTTTTTTTTTTTTTTTTTTTTTTAATAAAAAAATCTACTTACCTTCAGGTGAAGTACCTGGCTTTTGAGAAAATGCAGAGCTTATTTTACTCTTCTTGCTGCCGTCACTGTTGACAGACAAGGTGGACTGAATTTTTCTGTGCATTTTTTCTGAAACAGGAGATGAAAGTTTTCTGTTGTCTGCAGATGCATGCTTGACCCCATTGTGAATTCCACTTCCATTACTCAGGCCCACATGGCCATTTTGTACTTTGCCACTTTCTTCCTCACCCCTTTCCAGTGCTGAAGTATTTGGCTGAGGCAAGCGTTGAGGTTGTGCTTAAAATGAAAGGGAAAGAAAGTGTTAATTAAAACTGTAAATTGATAACTGAACATTTCAGGCAAGACTGGGAATTCTTTGTTCTTACTGTTCTGAGAACAGTTTGAAAAGTTAACATCTTCCATCAAAACAAGAAAGCAAAAAATATCCCTAAATTAAAAATGATTACAATTAAATTATTAAATTTAACCATTATTAAATTATTATTATGTAATTAAAAAAATATATGCTGCATGTCTAGATGAGATGTAGAATCCACACTGCACTGTTTCATAGGTTTCTGAACTAGACAGAGAGAACAAGATAACCAATGGGAAGAAGTAAAAAGTCAGGAATGGGAGCAAAAAAAGTATTAAAACTGAGGTAAAGTTGGGCTAAAGAAAGCCAGATGAAGAATGGGAGGAAACACAAACAATAAGGAGAAAATTGTACAGAAAAGAAGATAGAGACTGCAGAAAGAGAAGTGAAACTACCAGTTAGCCAGTCTGCCAGTCTTCGGAAAATAACGAGAGTGACAAGTCTGAAAGGCTACCAGTATATTAGATATGAATAGGAGTATTCTGGTAACTAACACCAGATTGAGCTTAAACTCATGGATTGCTGGGAAGAACAAAAACAGTCACAATCTTCAAGAACCTTAAAAAACAAAACAAAAAAAAATACCACCACCAACAACAAAAAAACTAAGTTCTGAAACTAATTAAACTATAAAGATAGTAACACAAGATTTCATAATCATAAAGCATCAGACCAATCACATCTCCTAATCAAAACACTGTTATCTTGCTTGGACATAAAGAGGTTTTCAAGAAGGCCTATCTTTGACTATTTATAAATTTAATGTCAAGAAAAAAAAGCCGTCCTCCCTCTCCCAACTCCCCAGTTTTTCTTTAAGATTTTCACTGAACTCTCAGAGAGATTAGACAACACCAGTAGTAAAAGCAAACACTGTTCAGGACTGCAATTCATTATCTCTTTAAACAATTCATGTAAATTTTCTGATGATTTCACAGTATAGCTTTGTATGTATATTATATATATGTAGTATATTATTTTACATAAAATATACATTTTTAAAAGTGTAGGTAATTTTAGTTTCATTTAAAGGAAACAGCTACACTGTTCGCTTCAGATACACATGACTAAACTTTTGGACAAATACTAAAATACTACCAATAGCCACAAAGATGATCAAGGAGTTGGAGCACCTCTCCTACGAAGACAGGCTGAGGGCATTGGGGTTGTTCAGCCTAGAGAAGACAAGACTCTGAGGAGACCTTAAAGCAGCCTTCCAGTACCTAAAGGACGCCTGCTGTAAAGCTGTGGGTGGGACTCTTTGTCAGGGGGTGTAGTGATAAGCAGTAATGGTTTTAAACTGAAAGAGGGTAGATTTAGATTAGATATAAGGAAGAAATTCTTTACTATGAGGGTGGAAAGACACTGGAATAGGTTGCAGATGCCCTGGAGGTGTTCAAGACCAGGTTAGATGAAGCCCTGAGCAACCTGATCTAGTGGGAGGCGTCCTTGCCCATGACAAGGAGGTTGGAAGTGGGTGATTTTAAGGTCCCCTCCAACCCAAACCATTCTGGAATTCTATCAGGACACACAGACCAGTATGGTCTTTAAAAGGACTCCCAGTTCTGAATTTGCCTAATAAAGCCTCAACACTTCCCTTTTATCAAGGACACTGATATCATATACACATTGCTTCCTCCAACTATCATATACTTGTCCAGATTAAACTTTAGATTAATCTTAAACTAAATCTTGGTTTAAATAGGAAAGGAAAGGAAAGGAAAGGAAAGGAAAGGAAAGGAAAGGAAAGGAAAGGAAAGGAAAGGAAAGGAAAGGAAAGGAAAGGAAAGGAAAGGAAAGGAAAGGAAAGGAAAGGAAAGGAAAGGAAAGGAAAGGAAAGGAAAGGAAAGGAAAGGAAAGGAAAGGAAAGGAAAGGAAAGGAAAGGAAAGGAAAGGAAAGGAAAGGAAAGGAAAGGAAAGGAAAGGAAAGGAAAGGAAAGGGGAAAAAAGGAGGGGGGGATGTTGTTTGTTTTTATTTTCCATTTGACATTTTTAGTCAGAGCAAATAAGACTTTGAAAATATACCCTACACTGCACAAATCAGTCTAGGCCAAAGTAACACGAACTGTAAACCTACTTTATAAAAGTGAAAAGTTTCTGTTGCAGGTAAGAAGAGAAGGGCTAGAGGAACATTTATGCTATTAGACTCCCCAAAGATGCGGCAGTGACAAAGATTATTACATTCCATTGGCAACAGTAACTGCTCGTGAGCTTCCAGGCCAACAGAGCAGGAGTACAAAGGTATCCTTACACTTGAACTAACTTGCCTACAAAAGTTTTCAATGGCAATACCAAAGCTGCTGTTCATTTCAGTTTTGCATTATTGCTTGAAAAATGTATGAGCAGAAGCATAGGCAAGGTACTTTCTTGCCTCTGGAATTCAATTCCAGCACATATTTGCTGTTTACATTTCCAGACTATCATGGGAGCCCCAAAACAAGTTTTTTAGTTTTCTCTTGCCTAAAATAGGAGCAGACTCATTACCAGCATAAGTCTCTAAAGCTTCTAAACTGACAGTTATGATCTTTTTCAAGACAGATAAATTGGTGGTAGCATTTTGCACTTGTTTATGTATTTCTGGTGCTTTCAACAGCATAAAACCATTAGAGAGTGTCCAAAGGCAGGCTATAAAGACGGTGAAGGGTCCAGTGGGGAAGATGTATGAGGAGTGGCTGAGGTCCCTTGGTTTGTTCAGCCCAGAGCAGAGCAGGCTGAGGGGAGGCCTCATGGCGGCCTGCAGCTCTCTCAGGAGGGGAGCAGAGGGGCAGGCTCTGGGCTCTGCTCTCTGGGGACAGCGACAGGACCCGAGGGAATGGCATGGAGCTGGGACAGGGGAGGGTCAGGCTGGGGGTTAGGGAAAGGTTCTGCACCCAGAGGGTGGTCAGGCACTGGGACAGGCTCCTCAGGGCAGTGGTCATGGCACTCCTGCTGGAGTTCAAGAAGCATTTGGACAGTGCTCTTGGACATGTTGTCACCCATTGATTCTTGGGTAGCCCTTTTGGGGATCTGGAAGTTGGACTCAGTGATCCTTCCAGGTCCCTTCCAATTTAGGATATTCTATGATTCTATTCCATGAGAAATTATCCAAAATTCAATCTACAAAATTACAAGCTTTTTGTGTTTTTCTGTCAAATTGTAGGTGAATGTAAAGGCTTGGGGAATCTAAACAATTACTGTTTTTGCTTTTATTAGTATTTTTATGATGGTAGTGGGGGTTTTGTTTGCTTATTTTGGGGGGGGGGGGTAGGGTGTTAATAATAATCCTGTTCCCAAAGTACTCATGCTTCAGTCTTTCAGCATTACCATACAACTTTTTAGCTGACTGGCTTTACAGTATTCACATATGATATGCAGGTCAAATCAAAATGGAATAAAACCCCAAATGGATTAGTTATCTCAATTTAAATTTATTTTAACTTTATTGATAATTTTGCACTAGGGAGACTTGAATCTTATGGTTAAAACACACTTGAAACCAATTAGGAACCATATGACCGCATTCTAGCATAAAGAACAAAAGCAATTGACAGTTCCAAGATTAAGCTACAACCACTCAGTTTAAAACAGAAATATTTTTACCTTATTTTTTAAAGGTTGTGTATATCTTAAAAAAAAAAAAAAAAGAAGTGTAATATGGGGAACGACACAATGCTTCTTAAAACATAGTGATACCCAGGGACTCTCACTCTCTCTTTAATGATCCACTGCTCTCATTCAGCTGTCTTTCTTTTTTCAAATCTTTACATATGTGACAGCTCTCAAAAGTAGACCATAGACCATCTGGCATTTTCAGAGGTGTAACTTGTGCAAATTCAGCTCTACTGGGAACACAATGCTATCTTCTGCCTGCGTTATAAAAGATACAATAGAATGTAGAACTTATGAGTTGTTTTGAATTATTCATTTTTTGCCTGTATATTCAAGAAATTTTACAAACTCTGCATTTTGTACTACATAATCACATGCGTTAAAGGTACAAAGAAACTTTTTGACACCTCTTTTCTACAGAAAGATGGCATTTTGTTTGATATGTGAACATTCAGCGCCTGTTATATCATTCTAAACAGGCCGTGTGCTGCTACAAAAGATCCCATTTTGCACTCTATGTATGAGCAAAAATTTTATTCTTGATATTCAGTAACTAATGCAATACACATCAAAATTTCAAATATGAGTTGTATGAACATTCAGCATCTTCAAATCAGTATGGCATTGGTCACTTACTGTATGCCAATGATTTTTAAAGAAATAAAAATCATTCCTCACACAACACAGAAATATTGTCAGTTTAAACATCCAGAATGAATAGTTTCAAATGTCCTAAGAAATGTGCTTTTTAGGTTAATATGTTTTTAATCTTTAGCAAAACCAGTACATTTAAGTCAATATTTTATATAGTACTAACACTAGTGGATTTTCAATAAGAATGATAAATATTGGATTAATGATTCAATAGATTGAATCTTTTTTGATAGAAAACTAGCAGATAATGTAGCTAGTAATAACTATACATGAATCTGCTGCCTGTGGAAAAGCAATAAAAAGCCAATATATTGCTATAGCATAAAATCTATTAGCATGTTTCACTGCTTCCTTGTCATTGGTTTCCTTGCAAAGTGGGCCTTAATACAGTAACTTCTGCTGTTATTTAACTGGCTTTACATAATAATTTAATTGTAATGTTACTATCTGGTGAATAAATATTCAAGTACTAAACACTTGCTATGATTCCGATGGTTTTAGATGAAGTTACTATGCACATTCTCCTTTGGACTGTAAAATCCATAGCACATATATATTCACACTGACAATACATGGTTTACACCTCTAGAAAATAACAGCTATTCTTATGAGAAAAGTCCTGATGTATGCATTTAACAGAAAAATGTATGTAAACACAGGGAAATACTCGACAAAAAGAGGACAGTTTAAGCTATCATTAGGGATTTTAGACACAATACAAAAACAAACATCACAGAATACAGGCTCCTCGGAGTCAAAGTGAATCAAAAGAAAACATCAGGAGGGAGATAAAAATTGAGACAGCTAATTAGTACCCTAATCACATCAAAAGCAATTCCAAGGCATCTGATACAGATGCCTATGGAGTTTGATAGGCTGGCCAATGTCACTGATGAAAAAAAAAAAAAGAAAAAAAAATTTCCACTGACAGCCTGGATCATCTGACTACATACCTGGAGAGGTAAGAGCACTGTTTTTCTTAACTTATGACACATCAGTTCATGACATCAGATCAGGCCATAGAAACAATATTTTTGCAGGTGGACTAGGGTGGAATAAAAATGCAAAACTGGTGGGTGTAAAAAAAAATATAACCTTTGGCATTCTCACATATTGAGAAAATACGGAATAGTACTTCAGTTCAGAATATGCTTGTCAATTCTCTGCCTCCCCCAAAAAAGTTGCAAAAACACTAAGTGAATGAATTTTTTTTTTTGGAAATAGAGAGGTCCTGCTTTGGTCCGTTAATGTTGAAAGGCAAGATCTGCATGCTAATTTGAGCCTGGAAAATTGTTTGATCTCAGCGGTAGCTGCTTCTACTTGCTCTGCATGGATCATGCTGAAGAGACCACATGGTAAGAAGGTAAGAATCAGGCCTCTGTTTCTTATCAGTACTTCATAACACAAACCCAGGCTTGAGGGGGAAAATAAAGCAAATGACAGATAGTCATGGATTTTACAGTAAAACTAGGAGCTACTTGTATTCTAGAGTAAAATTAAGGTGATTCCACATTGCTTCTGGAAAAGACATAAATTCCTAAGATATAAAAGGTGACAGTTCAAACTGACTAGCAAAAAATCTTACCTTTTCAAAAATATTACAAATTGTATGCATTTATATGCTCAATAAGCATAAAATTTCAGTGAAGCTGGAAGAACTCAAATATCTCAATCTCTCTTCCTCACCACATTTTAACTAAAATCCTGACTAGTCTCTATGCAGATCTTCAAACTACATCAATAGTTTTCTCTGCCTAGCTATCCAGAATATTAACAATCAGATTACAAGATGTACCTCTGAGTCAACCTGTGAAGTGGCTTTTGTCAGCAATTATTTTTGAATATTTTCTAGGACATAAATAGCATATAGTGCAGCTTCCATATCATAGAAAGCATACATTAACTAAATAACAAGGTACCATCAAGGTACAATCTATCTTTTAAAATCAATTTTTTACACTGAATTTTTTATACCATGCTGACTTTACAAGGAAAACAAAGTTCCAACTAACAGCATCAACTACCTTTTAAGAATTGCTTCTTGTAAGACATGGGGACATCTTCAAATGAATACAATAAATTATTATGAAACAGGATGTTCTTTGTAAAGAAAATACTGTAGTAAAATTGCTGAGTTTTACAAGACCCACACTGAGAACACTTTGTTAAAAATATGTCTGAGAACACATCCAGAGAGCACCAGGTATAACAGCAACGGGGCTGTAAGGGGACAAAGGAAAAAGACATTTTAGCTTGTCAGCTCTCAGTCCATGAAGGGCTGACAAGAATGGCAAATACGTGTGTGCATGTGTGTTTATGGGTTGAGAAGGCGACATAAGTGTACAAGAAGGTGCTAAGAGTACTCTTAAATCTGTGCAAAGACACCTGCAGTGCCTTCCTCTGGAAGCTCTGCGGGACCTTACACATTGTTTGAAGGGTTGCAGAAATTGTTTAAAGATGTCTTTGACATACCCCAAAAGCAGCATTTACCACAGGGAAGCATGAAAAAGGCTGGTAGCCAGAGGTTTACAAAGTTGATAGGCATTTCCACTGAACATGTGGAGTGAATTTCTGTATTTACAAATCCTCTTCCCTGAAGTGTTTTTGGTTTTTCTTTTTTACTTTCTTTCTTTTTTTTTTTTTTTAAATGAGGGAATGACTGCTTTTTTTTTTTTTTTTTAATAACAGCAACAGCAATTTTTTTTATCATTGCTGGATTGAGTGAGACTTTAACTTTTTTCAGTTAACCTGTCTTTTAACGGTTATCTCAAAATACAAATATATTTTTGTCTTCTAATTACCATTAGAAAATACTCTTATCATACACAAATCTTGCCATCATTAGCAGTAGTTGTGTGAGACTGAAAATATTGGCATCTATGATAAACTTTGCAAATGATATGTAAACTTTGCAAATGATATGTAAACTTTGCAAATGATATGTAAATTATTTCTAGACCACATCTAGAAATAAAAATGATTCACATAATGTGGTGGTTGATAAGCTACATCTACATAAGGTAGAATACAGTTCTTACTGCAGAATACAGTTTTTGACTTCTTGAGAACAAACAAATGTAGCTTGAAACTAAAAAAAATAGAAAAACAACAACAAGAAGAGAAGCGCCCATTCACACACACACACACAAAAAAAGGACATTGTAGGTAGCGGGAAATAGATTTCTATATAAGGCTGTATTCAAAAGTGGGAATTTTTTCTCCAAGCTTCCCACTTGCAGTATTTTATTTTTTTACCTCATATATTCTGCTAGAGGACTGAAAAAGAACTTCAGTGTATTTGCTTTTATGTTTCACAGCATTAAAAATACTTACAGTAGCAACTGTCATTGCAAAGATATGTGGAATGCCAGATTAATTTATGATCAACATTCCAGAATTCCATGTGCATGTTGTTGGTCATTTACACTTTAATCAATGACTTCTGAAGGTGATTCTTTTTGTATTTAAGGTGAATTAAATAGTTACTTAACTATTATGCTTAG
This sequence comes from Anas platyrhynchos, assembly GCF_047663525.1. NCBI lineage: Eukaryota > Metazoa > Chordata > Aves > Anseriformes > Anatidae > Anas > Anas platyrhynchos. The sequence goes on from NC_092587.1 coordinate 27,395,390, forward strand.
TTATTTCTTCCTATGTTTTCCACATAGCATGCTTATTAAGAGAAGTATTGATCTACCTGATTTTTTTTTGTAGTTCTTGTTGTTAAATTTTGCTTTATAATACACAGTGACTTGTAGATATTGGATATGAAAACAAAATAACGCACAAATTAAGAATCGGAGAATTAGGCTTGTTAATTTCTGAAGTGGTGAAAGTGATCTATTCCTAGACCATTAATAATCGGTCATTTAGTAGATGTGGAGACAGTCCCCAGAACTGTAAAGCATACAAAGGTGTAGAAAAACAACACAATCCCACCTCACTGAGGAACAGCATGGCTTGCTTCTGAACTTCCAATTTTAAAAGGAAGGGTAATTAACCAGTACATGCAAAAAAGTAATCCAAGCTGTTGGCATGACAATTACAGCACTTATGCAATTAGTGCATATTACAACATATGGTTATACCACTGCATAAAGACACACTGGAGTCCCATGAATCTAATACATTAAGTCAATCATTTGGAAGATTTTCGATGCCTCTCACCATTGTGTTACTTGTTCCCAAATCAAATAAACTTCAAAGAAAAACTACAAATAACAGGATATCTCTTGCTGGGTATTGCCTCATAAGCGACACAACAGGATATACCGGCTAGGATAGATAACCTCAGTGTCATTAACAGCCACAACCTGTGCGAGTGCGCAAACAGGTCCTCTTGGCTCCACCATCTTCTGCTTTCTTCCTCAACAAACCAACAAGCATGAGCTATAGTCACTGTTGCACTGTAGCAAAAACCATGAGATGGTGAGACAAAAAGCAGTCCTGGCTTCTCAGCCTAGCCCATTCACCATTCAACTTTGAATGAGAAAACAGCCAAAGGTCAGATTTATTCATTACTGATCCTATATACAGGGTTCTCAGATATTTCAGCATTCTTTTAAACTCAAACAAATACATACAGAAATTGGCTGTTCTTTTTTGTTGTTGTTTGTTTTGGTCTGGTTTTGTTTGTTTTTAAAAGGGGCATAAGGGCAAATGCTTGAAATTTATTAATTTATTTATTAAATTTATTAATTAATGCTTGACATTTATTAGTTTAACTGTGAATGTTAAGATTCACTGTTCTCTTGATTTCAAGTCCTCCAGATTTCTGAATTTCTGCAGACAGAATTTCTGAAGATTCTGAAGTGTTCCACCTCAGATATCAGTCTGCCCCCTGCTCTTATCGCTTTGTCTTTCATCATCTCCATAATTCATAATTGCATAATGCTGCTATTAACAAAACCAACAACATGCAGAAAGAAAGAAATAGGAGTAAAAACAGAAGGACAGCAACAAAGAACGGAGTGTGTAAAAAGACAGTGAAGGGAAAAAAAAAAATTAGTACAAAAATAGAAATACATAAATTGATACCTGAGTTTCTGAACCTTTGCTGCATTCATTTTCTCTATGCTATTCTTTCTAGCAATCTAGAGTTGATGCTAGGTTTGGCATCAGCTATCAAGTACCAGAAAACCAAAGGAAGAAAAGGGTACAGCACAGCTGCAAGAAAAATGGAATAGGAGAAGCAAATGGGCACTAACAGCAAGGAACAGGCTAAAACTTGGGTTTTTACATTATTAAAACAATACTAGGGCAAAAACATCAAAAGAAAAAAAGAGCAGATAGCAACCACCCACAAGATGAGAGCACTGGAGGGGAAGGAGATAGAGAAGGGAAAAATATAAAGTGAGCTGAGCCACTTCAGTTTGTGAGGGCAGAAAAGGAATAGGAAAGCAAAAAAAAAAAAAAAATCATAAGTAAAGTCCACTACAGCTGAAGCATTTGCTACAAATTTTACAAGTAAGGAAATAATTAAATGATAAACCACTCATTGATAAGCAATGAAATTAACTGAAGACAAACATGTTGTATTTGCACAGTAATCTAGAGTTGGAGCAACAGCTTCTCTTCTGCTCTAGGTCAAAGAGACTCAAGGAGCCCAGGCCAAAAGTCAGCCACATTCAGCAATAGTGGAATTGTGGAAAATGGAAATTCTGTGTCAGAAAGCAGGGATTAGACATGAGGTCCACAACAATGCCTACTTTGTTGTTACTGCAGATTTCTACAGCGTGGGTGATTAATACAATGACTGTCGGTGGTAGAAAAAAAAAGGAGAAATATAGAGAGTGCATCAGGTACCACCTACCAAAATAAGTAAATAAATAAATAAGAGAGTAGATGGAGAAGCAATAGGTATCTACACAGACATTAAAGAAACTGAGAAGAGTTTCTTCTGCTACTGACTTCCTCTGGCTATGGGCATTCCTTCTGAGTAAGCAGGGCCTAGGAGATGGGCACAGGACCATCCCACCTGGCTGTTGTGCCCATGGGTGGGATTGGCAGGGCCATGGAGTAGAGGCAGCCCTCCATCTCTGCAGCCCTCCTGTGCCCCACAGGCAACCTGACTTTATTATACACTGACGCAGCTAAAACAGCAGTTTCATATGCTGACAGGAAAAGCAATGTAAAAAATTATAATCTGAGAGATTTTTATGTTCATTTCAAAGCTGAATGTGCTTAACATGTAATCATTGTCATGAATACTTAGCACAAAGGAAAATGTTTGTGGTTATTATTATTATTCTTACTACTAATATTATTTTATTTACTCCTTATTAATTATATTCTACCAAAACATTCTAGGAATTCCTCTTTCTGACTCAGCTTGACAATACCCACTCATCCTGGCCAAGGTTTTATATATGATATCCATTATATGAATTCAAGAAAGAAAAAGAAGAAGAAAAAAAAAAAAGCTACATGCATTTTTTCTTTCTGCTCATGCTCACACCCCTTACTGAAGTGCAAGAGTCAGACCGCTCACTGTGTCTGGTGAAGACTGAACTTCCTGTAAAAATGGTGTGCATAGTTTCCTGAAAGGAAGCAAAGCATAAGCTGCTCAAACAATGCACAAGAAAATTCTGGTATCTGAGCCACACAGTTACAAATCTGTGCTGCTAGAAAAATACAGTGTTGTATCAGTGACCAACAGTAACAAGCACAAAAAATACGAGAAACAATCGCATTAGGGCAAAGGAGAAAGTTACAGGTCATTTGAAAGAATAGGTAAATTGTCTGTCTTAATGGGGTGAAATTACCCATACAACTTTTTTCTTTCACATCCTAAAATTCTGATTCTCCTCTCAGGAAAACAAATATAAATCTTCATGAAATTATTATGCTCAAACTATTTCAGTATAGTAGAGGCCGGTAGCAGTTGCAAATCCTTCTACTGCAAAATTGATTGGATAGCAGTAGAATATTGCTTTTTATCTCTGACATACAGAAGGGGAGTTTTCTTATTTCAACGTGTTCAAAACCATTCAGCATATATGTGGAATAATTTTAATTCTCTTTTAAAAAAATTAATAATACTTCCTCTTTAAACTTATAAAATGACATAATTTGACCCTCTGAAGTTTATTTAGTTTACCTACTGTTTACCTACTCCTATAGCATTTCAATTTGAATGTTTCTTGCAACAAGGATCTTTTTAAAAAAAAACAAACAAACAAACAACAACAACAACAAACTACAACAAAAAATGTTTTGTCTCTTACTTAGAAGACATATTTTCCTGTATTTTTTTCTGGGAAAAAAAAAAAAAAAAAAAAAAAAAAACTTCTGTGCACTAATCTTTTTTTTTTTTTTTTTAAACGGAGTACAAATATAGGAGTGAAAGCTGTGCTATGTCAATGTTACTCACTATACTGAAAAATATTTGCTCTTACATTTTAAAAACTCTTGGTTGTAAGGTTTTGCAAATAAGCTGAAGGGTTTCATAGGAAAGAAACAGCATGTTAACTAAAAGTATAACAATTTACATCTGTGTTCATATTTTTTGTCCTTTCACAATTCAAGAGCTTTTAGCAAGTCACAGTTGAAGCAGGAACCCTCTCTTATCCCCAAAGATCAGAAGTACAGAGGCGACCCTCACCTTGTAGCAAAGACAGCAACTAAATCACATGCAAACAACCTTCCTTTGCTGCCTTCAGCCCCACAAAAGCATTCATGTCATCATCAGCAACAGCAGCTCAAACAGGCTAGTGATCAGCAAACCAAACTGCTGCCCTTTGTGCCGTGCAGCTGTTTCGTAGTGAGGAAACATCTCAGCCTCCCTTCTTGCATTTCTTGGCCCCTAACAGGAAAGCTCTTAGGAAACCATTCAAGTAACTGCCAAAAGGACACAACTGCAGAGTTTTTGACACATTCGTACCCACTCTACCAAAGTTTTGTGCCATCTGCTATTTTATTTGCACTGCTGCCACGGCTCTGCCAGTTGGAATTAATTCCAGCACCCTTTTCTTTATTGTGCCTTCAGCATAACTAGTTGCATTTTATTGTGCCTATTCTTAGGTTGAGGAAATTAACAACACACAATAAGAAAACCTCCCTACCACCTTACACTTAATTAGTGTCCTGCTTATTTAGACAGAATTTCTGGTTTTATTTTCAGTGCAGTACTGCTAACCTAAATTACACAAAAACTAGTAATCATTTCATTTTAAATGTCCTTGCTATTGGCATTCTTAACTTTGAGTCTTTAACTTTCAGCTTTTGTTAGAAACTGCAAAGACTACGGCTGGGTTTATTTGTTTATTTTATGAAAATTTAAATCTCATGCAATAACATGACTCCAGAAGCTAAAATTTTCATAGCCTGTTGTTATGTTTAACAACTGGTCTTTTTCCTGAATGCACCATACCTTTTCATAAATTTTAATCTACTGTTCACTCTTCAATAGTCAAAACACTGATTCTAATAAGAAGGTTCATTGCTACTTACAAAATAGGTTAAATGTTGATATTAACACCCTAAAGTTGAAGTGAACAGGCCTTTATACCGAAGCACTTCAAAAAAAATTCCAGCCACCCTCTAACCACAACCCTCCTGACATTTCTTACCATCATGTTATTGTAATAGAGAAAGAACTAGGGAAACATGAAAAAGGATTGTTAAAAAAAAATAAAAATAAAATGTGTGGAGGGCTAGAGAAAGCGATGCAAACATAAAAGAGAAAAATGCCCTAGAGACAATAACTACAGTAGGAATGGGTCAGTCTTTATCTTTTTAATTTATAAAACTAATATGGAAAAGACTGAGCACAGTTTATTCAGAATGCAAACAAGCCTTCAATGCTCCTCCAACTTTGTCTCCACCATGATAGCCTAGACATCTTTCTACTATATCAAGAATCTATATCCTTTGCTTTCTTTCAAAAATACCATAATTTCTAAAGAAAGGATTTTTTTATGACCAAAACCTTGAATTGTCATTCCTTTATAGTCACTGAGAAGTAGATTTTTAATTCCACATTTAAGTTTTGAGAGCAAAACGGATCCTTGCTTGTACAAGGGCTAAACAAACAAGCCGTCTTTCCTTTTCCATAAGGACTTGTTCCACTAATATCTGACAAAATATTGATAATGTGGGCTAAAGTTCTTGCCCTATTCCAGCAGAATCCCTGGTGTGGATGTAGCCATGTTAACAATAGAAAGCTTTTGCTAGTTTTTTTGCTGTTGTTCAAGAAGTGAGCATAACACAGCAGATGAGGTTTCTCTATTACACTGTTTTTCTCACAAAGGTGTAGGAACAGATGCCTACACAAATGGTCCAAAACAAACTGTGTTTTATTTAAAATTGATATTGAATTTATCAATTAAATTATGGGGAAAAGATTCCTCAGGCAGAACATTACCCTATAGACGGGAATCAGAAAATCAAGTGGATGGATGCAGAAGTAGCTGAAATAACAGTTAAAGGAAAGGAACAGGAGAAGAGAGAAAAAAATAGGTGACTGCTAATAAGATTCTACTTTAAGTCTGTTGTGTGCTGCTTTTTTCCCTTCCATGTCTTTTAAAAGTTAAACAGTGTTTTGCTTGCTGTAAATATTAAGCTCACACTGGATGCAAGTTTCCAAGTCTTAATTCAGAACAAAACAGTTTACAAAACAGCTGTGATGAAAACTTACGAAACATAGGGAAGATTTTTATGACTACTTCAGATGCGCAAAGGTACACTGAGAGACACTTTCTAGAGTGATTAGTACATACTGTTGAAAAGTCTATTAACATATAAAAATGTTTCTCTATACTTGATTTAATGACATAAATATGGTAGTGACTTATTAAAAAGTCAGCATATACTAAAGATAATATATAGTTAGGTAGGAAAATATATATATTTATAAGGTCAAAGTTACAAAGCAAATAGCTAGGAAATACTAAATTGTTGAATGAGCTGGTGTAATTCAATAAAATTGCATACATAAAAACTACATGTGCATTACACAAACTTAGCTCTGTATCCTGCCTTACCATCCAAAAACTTTTTTTATATCACCCTTACGAAAAATTCAATCTGATCACTCAGATAAATGTTCCCAGCCAGGCTGACCCAAATCTTCTCAGCAAAACTTAACATTTTCCTTTACTTTGTAATTCACGCAAAATAAGTATTATTCAATTATCTATAGAGACCTAAACGTATTCCTTGATCATCAGATCTCCATGGTCAATTCTGGTCAATATATAATGCCTTCATTGCTTTTCTGTTAAATTGTGCATTTTAACTTCCATCTTACAGAATAGCAGTTAAAATAAGCATCTCTCTTAATAAAGAGATGGGAGATGGGAAAAGGTACACGTCATCTAACTGGCTTAGAGATTTCACTGTTTAAGATGTATTTTGTAGCTACCTAGACTTGAAGACAGACTTACTCCTGCTCCACTAAGGAATGAGTAAACAGTATGTACTGTCTCCCTGGGGCAAAAACTTGCCCTGAAGGTCAAAACTGACTCACAGGACACATATTTTACAGGTTTGCCTAACAGTTTGCTCTACTTGACTTGTCTCAAAAGCAAACTTCATAACATTTTATGCAAACATTATACAACCGTAAGTCTGAAATATAAATCAATAATATTCACTTAAACTTGAGGAACCTCTGCACCAGGAAATAGTTTCTTATTTGAAATTCTGCTCTAATTAATATTAGCATTGCTAAATCTTACAATTATCTCTAAACAAGTGTCATAATATTTATAGCTTTAGATTAAAGTAAAAATGTGATAATCAAGATTCTGCACAGAATTTGAGGGAGGCAGGTTTTAAAGTAAAAATTGTCTCATTTTCATGGACTCAGACAAATAGCTTCACATTTGAAAACTCTTATGTTAGAATGTTGTTGTTTGGTATTCGATGGTCACAAATTTCAAGAGCTGTCTCCATACAAAACCATATTTCCTACTCTACAGCTCATTTAAGAATTGTTAAGGTTCAGGTGGCAAATATTTCATCATTCTCTTAAATCAAGCCTCAATATTTCTGGAAGCCTACCTCACTAGTATAATGAGTTAACAAAACCGATATTAGAAAAAGACTGAGTGACCACAGCTGTTTGACATTTGAATGTTTTTCAAAGAGATCCTTTGGGTCTGGGTCATGATTTCTTTTTTTGTTAAAAAATAAAAGGGTAAGGGAAACAGAAAACCACCACCACCACCACAGCACACAAATAGGCCATAAGCCCCTGTTTTTCCTTATCCTTTAGAAAAATACTTTCAGGGAAAGGGTACTTGTGGGCACTTTTACACTGCAGATATTTACCAGAATGCAGAATAAGTAAGTAATATTCAGACCTTTCTTTCCTCTGGATAGATATAAAGAAGAAAAATATTTAATCATAATTACTTAGCTAAGCCTTCTGATGTGGCCATAAGCCCCTCTTCATCTTTCCCTCTTCTATCAGTAAATACAGAATTCAAATATTAAAAACTAGTTTGGATTCTTCTAATTCTTCTAAATTTTGAAGAATTAATTTCAGAATTTTGATGTACACACAATACTCACTATTACTTTTAAGCTATATAAAATAACTCCAAGTGTTCCACAAATGATAGCAAATATATAATAAAACATTTAAAAGAGAAAAACTATCCAAATTTTTGCCATGGTTTACATACAAGATATATATATATATTTTTTTTTTGCCAGCAAACAGGTTCCTAAAAGTACAACTTGTATAACGATACTTTCATGCACTTTGTAATTTGGTGTTTTCTTTGCTAAAACTGGCTAGCTGAACACTGTTATTACTGAAAATAACAGACTGAAACCACACTGACTCATTCTTTTTGTAGTATAATATTTCATGCAGAACCCACTCAGAGTTTTATTACTCTTCCTCTTTAAGGAACCACTACAAATATATTGTACTTTTTCCCGATATGAGGAACTGATCAGGAAAAGAATATGTATTCTTTCCCATCTGGCATAACAGCACATTAATTCTGAGACAGTACCAATATAACAAAGCAAAATATTCTGAAATTAAGATACAATTTACTGCAGGCTCAAACACAGCAAGCAAGGTAATCTTTACATTACTTGAAGAATTTCACCTTTGTCTGGTACTGATGATTACTGCCATCCAAGCCTTCCCAGCCTCAGACCATATATTCAGATGATGTTCTGAGAGTCAGAAGTAAGGTAAAACAGAAAATGAAAAGCTCCAGGTAATTCTGGCTACTAGTGATATGCAGAATGCATGCATCTATCTCATGGTCATCTGGCACAGTTTAAAGTTCTCACTGAAGTTTAACTACTTTACTGCAAATGGATCAACAAAAGCAAGTTTATTTCTCCACATGAAGTCACCACAGACTATACATGTACAAATTCCTTACTTATCACAGTTCATCGCTAACTACCTTGTTTCAAAACATTGAACCCAGAGTTGCAGGGCAGAAGCTACACAGAAAACATTTGCATCCCACAGCACCTTTTTTTATATAAGTAAGAGGCTACTAAAGTTGCATCAGCAACACTCAAGTCATTCCACAGATGAATTAGGAATACACTGAAGGCAAGGTCTTAAATTCTGAAGACTGTAATTGTGAGGATACAACTATCTGTGAAAATGTCTCTCCAACCAGGACAGAATTAAATCAAAATTAAACAAAAATGCTATGGTTGTGCAACAATGAGGTCTGAAATTTCCTGGATGCAAAATTTTCTCAGCTAAGAGACCATCCCAGAAATTCCTAGTGGAAATCAAAACAGCAAGAAAATGGATACACCTTCAGCAAGAAAAGTCCAGGTAGAGACAGGGAAGAGGACGTCATTGTTATCCATTAAAAAAGTATCAGGGAAATCTAAAGAACCCCAGCTGAATCGTCAAGTCTCAAGTGAATAGATCATAAGATCCGGCTGCATGTGTGTGCACCATCTGCAAACCCTGATTTATTTGGAATGCTGAAAATTGTTGGTCTCTTGTTATTCTAATAGTAGTTGCTTATGATTTCTTATTTGTATTTCTCAGGCTATTGCAAGAGCAGTAATACTTGGTCTCCTGCTCAGCCACAACAACTACATCTTTAAAATAAAGTAAGTGTTCTACACAGGCCCTCTTACTTCTGCTGCACAACACAATGGCCTGCCCCCAAATGGATTAAATTCCAAAGGTTTGTTAAAGAGTGTAATTTTCTCAAGCACCTTCATAAGATGCTTCATCTTGACTGGCATGAGTACCCCACATGTGCTGTACAATTTGGCAGGTAGCTTTCTTCCAGTTTATATAATCAAAGTTGTATTTCACTATTTTGTGGCTGAAAACTATTATAAGAAATCATATTGTACCTTCTGTGTGTATTAAAAGTAACAATTGATGCAAAGCATTTTACTTACTTATTTTTAAAGTTTTTTTGTTGTTGGTTTGGTTTGTGGTTTGTTTGTTGTTGTTGTTTTTTTGTTCGTTTGTTTTTGTTTTTGTTTTTCTAAAATACATGTTTTGTTTGCCATCTTACAACAGGTTGGGAAGAAGTTAAAAAACACATCAGGATAATCCATACATGTGAGCAGAATTTTCTGAGGAATTTTGGAACAGAAGTAGTAAGAGATCTGCCAGACCACAGGGGAGAAAGAGAAAAGACATGGGATAGTTGTCTGCTGGAGAAAGGATTAGAGCATCACTCTGGGAAAGGAGCTTGTAGGGAGGTGCTTCACACCGCTATTCCTTCTATGGGCCAGATTTCTTAAAGACTTGTCTTCTTTTTCTTAAAGAAGAATCTAAATATCAAATACTGCATTCCTGTATTACAGTGTTTAAGTACTGAACTGATTAAAGTTTAGTTCATCCACAGGCCCCCACGTTTTTCACATCCAGATGGAATGAATACCTGGATATACTGGGAACATTATGCAAACCCTTCAGACTCAGCAAGATATTCTGAATAATTTCCATTAATCTATTTTACAAAATTTCTATGTTCACACCCTCAGTTACACTAGAAGATGATGGTATGTGTCATGCTTTCTAACTTTTAAAAGAACCATTTAAGTTATCTCAATAACTGGCACTATTTTCTAGACAGAATGAACACAGTCGTCTGAAATCACAGTAACTGTAACATGACTATGCACTATAAATTATCCAAGAAAAGGTACTTTGGAAGATAGAAAGAACATAGAAAGAACAGTTCTAATGACAAATGATCTTCTTGTTTGCAAAAAAACAGTCCCAAACTCAAGCTTGTATAATGTAAACTGTGGAAAACAGCCACTTAGCCATCAGGAAAAGGGGATTTCCACACATTATAGTTAAATAAATAACCACGTAAAGTAAAAATGTCAACATAAACGTATAAAACCAATATATATATATGTATTTAAATCTAGTTTTAAATTTCAATTAAAAAAGTAAGAATGTACTAAATAAAACAGGGAGCACAAGAACATGTAAAATTGTTTAATCCCCACAGAGCTGAATGAAGCACCTCTTTCTCTGAAGACCCACTTTTATCGGGAGGCTGTTTCATGGAGGAGAAAGAGGCAATTGAAGCTACGAAATGATGGATAGCAATGACCTTTCTATCTGTAAAACATGGGCATATTTTAGGTATTTAATCTTGAGAATTGGATTATTATTAATCAATTATTCATGACAATTTGAATCTATGGTAGATGTTTTTTGTTTTCTTAAATATCACATAGCTAAGGTCCATCTTGAGAACCAGAAAGGAGATTAAATCCTCACGAGTAAATAGTGTTGGCACTGGCATTTTCTTCCCTCCTAAAAATTTCTTCCCTCACATAACAGGGCATATTGACAATTACCTTGTACTCTATGTAGAACTTTTGCCTAAATATTCTGAAATCCGACTTTAGAGTTGGGGGCAGGGGGAGGGGGAGTTGCTTGTTTGTTTGACTTTCTAACAAGGGAAAAGATAAGCTTTCCGAAAGAACAAAGCAGGGCATTGCGGTAATGCAGAGCAGCAAAAACTGTGATGGCTTCATTCCTATGGCCACAGATTATTCTGCTGTATGGTTTAACATTCACTTTTTCTCATTTGCCAAAGGTGAGTGATACCAGAAGCAGAATGTCTCCATTAAAGGCCACCAGATCATATAATGAAAATAAGCAGAAGGTGTTTGCAGATATTTAAAATGCATTGCTGAAGACGAAGGAAAAACAGATGGAGCTATTAATGCTAAACTCTTTTTAAAAGCAGAACCTCTACATCCTTAAATAAAATGCAAGCTACGTGTGCTTCTGTGAAGGGTAGGGAACAGATCTTAGCACTGCCTTGAAGAATACCTCAGATTAAAACTCTAAAATTATTCCAGTTTGGGGAACTACAATTGGAAAGGAGACTCTCCCTTACTGCAGCTGTAAAATTGAAGTATCGGGATAGCAGTGGTCACCTTCTCAAGAGTAAAATCAAATTAATACACCTAAAAATAATTTAGCATGCAGCTCTACCTGTTCTCAAATACCCTATTTTATATATATATATATATATATATATGCATATATACACACACACACACCTTACTTCCAGTTTAATTGAACTTCCAGACATTAGATCTAGTTCTTCCTCTGTGTGCTACAGATAGAGAACTTATCAGATTTCTCTTCTTTGTGGCATCACGCTTCTTAGGGACTAAGCAAGCCATTCCTTACACTCCTTGCTAACACTGAACAGATTGAACTCCAGGAGTTTTTCCACAATAAGGCATGTTTTCAACTACTCTAATCATTCCTGAGATGTTTGTGGTTCTCCATTGACCCTTCTCCAACAGAACACAGTATTCCAGTAACAGTTATGAAAAGCATTAACAATCAATACAGAAACTCAACATAAACTTTTCCTTCTTATTTAGCTCTCCCTTGTTTACATGCCAGTATACAGTAGCCTTTTGAAGCACAGAGTTGCACTGGAAGTTAATATTCATCTACCACAATTCACAAGCTCTTTTCAAAACAGGCTAATTCCCTGGTTAATTAAATCCTTAACTCTTTCCCAAGATTTACCCAGGATATTATGAAAGTTTTCATTCTAGGGAGAGGGAGTGCTCCAAAGGAGCTCGGGGAAGAGGTAACTTGGGGGAAATCTCATAATCTAGAAAGAGTTTTAAAAGTGGCTTGAGAAAGGGTCTGCAAGATAAAGGTGAACTGGAAGTGTCTTAGTGTGGAAAATGGGTGCAGCATTTTAGTTTATTGATGTTGCCTGGTAAAATGAGTTTATAAGTGCAAATAAGAAATCATACATAGTGAAGTCATTACAGAGTCTCTAACACTGGACTTCGTTGTTGGTGTGCCAGTAAAACTGACTGATTAATCTACTTCCATACAACAGCAGGGTAAAACAGCTGCAAACAAGAAGAACCTTGGAAATTATATGCTGGAAACATTTATACAGTGAAAACAAACTAACACAAATGGATTATGTATCAGCTGTGGGGCTGGAAAACAATCTGTATGGGAAAAAAAAGAAACTGGATCACTAGGATAGTGGTGAATAGTTGTTAATACTTAGAACACTAGTGTGTCTTGTCTAAAACAATTTAAAGAAATGGTTTTAAAATAGTTCTGAATAGTCAAAACACTATTTATTTCCAACCTCAAGCTTCTTTCAATATGCAATATTCCACAAAATTTAGTCTAGCAGGGTAATAGATTTGGTTAAATCATAGTCATTCTGATCTACAATACCAGTTATTTAAAATGAACTGTCTAAACAATGTTTGTGATAAACTCCTTTTTTCCACTTGTTCTATTATTCATATTTTAGTAACTATGTAGATCAATTTGTAGAATTTACGAACACAAGACTTGGCAGTGAGCCAAACACTCTTCTTTAATTTTGACTTTTTTGACTTTTTGACTTCTCTACTCATAGCTATATTAAAAATAAAAAAATAAAATAAAATAAAATAAAAAAAAGCTAGAAGGTTTTGTTTGGCCATTTTGTTTGGTGATGAAATAAAAAATTATGGATTTGAAACAGAGAAAGAAGTGCATAGAAACAACTACGCAATTGTATCATAATAAAGCCACTAGCATACAAAATTCAATTATCAAAATTATCAAGGTTAGGAGTTTTAGAGACTTCCTGCTTTTACCTAAGCTTGCTTTCAACAAAGATAAACTGCCACAGACTCCAGGAAGAGCACATTTATGCACAGGAGGGCTTCCGAATTTTACTGTATCTCTACCCTTTTTTCCTGTTGTTTATTTATTTATTTTTAATTTGTAGACAGAGAACCTTCCTGTCACAGAGACATATAACTGCACATAACTGCCAAGTCACTTTACACTTACTTCGCTGTCAGGGACTTGCAAAATCTGCTGCAATTTCTACCATACACTGAAAAATTTGCCTTTTCCTCTCCTACTTCCCCAGCCCAAGGGTTGCAGTGAGGAGCTTAGAGGAACCACAGCGCGAACCATCCTTGGCCCTTTCTTCCATAGTTAAGGCATGCTACTAATTTGCTGCCAAATAAATCTTTTTTCCCACAGGTTCAGGAATAAGGAACCCTCTAGGAGGGGGCAATTAGAACAAGACCACTCCAAAAGCAGCTGACTCTGTACCCACCTTCCTACATCCACAACCAAAGTACAAACCAATTGCTTGTTTACTCGGTCTAAAGTAAACAATATTTGGGGGTTAAGAAGACTCTCAAATCATGGAAGCAAATTCTTCTCCTTTATAGCCCATGAAGAATTATTTTTAAATTTTCAGATAAATATCTGACATGCTAAATTCAAGTTCTCCTATTAAAGATCTTGAAAACTATTCACTACATTAAGGATGTAACTATTTACCAGGATTAATTATTTATATTTATTATTTAGGAGAAGAAGAAAAAAAAAAAAAGAAAAAAAAAAAGATTAACTAATATTTGAGTTTCTTTGTAAATCTTTACAGAAAGTTCAGGAGAAGCTGATCCAGAATATCCAGCCTAAGAGCTGGAGTACAACTCAGTATTGAGTCTATTTGCTTTTTGAATGCACCCTATGATTAGGGAAGTTTCTCCTGCTGCCCCTCCCTTGAACATCTAGTGTTCAAATATTCACAGAATTTTAAATCAGCAGTTAACAGAAGTATTTTTGCCTCAGGAGGGTGCAATTATAGATGATATTTTGGATGATCTTTTGGACAGCATGTGATCCTCAAGTGAAAAAACTGGGAATAATCCTGCACACCCTTTTATGTTGTAAAGCATCTAAGACATACACTAGGAATGTGGGTTTGTAAAATTCAACTTAAAAAAAAAAATTTTAAAAAGTCCATAGCACTTTAGATCTAAAACCTTGTCTTACAGCATTCTTCTACTTTTGAGAGGACTAAAACTACTTTCAGCTTTAAAGCTCTGTATAAAATTACATCTGAACAGTCCTTAGCATATTTGGTAGAAACTTCTCAGTATAGTTTATCACTGAAACATATAACCTGAGAAATCTAAGGTGATGACATTGTGCACAGTTGCACAATGCAGCTCATGTGCCTACTAAATGCACAGATCATGAATAATATTATGAATATTATATTATTATTATGAATAATAATAATATGACATAAAGGGTTAAAATGTAAGTACCATAAAGGTCTACAATATACCACACTGCTCAAATCACACCTTTATTTCAATTTGTTATTTATAGATGCTGACAGAAGTCATTCCGGGAAATAAATTCCAAGACACGCATTATAGTTGCAACACAATTGCATTTGACACACATTTAAGGGAGTCAACAGGCAGTATCCCCTTACACTACTAAAGCAAGCCTAAATGGCAGCAATTTGTTCTGGAAATACTTACTTCTGATGAGGTCACCATCAGTGCGATTTCCCCAGACAGACTGCTCTTGTATCTCTGGCTGTACACTTTGGTTACTGGAAGGCTGTTTTATGTCTTTATCTCCTGCCGCAGGATTTTGTTGGTCAGTTTTTTCTAAGTCGAAAGAAATTTGAGGGTATTAGTTTCTTTGGTATTTTTCCTCTACATGAGCAAATCTCATATTTGAAAGTTAAAAACTAGAGAACATAAAATATAACTTTTATTGGCATCTCATACATTGTCCCTAGAAATAATTCCTAATAAAGTCAATTTTCAGTTTGTTTTCCTTTGTAGATTCTTTGTAGTTCTCTCTTTAAAAAAGTCTTTAGTCTTAGTTATTGTTCCTTTAGTCATACAAAGAAATACTCAGCACCTTTTGTAAGAACAACTTACAACTGAATTTATGTTTAGTTACTTTCCATGACATTTTCAGATAAAAATTTGAATCTGTCACACAGAAAACATAGTTTGTCCGTAAGCATGTGCCTCTGGCATATAAAAGCCACAGAAATTCCACAAAAGTCTGTTTTCCATTATTTAGAATTCAACATATGATTAAAGACAAATATTGTTCTAACATCAACACTGATTAGTACAAAGATTTCTGTATAGCACAATTTTCTTGTCTTCATGAAACAGCTACACTTTTAAAAGCCATTCATGGAGTCAACTTTTAGCCTATGATGAAGGGAAAAATGATTTTCTCTCTCCAAGTGTATACAAGTTGCAAGGAAGTTTCCATGGTAAGGTTTTTTGAGGGATTCTTAACATTATTTTAAAAGAGAACAGATCTTGTTTTGATGATTTCTCCAATAAACTCATGTAGACCTGTATTTTCTCAAACCAAAGTAAGCGACAGCCTTCACTTTCGCTGTTGTTAATGTTCTAAGTTTGTTCGTTTATTTATTTATTTTTACTGGCATTCAAGGAAGCATTTCCAAATTACTTTGTTCATTATTCATAGTCATAGATTATTAGCTTATATCATTTACTTGAAGGATGTGTAGAACACTAAATGTTTTCAGTTTGGAGTATTTTTTCAGAGTATTTATAATATCTAATATTTACAGTAAAACTAAAGTAAATGAGCAACTGCTGAAAAGTCTGTTAGCTCTCTTTTTCTTTCAACCTATAACATGTTTATAAACTACTTATCACAATGTCGTGATTTCATATCCTCTACTAAAGCATCAGTTTCAGTCCTCAGACACAGAGAAATTGCTTAGTGCTACAGCGACATTTTAAAGGTTAGTTTCTTTATGTAACCAACAGCAGTTTGAATTTAAATCCTAACTTTCTGCCTTTGTTATCCACCCTATTAAACTGAGCCATTGAACATCACTCAAAATAATATATGCCATATTGTATGTATAGTAGCATGTGCCTTCAAGCACTGCTGCTTCCCTTCTATTAATTTCCACCTCTGAAACATCTGACCCAGCTACCTATATGGTACTTATCTCTCTGCACTCCCTCACACCACTGTTTCCTCAACAACTTGTCAATATTTCTTCAAGCTCATCCTGAGATGAACAGTTTCACTGTGATTGGTGTAGAGTTACTTAAGTGATTGGAAAGATAGCTATTGACTTCAATGAATTTTGCACTTCGCCCTGTATGACTTAATCTCACCTAGATTCTCATCGTACCAAAAAACAGCAAACAAACAGAATACTGGAGGATTATCTTTTTTTCCCAAGCCCTTTGACAGACTTTAGTCACAAGTTATTTATCCCAAATATCTATCAGACACAAATATGACTGTATTGAAGTATGATGATTTTGCTTCTGCAGTTAGGCATTAGGTTCAAATGTGTCTCAAAAGTGTTTGAAAAGTGCCCTGAAATGGGCTGAATGAAAATAAGTAGCGTCCTGGAGAGAGCTAGTGTAAAAGAACTGCAAGCACTATACAATCCGCTTTTCATACAGAGTAAGCTCAAATGAGCTATTTTAAGACATTTGGCTCTTAAATTACTTTACTGAAGTAACAACACTAAGATTACAGCAATATCTACCCTGCAGTGGTAGTGCAAAACTGAAGAGCTGCTGTATACATTTTTCTTGTATACGATACAACTTTGCAGAGCACTACTATTTCATGTTGTAAACAACAAATGAACTGTAAGGAAAGATTAGTATTAATATTACAAGGCCCTTGGCACTCTAAATTACATTTTTATCTAATAAATTTGAAGAAGTGCTGAATGCAATGAAATCATCATTATTTATAGGAATTCAATTTTCATTCCTCTGCTTGTTTTCTGTTTGGTATATACATATTCTTTACAGCTTGCATGTGCATTTTTCATGTTTACTTTTATTGTTCTAGCTGGATATAATGAACAGCCAGTCAAAACCATGTAAACAATATTAACAGTTAACAAGAAAGAAGTAAGAGGTGCTATTAAGAAGCAACAGCAGTGTTGCAATTGAATACCAATTTTGATAGGAAATTTGCAGGAATTTACATGAATTGAGTAGCTGTTCTTTGATTTACTGCATTTATATAAAGTCTTCCCCAAGAATGTTCATAATAGAAACTTGCAGCAGAGACATTAAGCATGTATTTGCTTAATTTGCAGTTCTAATCACCCACCAGAGAAATTTTTCTCCCAGCAGATGCTACTATAACAGTGTGGTGGGTTGACCCTGACCAGAAGCAAACACCTTTTCTCCCCAGTGGGGAGAGAATAGAAAGAGCGAAAGTGAGGAAACTCATGGGTCAAAATACACTTTTAATATGTGAAAAAAAAAAAAGTCAGAAATAAGTAAGTGATACAAAGGCAATCGCTCACCGCCTCCCACAAGTAGAATGATGGCCTGCCAGTCTCCAAGTAATGGATACCTCCCCAGAAACATCCTCCCCTCAGTTGCTGTTGCTGAGCATGAGGTTACATGGAATGGAATAATATACCCTTTGGTCAGCTCAGCTCAGGTGTCCCAGATGTGTCCTCTCCCAGCCTCTTGCCCACACCCAACCTTCTCCCTGTGTGACATGCTGTGTAAGCTTTGTTCAGCAATAGCTAAAACACTGGTTTGTTATCAATGTTGTTTTAGTGATGAATCCAAAAAACAGAACCACAGAGGCTTCTACGAAGAAACCTAACTCCATCCCAGCCAGACTTAGCAAAATGGGCCTTTAGAAAAAGTGTTCAGTTATGTTTAAGATTTTTTTTTTATAGCCACACTACTAAAAAAATAATACAGCAGAGCACTGAAAATAAACAAACTATGGATTCCCAATTAATGGGATCATAGAATTTCTTTTGTTATTATTATTATTATTATTATAGAAATATGGTGATAACATATCAACAACTGATTACACATGAAAACAGCCTCAAGAACACTCGAGTCTGTATTTTGTTGATGCCATTATTTTTAGTGCATAAAAATAGTTATGCATTACCTTTCATAAAATAAATTCATTCATGAAGCCAATAAAAATCCACACAAAGACCTTAACCTCCTCTGAAGTGCGATGCTTGTGGCAAACAGGGTTAATAAAACCTACAGCAACTACAAATACTGATGGCTGGATCTGGCCATAACCAGGCATGTCATTTTTCCACTGTGTTTTCAAATAAATTAGTAACACTTCTCTGCTTTAATTAAGCTTAGCCTTAGGAAATTTTTGTGATATTTCTTTGGTATGTTAGCTGCTGCTTCCTCTAGTACACTCTTCCACTCTCAAGTGACTAACGTCCACAACTGAAAGCCAAGAAGAAAACCAGATGCTCTGCTTAGCAGATCAAATAATGGAAGGAAAAGTATCATTATGTTCTGAGTCTGGCTGTATTGAGGCACAAAACCAATCTCTTCAAAACCATTGCAAGTTACTCCAGGTCATGTCACAAAAGCAACGTAGTCTTCTTACTTGTGTACTTGGTACTACTCGTGTTCAGGGCCCAGATCAGCAACCTGGATGGTTGTGCTCTCCTAAAGGAATAGTAGTCCCTAGGCTTCTAGCCAAAACCCTGTGGCAGTGATACTCAGACAGATCACACTGTGATTTATCCTGAAGTTAAGCATGGGCAAAAATTCTACTTGCGTAGAGAATAATACAAATTTAAGGTTTAAATAAGGAAGAGATAAAACATGCAGACAAAGTATAGAATTGAGATGGTTAACAACCTAGATCATATCTATATTATAGACAACTGTTAAGTTAAAAATTAAAAATTTTATTCATATATCAGAATGATCATTTCTTGAAATAAGTGAACAAAGTGAACTCCTACTTTTTTGTTACTTAGAATCATTAAAGGATATATAAAATCACTTTTATAGAACACTAATTTATTATACCACAATATTTTTAAATTTATTTTTGGAATTAAACTGTAGTACATATATTTCATAGAATAAATCCTTGTTTTCATAGCTGAAATCTACTGCAATATTGTTAACTCCTGTTTTGGTTTAATTAATATGCAAAACTGATAGAAGAGATAAAAAAGACGGGTAAAGGATGTGCATTTGGAGGACACATCTCAGAGAACTCAAGTCTTTGACAAACAATTGTCTTTTCTTCTTCAAGTGCTTGTCCGTTTGTACATTCACACTCTAGCTGTATCCACACACGCCCTTATGTCTCTTGAGTTTACTAAGAAATGGGTCTCAATGGCTGCTGCAAGACCAAGATAGCAAGCATGGAATCATGCTTTACTACATCAAGAACTGCGTAATGTCCGACCCATCAACATGCAAAAAGATGAGAACAAGCACCTATATATTAAGTGGGTTGGGCATCTTCATCCTGTCAAGGGCAGCTGATTTCTATTCTTTAGATGACACATAAAGCCATACACTGACTCAGTCATCTCTTCCAAAAATTTGAACAATGAAAGTGCTAGACCAGCAACATGACAAACTTGACCTGAGAAACAGATTCAGATTTTGCATATTGGCACTGTGGATGTAACAAGAGTTAAAAATCCCATGACTGTAACAGTAAAAGGCTTTGTTGCTATGACATTCATTTTCTGTTCACCAACAATGTGGTATACAGAACCAAGTAGCAAGTAAAGCAAAAGCAGCTGCTGGGAAAGCCTTCTGGAAACCTGAGTGCATGATGATGAAACCTGTCTCATCAAGGAGACAAAAACCAGCAAAATGGACTGGCACGGCTGACCACCACAAAAAATGTGGAGACAGGAACAGTTCGACTCTTTCACTATTTAAGGACAGAGGAACAGTGGAAGCATGGGGCAAAGCTTACTTAGGCACCTAAATTTGACACAGCTATGGGGATGTAAACGTGAATCCTCCAAAGGCCTTAGTTATCTCTGAACAAGCAGATGCAGATTTAAAGACACATTGTGCAAAGATCATAAGCCATCCCAAATGGAATTTTGTCTTTCAAAGCAAAGAGATATTGATTGATTGATTGATTGATTGATTGAGAGAAAGAGAGAGAGTGAGAGAGAGAGGAAAGGTAGGTCTATGAGGAAAAAAAAAGTTTCAGAATGTTTCCAGAAGGAGCATTAACAAAACATTTCTTTGTCTCAAGCATGCAGCAGTTGAAAGAAATTGAAGCGCATACAGCAAATGCTGTAGTTTAACACTTCTTTGTTCATTAATATCCTAGGTGGCAAGAAACCACTGAGGATACCATTCCCTGCCTTTCACAACAGTAATACAATGGAACAGTGATAATACCAGGTTGCATAATGCAACTATTAGCAATAACCCCCAGTAGTTACTTCATGAGCTGCCTAAGACTTTTATGCATTTCTCATAACAAGTTCAGCTGTGCTATTTGTGGAACAGAAAGCCTATTCCAGTTCATGGTTTGCCTGAAATCATCACATTTCATTAATGACTGGTTCTACAATCTAAGTGCAACATTTAAATTGATAATCCACAAATTATCAAGTCCAAAGTCCTCCAATGGAGTTAGATGCCTCCGTTTAGATGTTTGATTTTTTAAAAAATAAACTAACTTGCTTTTATTTCATTTCAGTGCCTTTCATTTAAATGTCTCATTACAACTTTCATTGGCCCCAAAAGCACTACTGAAGAAACAATCTCTTAAAATTAAAGCAATTCAACTGAACTTGGAAAGCTCTTCCACAGAATTTTCCAGGTACAAACCATAGAACAACTATGGATATACTTCAAGTTTGACAGCCTTTGCCAATGTTCTGTCATGATAAATTAAAAATAAATATGAACATGCAAATAGATACCCTGCACTATTAAAAACACAAAGTCCAAAATCCATAAGTGAAAACGTATTTTCATAAATAATCATACTACTTGTCATGTGGTTGGTTAGAAATTTATGTAATTCATCCGATGATGTTTCAAATGTACAAAACTTAAGTTTCAGGTAAATGGTGAGTGATACTGAGCGCAGTGGCTGTCTTTATTACCAAGTAGCACACTATAGTAATGGTGGACCTGTACAGTGAACAATTTGATTTAAAGGACACTTATTATCCCAGAGACTTGGATAATACTTTGGACTAACACTCCAGTCTCAAAGACTGAGGGCTCTTTTCTGGCTGGAGTGCATCCAGCACATTCCTGCAGTGCATCTTCCAGATTATTTTGTTCAAAATGAATCTAGTCCAGGTCACTCCCCAGAATCACTCCAGAAAGTAAAATAAAGCAGGGGTGAACAGGAGGTTCATTTCAAAACTTCATTGCTGATCCAAATGAAAATATTACCATAGACATACTCAATTGCTGGATGCTGCTTATTAGGAAAAAAAAAAAAAAAAAGTGTTTAAAGTAAAGAGAAATCTAACTTCTGAAGGTCTGGAATGGAATTTGAGAAGAATGATTGTGATGTAAAACTAGCCTATGAGATGGAACAAAAATATTTCAAATTTGATGCAAGATCTTTACAGTCACCTCTGTGAAATACAAGTCTATCACACCCATGTGGACATGAATCACTTTACTGGAACTGCATGCACATGAAACTGAAAGAAGAAGTCTATTATTATGACTAGCTAGAGTTAGACATTTGTGAAAGTTTCAGGCATTCTAGTCAGTAACGTTCAATTTAGTGCTGACAGAAAACTATAAAACAAATTAACACTAAACTCTAGTCAGATTGAAAGCGGAAGCAAAAATAGAGCAAGAATTTGGTACATTTGAGCAATTTGAGTGTATGGGTTAACCGTTAAAATAAAAATCCATTACTCATAACACTGAGGCACTGCTAGCAAAGTGCAACAATTATGGTGATAGTAATAGCTGTTGCCTCAAGAATTTCCAGACATTCCCACTGTGAGTCTTCTGTCATCCCTGTCTCATCTAGTGCTGTAGCACTCCTGGTCATGAGAACAGTAAAGCACACAAATATTAAGGGGGTTGCAACATGCTGTTGAAGAGGAGCACGTGTTGAGTGCTTTTATGAATGGAAGTTCTGAATGAACTAATGTGTATGGTTTCTTCAGACACCAAAGTAGATTGTATCTCCATCCAGCAACAGTGATATGATTTGCACTGGGAAGAGTGGCCACTTACAGAATTTGACCCCTAATATTTCTACTAGACTTCACTATCCACTCCACCAAAAGATATATTTATAGATGGCAGTCCAACATTTTCTAAATGTTGTCTGATTCTCTAAATATAGTTCCATGTTTGTTGAACTTCTCTCTTGCATTCTTTGGTTTATTCAAATGCAGAGGATTTAATGGAAAAAGTCTACCCATATTGCTTGGAATTACTGCCCGAGCAATAATCCTGACATGACCTCTAACTTGCAAAATATTTTCCTTAAAGCAGAGAGGCTGATGGTCACAAATTGTCACATTCCTTGTTTAGGGACATTGAATTATTTCGGTACGTGCCACTGCAGAAAATACTTGACCACAGTCAAATTACAGGAGTATAGACATGACACTATTCACTCTGATTATATTGCATGGCACACAGGTAGAAGTAGTCATAATTTGATTCCAAGGAGCTCAGGAAAGCAGAGACAGTATGAGCAGGATCTCGAACAACAGTCCACAACTAGACTTAGGCTTTTGGAAGGATGTGGCAAAAAGTGGGACATTTGCAGAAATTAGGTTAAATCTTTCTTCCTCTCTCAGCAGCAGACTCTGCACAGATAATAGTCTAAAGACTGAAATGAGTTGCTACAAAAGAAGACACTGATTAAATCAACTCTCTCTCAGCACACTAATTGTGGAAGGGCAAAATCCAATAATCTGACAAATAGTTATTTATGCATTAATTCAAAAACGAAGCAAAGAATCAAAGTGAGAGCAGGGATGTTGAGAGAATATTGGTTAAAGCAATGTAAGAAAATTCTTCTGAGTTGCAAAAGCCAGAGCATGACGCATCTTTAGGCCAAAGTACTTCTCAACCCAGTTTTATCATCTCCAGAACTTATGTAAATCCCCCCATCTGCCTGAAGTTTTATTTCTTCTGTTTTGTTTTTGTTTGTTTGTTTTCCTTAGATTGTAGGATAGCTATTAGTTGAATATTCATAATTCAGTTGAATTTACTTTTCCTTTTATGAAAGAGAAACAATTAGGTTTCATCATCTGAATGTTTATGATGGCAAGCAAAAGGAGCACTTTGAAGATCTGGATTTTTTGATGATACCTCAAAGAACTACCAGAGAGAACAAAAGACTGTTCTCATAATGTAAAGTATCTGTATCAGTTATAAAATATGCAAAGCATATTAAAGTATGTCATTAACAATCAAAATTATTTTTCACCAGAATGTGTTTAATACTTTGCTATACATACAGTATAAGCCTTTTTTTTTTTTTTTTGACTGAGGGAACTTTATTCCTAGGTGGACACAGATTTAAAGTATCTATTGTAAAGACAGAGAGTCATCAATTATATATTAAAAAATGAGTCTAAGTAAATTAATAGTTATTTCAACTTACTACATATTTTTCCAAATACTTCTAACCTACTTCCAGAGGTAATGTGAATTTCAATCACAGCTGTTACACTTATCTCCAAATTCTACAGAAGCTGGTGTACTTTTGGATGTCCTGTGGGATGGTATAGAGAGGGTTGGAGGGTTTTGAAAGTCCCAGATATATTATCTTAGATCTTTAGCCCTGGAATATCTGGACTACCTCACCCTGTAACTACACACTGCAAAGCTGACAACAGAAATGCTGGAATATAGACTGGAAATGTTATGAACTCACCTCTTCCTCTTTCCACCCCCATTTCCCCAACAGACTTATGCTAGAAAAAAGCATCAAATATCCACAGTTATCCTTAAATCTAAGTTCAGTAGAATTCAAAAAAGTCTTTCTGCGAACTATGCATATGCTTTAAAATTGATCACGTGCCTTGAAAGGTGTGGCAAGTGAGCAATCTTGAATCAACACGTTATACTTGTTTGTACCTTAATGATCCCTGAAAAAGTAACTCCAAAATCCTTCACCTTGACAGCTGTGTGCTGTAATTGTGTCATTCAGACCTTCTGCACAGAGCTTGTCTGTGAGAAGACCAGCGTTCCCTTCCTTACTTTTCATAAAACAGAAAGGTGGGTATTGAAAAATCTTACATATGACTTTATTTCAGAGTAAAAACGTAATTCAAAGTGGGACTGTAAGAATAAGACTGCTTTCCAGGCTAGTTAGCTCACTGGCTTACAACTTCAATAACTTTGATGTATGGCCTACGCATAAAATTTAACCAGTGTGTCCACTTGATCACATGGCAGACAAAATCAACAGATTGAAAATAAACATGTATCAGTTACTGATTTTTTCTGGCAAAAACATGATTTTAACAGCTCAGTTCTGCATGCTTATCTTCTGTATCTAATCTTTTTTATTATTTTGTTTTACTGTTTAGAAGTTCTGAGTCATTCTCAGAACTTCTAAAAAAAAAAAAAAACAATTAGAGATAAGCCAATTTTATGTGTCTCCTTGCCAATTTATTTTTTATTTTTTAAAAACTTTGCTACAGATACTTTCTGGTTTCTCAAACAAGTCTTCAACTTTGATTTCACATAGTTATTGATTTTCCAAGTTACAAAAGCAGAGACTGCATCTTTAATCCACAATTGCACAACTATGCTCTCAGTATCTGCTAACAGTTAACCACATAGATATAAAGTTACAGTCTTTGAACAATCTTATTTGTCTGTTCTTCAGGGACTTCTAAAACTGCTCTCAGAATTGTGAAAAGCAAAGATGTAGCTCTAAATGCAAAAAATAATAATTAAAAAAAGTCTCATCTTCACAGACCAGAACTCAGTAGGCAAACACACTACCCTTTTTGAGGGTAACCTACAGTATACCTTTGTCAAACTTCTCTACATGAAGGTGATCAGAATATAAAGATATCTTGTGTAATTGCAAATTTCACATAACTGCACATCATTTAAAGAATTTATTGCTATGATGAATGAATGTACTTTAAAAAAAAACAAAAAAAAAACATTAGAACAGCAAATATAAAACAAGTTAATACTCTCAGAAACAGGTTTTAGGTGTAACATCAATGAGTGGCCTAAGAAAAACAGGGAAGTGACCTCCAACCTGAACAACACTCCTGCTCCAGGATCTACCTTTCTCAGTGTATTGCAAGACATGGAAAGAGAGAAGCTTCGCGGAGAAGAGCTCCTAAACACAAACACCAAGGCTGAAGAACAAGAAGGCAGTTTTTAAGGAGCAGCATCTGCCTCTCTGTATGACTGCAGTTTTTCAAGGAGTGAAACGCGGTGCTGACATCAGTGCATCTTTTTTCTTCTTGTTCTTCCTTTACACGTTTTCTACATAGGAATTTCTAGTTAAAACAATAAAGGCGTGGAAGTGAAAGTGTTACAGAGTTAGACCAACTAGGGGAGGCCAGGGGGGAGGGGAAAGAAGAGAGGGGTTAAAACCCACAAAACAAATCAGCAAATGTATCATTCAAATAAAAGGCGCAACAATTACAGAGAAACTTTAAAGCAACTTACCTCGAGGGAGAGAGATCAAAGCGCTGCTTTCAGTCGGAGCTTGCTCTGGCCCTTCAGGCCCTGGAGGAAGAGGTTCTCCCACTTGGGACATCTGCCAGCTTTCTCACCGAGTCACGCAGAGCCTGCGCCCCCCTCCAACAAAACTAACACGCGACCCTGAAGGAACAAGCGAATGAAAGCACTCGTTAATCTATTTCACACGTTAAAAAAAAAAAAAAAAAAAAAAACTCGCGGCTCGGGGACGAGGGACCGAGCAGGAGGAGGAGAGGAGGAGGGACGGCAAATCTGAGCGGCAGCGACTCGGCGGGCACCGGGGAGCCGGGGGCGGCCCGGGGGGGTCCCGGGGCGGCGGCTGCGGAGCCCCCCGGCGGCTCTGAGCTCCCTCTCTCCGCCTCTTCTCCTGCTCCTCCGCGGTGCCCGGCCCTAATCTCAGCGCCCCGGCCGCCCGCAGGCTCTTCGGCTCCCCTCTCCCGGCCCGCAGGGCAGGGGGGGGGGGGGGCGTCTTCCCCCCAACACGTCCCCCCGACCCCCCGCAGTCCCCGGGGCGGAGGCGTGCTCGCACACACCCGCACTCGCCCCCGCTGTCCCCCCGCGGCCGCAGTCAGTCCTTTTCCATCATTTCCGGACGATGAAACATCCCGCTGCGGCTGGCGGCGGTGGTGCAGGTCCTGCCGCCCGCCAGCGCCGGGCCCGCGGGCTGGGCTGGGCTGGGCTGGGCTGGGGCTGCGGGAGAGCATTGCTGCCCCCCGCCCCCAGCCGGGCCTCCGGCCACGGAAAGTCCCCGAGGAGGCTGAAACCCGTCAGGCAGAACGAGGGAAAAAGGGAAAAAATAAAATAAAAATAAAAACACACCACCCTTGAAAGGCAGGCTTTCATGCCTGGACAGGGTTTGCAGCTGTAGCCTTTGGCAGAGGCACTGCTCGTGGGGCAACAGCTGGCGCAGAATTAATTGGGCCGCTGTGGTGGTTGTTTGCCTTCAACCAGTTGTGCCTCGGAATCTGGGTAGCCAGGCACGTGAAACGCTGCAGGCCTGCACTTTCCACCTTTCTCAGAGACCAGTTCCAGCCCAACCCAATGCCCTAGTGTACCTCCCCTGCCAACATATGGATGTGTACATTAAAAGGACTCTAAAGTGTATGTACAAAATTATTCAAACGAAAGTGAAGGATAGAAGTGTTTTTCAAAAGTAATACCCTAGAGAGCAAACCACTTCCTCCACCAGCACCTGCCAAGCGACCTGACTTACCTGTGTTTTTTCTAGATAAGAAATACATTTCTTCCCCATTACAGGACTTGATTTGATTGTCAGCCTCTGTTCTTGCCCACACCATGCAGCATTGCCATTACTGCTCATGTACACACTAGCGTCCATATGCTAAGTGCTTGACCTTGCTCATGCTACCACAACTTTGCACACCTCTCTAATAAAGTGTGTTCATGTTTACTCTGTAATTTCCTTAAAACTTAGAAACCAAATTTTTATTATGGTTGAGTAAATATGCTCTACTGGTATGTCCCATCATGGTGTGCAAACAGTTATCTTCTGGGAAGCTGAAACTAGGACTTAGAAACAGCCAAGTTATAAACTACCTATGTCCTAACATAATAGAAAAGAACTAATGGATATTTATTTTGATACAAGTGCTAAGCAATGTGCTTAGGTATTAAAAGTAAAACTTCATTTCTTAAAGTTTAATATTTCCCAGCAATGCTTGCAAAACAACCAGTATAGAGTGTAAATACCTGAATAGGAGCCATTTCATATACGACACCACACACTTTGGGGCATCCCCTGATTTCAACAGCCATCACTGTATAGCTTTATTATTGGTTACCACTGGTGTGAAAGAAGTGTGATGCAACTAATAAGACATGTTATGTACTTTTCTCTGAAAAATACAATCATTTTTAAGTATTTCAGTAAGCTGAGATGTTCTTTGGTACAACATAATATTTCTTTAAACCTTTTAATGATAAAATGGAAAAAATATGTGCTATGTTTGGAAGAAGCCAAGTAAAAATTCCATTTGGGGTACGCAAACTTGTTATTGTATTGCATAATAATAATATGGATATCAATACCTATGCTTCTCATCTAAGAAAACATTGCATAACTTTCCATAGCTTCAGCATACAACAGCTCCTTCTCTCCTCACTGCCCAGGGGGCAGAGCAATTGAGACTTAAGGTAGAAGGACTTACCTCAAACTCGAAAGTGAGTCAGTAGCAGAAGAGAGGTTATGACTCATACCCAACGGACAAGCTTGTATTTTTCCCTCTGAAACTGGAAGCACAGCACAGAAGAGTGGGAGGAGCAATAAGTTAGCCAACCACACCCTCCCTTCAAAACCTTTCATTGGGTAATACATATCGAACAGATACTATCCTTTTTTTTCCTTTTTTTTTTTTTTTTTTTTTTTAGGCGTGGTGTTTTTTGAACCTTATCTATGAAATACACTTGGTAACCTTCATGGTGTTTAGTTTATCTTCTTCAAAAAGATGATGGGATGAGCTCAGCCTGCCAAGGTTCAACTATGTAGATGCCTACATACAGTTTAAAACAACTAAATCAATGGAAGAGAAACTCCAGTTTATGTTGCCATATTGCAATTGATGATAGTGTGAGATAACCCCAACCAAGATCAGATAAAACAAGATAAGGGAATCTAGTATTAAAAATAAATAAATAAATAAAAAAGTGTGACTCATTGAAATAACATATTAAAAATATCGTGCAACACACTGTGAACACACTGTACTCTAAAAACCAAAAACTGTGATTACTTGTAAAAAGATAAATCCAGATGTGGTCACTGTTAATGAGATACCACAAATAGGCAAAGTTCATTGGCATAGTACTGACATCCCAGCACAGCAAATCTAAAATAATTGTTTTATTCTTTTCCTTTAAAATACTTATCATTCTAAAATGTTACTGATTTTTTTCAGGAACCAGGTTATAGGCTTTGTGCATATGTATTGCGATATAGTCTTCCATTGCTAGATCATAGCATCACACTTTCAGGTGTGCTCTTCTAGACCATAATGGCAGAATCAGGGATGGATGTGAAAGGGATCTCAAAACATTTATATATAAAAAAAAGCCTTAGACACAAGGTCATAACAGGGCAACCAATCCTTTCTATTCCAAGGAAATCCAGCTCCAAAGAGCACAGAGAGACAAAGAGTAGGATACCAAAATGAAATTAGAGGCATGCAGATTTAACTCCAGAAATGGAGTCAAGAAATGCAGAGAAGCAATTTTTTCCAGTAATGCTGCACATTGCCCTTTAGAGAAAGAAGTCTATATACTGTAAATGATTCTTGCCCAAGTCTAGTGGTTTTCTGCCATGGGATGGACTCTGTAGTGGAGAGGGAATATGAGGCTTAATTGCTGCTTTGCACTAGCTCAAATTGGCATTTGAGTATTAGACCTCATGTAAATCTGAATTTAAAATATGAAACTATTTTTTTCTGTTTTAGTTTTCTGTTTATAGTGAACTATTTTATGTGAAATATTTTAAGACAGTGAAGATTTCATTAAAACTGATAAATTATAGAGTGAAACAATATAAAATATTCTAAGAAGAATTATTTCTGATGTAACTCTAATGAAGCCAAAGCAGTCACATGAAAGATGAGTTGAGCTCAACAAGCTTTATCCATCTTAGGGTGAAACACATCACACGGCATAGTTTATGGCAGTTTCAGCTATTGCTTAGCAAGCTCAAGCAAGTAGCTCACTCAGGCAGGTAATAGATCTCACCTGAAAAAGTAACAGATCATATATTGAGGCATGCAAAATGACGTTTCATCACAACAAAATGTCAACTAGTAATTCATTACATTCCTACAAATAACTCAGGAAGAAATATTCAATATACAACTAAGTGTGCTGGATTATTATTATTAAGTCAATTTATTTGCATATATTTTTTTCAGTTACTCAACTTTTCACTCTGCATTTAATCTTACACCTTAATAAAAAACTTAAGTCTTCAGAATAAACTTGAAATTCAGCAGAAGTGAGTGTTTTAAACACTTCAAAGGTTATTCAGACTTTTTAGTGAATTCAAGATTATTTGGAATTTCTTTCAACATTAAAGATCAACTCAGCAAAGAGAAGAAATGGACAACAGCATCTCTTGTGTTAATGGAACAGGAAGTTTAAGTGAATATTGATTAACAATTATGGCTAGCAAAATACAAACGATTGCAACATGAAATATATAGAGACTTAGTAAATTTATTTTAAATTTGGGATAAAGATATCTTGCCTGAACCACAGTCATAATACCAGAGACTGTATTTAAAAGAAAACCAAGACAAATATTTCTATTGCTTGTGGTTATTGGAGTTAGCAAGGCTCCTTTTGCTTCTGCAACCAAAGCAGTGTCTGGATCTGACATTCTACATTAGTATTTTATGCACATTCTTAACAATTGTGGGTATTTGTGAAATTGACATTACTTTTTCTCATCAGTATCAAACTAATTGCCAATATCAAATGAAGTTTGCAAAAACATTATATATAGAATTCCACAAAAATAAAAATGTTTCTATATAAAATAAATAGTTACTCAAACATTCCCAAATAAAATTTTTTACACATAGAATAAATAATGCAGTGGAACAGAATACTGTATAATATTTTGCTATGTGATATCATGAAATCACATCCTAATTTCTTTACAAATTTTGTTAAATTTGTGAATTTTCAATATCAGTTCATAATGCACAGGTGCTGCTTTTGAGCTCTCAGTACACAATGAATGGGCATTAAAAATACTGTGCATTTTGTGTTATAGTTTCTTAATATAGAACTCTCTTAGTTACATATTGTGTTCCTAATACATATTCAGAGCATATCTTATAACAGCTCCTTTGGAACCTCTAGCATGTATGCTGTGAATGTGTATTAACAGCAGAATGCATTTGCATATTATGAGTCCATAATACTGAAAGCACAATCGAATCTTTGATAAAAGTAATTGTTCTACTTGCAAGAAGTTACTCGTGCTTCTCACTCACAGCCATGCCACCTTGCAGTTATTTCTCACCCAGGTCTTTACATCTTGAAAAGAAAGAAGGAAAAAAAAAAAAAAAAAAAAAAGCCAGTACTACCACAATTCTATGAGTTATGTCTTTCTTAAAGGAAGATATTTCACAAGGCCTTTCTTTTCGACTCCTTGTATCTGCTAATCATAATGAAGATTTATTTTTTTATTATTATTATTATTTTAATTGTCTGAATATATGCTCCTGATTTTTCATTTTGGCATTCATATAAGTTACCAGACTAAGGTCCATTTGATGCTTATCCAAATAAGCCAAATGCTTATTTGGAGAGTAAGAGTAAAACACTGTTCACGGGAAAAAACAAGTATATAATAACAGAACCTCAGTCTGTTCCAGTGGTGTTTTTAACTATCCTGATTTGTGCGTGTGTGTGTTTGTGTATTTTGCCCAAAATAACTTTTACTTTTTTTCCCCTACATTGATAGATGAACATCCCGACAACCCATGTAAATAAAGATGGAAAAAGGCACTCTTAATTGCCTAAAACAGGGAAGTAAAGTAAAATCCTTCTGCTCAATTTCTTGCTGTCTTCCTTATCTAAATGAAAGTACTGCAAACCTTGGGTCCAAGTCTCATATAATTCTATTCCTGTGTTCATGGGGTGGGGGTGCCCAGAAAGCAAAAGAAAAGCTAGGGAAGACTTGGCTTTTGCCTAATCCCTTTCATGTTCCTATAGACTAGCTGGAATAACCAGAAAGACTCAAGATCTACATCATTTCAAGGACTTCACTATGACTATATTGACAAATAATAGTTTTTAAATACAGTTATATTACTTCAATAAGTAGTACTGAGAGGTATTTTATAGATTTGATATTAGCAGAGACATTAGCTCCAGAAACTGTTCAGATAAGCATTTTGGTAACTAATGGCAAGTATAAACTGCCAACCATACAAGAACAAAATATTTATGCACCTGCAGATGAATATAATAACACCTCAGCTAAAATATTAATAAAATCAGAAAACACAAATTAGATTCTAAGAGTCCCCCATATGACTGGTACTTTTGGATCACATTTATGGGGATGCGGTCCTGCCCAGTGAATGATGGGCATGATTACATTTCCCATTATAATCTGTAATATCTGTCACATATCAGAGTGTGTGTAAGGGTGTGTGTACATAAAATCAGTGGAATTTTAGTGTTTTCCTTTAAAAGAAATGGTCACATTTTAGCTTAGCGAAGGAGGCTATTACGGTGTACAAATTCCTTCATTTCTCTTTTTCCTTTTCCTGTGTTTTATTTCAACTGTTTTAAAGTATTAATGAAAATGCTATAAAAGTCATAATGTTAAAGTATAATTTTATTTAACATTGTTTTACACGTAAGAGCTATAAACAGGCTGTTGTAAACTTATACAAGCAGTTATCTTGAGGTCTGGGCTGTTTTTTTTCTTTTATGACTGTAAATAAAAGTAAGATGTACTCAGTTATTTTATAATTCTAACATGCTAGCTGCTCTGTCTCAGAGAATGTTTCAAGATATAAATGCCAGCAGTTTGCAAATTACCATGATCATCAACAAGCAAAAAAAATATGTTAATAAAAGTAAAGTTCTGATAACTGTGCTCTACAGCCAAGTAAAATTTAGGCAATGACAACATGGCATCATTCACTGAAGGACCACTGTTTTTCCAGTCCTGGAACTCAGATTAGTACCCTAATTTCTGTCCAGTTTTGTTGTTTTAGTAAAATAAGAAAAAGAAAACAATTAAAAAACAGATTTTAAAATTCAGTATTACTAGGCCTATACTGAGATTGATCCAATCATTTTCACAGACTATTTAAACTTTCAAGCACACATTTATTGTGGGCTTGAAGAAGATTTGACACCTATTTTGCAGGCTAAAAGATACACTTTAAAATATATACTTGATATAATTTTAATTAATTTACACTGTAAATATAATTAAGGAGTAATTCAAGGGATATATTTTTTTCACAAATGCTATTGACATTTTTTTCTCAGCTATTCTTTCTGTCACTTTAGGAGGGAACATAAAGCTTTGCAGCCTACTCCATTTTCCTCCTACATCAGCATCAGTCTGCTCTGGGGCTGTGAATAGGAGCACTCATCCTGTGATCACCCTGCACACTCACTCCAAAACAATAACTGCTGTTGAGCAGAATTGTGTCTTGTCTCCTCATATTACCATTTTTAAATAATTCTGAAAAAGAGACATACAAAATTTAGAAAGAGGGTTTTAAAGTGCTCTCTCAAAACACCCTAGCCTCACCAAGGTGTCATTTTCTTGAGGGAAAAATACAATTTACATCTGGAAATTTCTGTAATGGAATACTCAAACCAATAGGAACTGTCTCCTAGTTGTCAGCAGCTAGGAGTTCCAAAACATACTCCTAGGTTAGAAATGAATGCCTGATGCTTTCCTGCCCAAAGTCCTTGTTTAGTCATTGACTAAAATGACAGTAAAACTAGGTAGCAAAGAAAGTCACTTCAACCCAGAAATGTGTCAAGTCCTATATTCAATAAGTACCTCCTTCTGCCAGCCATTATAATAGAATCAAATATACTAAGAATCATATATATGTGTAATAATAAAATACCCTCCACATTTTAAATAATTAGTGAGAACATACATTACTGTAGTACTTAAGTCTACTTATATGAGGAATTAGTACAGAAAAATCTTCAGAAGTATCTTAGTTATCAGAGATCAATTTTCTTTTTATAAAACTGAAGCTGGAAAGAGTAAGGAGAAACACAGAGGTATGTACTCTTTTTCCTTTATAATATCAAAACAACAACAAAAAAGCCCTTTTTGCATGATAACCACAGCTTTTAATATCTGGTCACACTTTAAATTCTTCTCTTATATGAGATTAGCTATGTCATGAGAAGTGGTGAATAATACTGACCGGTTCCTGTGACAAAGAAAAAAAGGCTTTTTAAAATAAAGCAGAAGACATTTGGTCTTTTCTACTCAACATAAATGAGAGAACTTATAAACAGTGCAGTGAGTCTGGCCTCACAAAAGAAATCAGAATCTTGGCCCATGGCTACAGCAATCTGAAAAATAGTGTATTAACTTGCTTTGCCAAGAAATATACTGTTCAGCAATTTGGTAAAAGAAGGTGAAGGTTTTAGAAATACACAACAGAATTCTGTACATACACATTAATGTTTGTCTAAGTATCTGTCTAGACACCCATAGTTAACTACACTCACACTGTGCATGCGTAAAGGATATGCTACAGTAGACCATGAGATTATACATTTATCCTCATTTGTGAAGGTGGATGCCTAGAACTCATGAATGGAAAAAGATATATTATAAAGTATTTAATCCTAATCAATATTTATTAAAGGAGACAAAGTAACTGTAAGGCAAACCTACAGTACTTGAGAAAAAAAAAAAAAAAAAAAAAGAAAGCAGAAAGCTGGATTTCTTATCTTGCAATAGTTAATGAAGTTCTATGATTTATTTTAACCCTGAAGTGGGTTTCAAAAAACCCTAATTATATTAATGTACTAAAAGAAATACAATTGTCACTTAGTTTCATTAAGCATGACAGGTGACAGTTACAAAGATAAATGCTGAAACTTGTGAAAATTGCGAGTTCAGGTTGAAGTGACAATAATATGGTAGCAATGGGATGGAATTGGGCTGCTCACTGCATTAATCAATAATACAATTTATTTTTTAATGTATGAAGAATATTTAGTCTTATTAATTTATGACTAGGTTCTTTCTACTTAACTCTTCCTTTCAGTCTTCAGACTTTGCCTTCATCTTAAAACACTCTGGCTGTTTATAAATCCACAGCCAATCTCATAAAATATCACTGTTGGGAGAGAATCAGCTTTCTTCATGCCATGTGCAATTTGGCAGATTGGGAATATAACTGAATCAATTAAAGGGGATATAGCTCTATTAAGACTGGAAAAGTTGTACTATTGTCACCTGTGCTCTACTCTCTGCAAAATCAGAAAAGATTTAAACTTGTTCAGTTTATGATATCTCACTTATTTTCACAAAGCACAGGCTACACCTGCAATCATCTGGCAAACCCCAGATTTTTATTTCCAATTGCTAACTAAGTCAGTATTAAATTCAGATTATCACAGACAGTATTTGGGACTTGAACTGGGACTCAGAGGATCCTACCATAAAGTAATTTCTTTTCAACCTTATGACTCAAAACACAAACACACATGCACTCTGTGCTGCCTCACGCAGATGTGGTTAGCTTATATTGTACTTTGTGATAGCCCACATAGTTGAATTTTAGTACTTTGGGATAGGCAAGCAGTTAAAAACTTTAATTTCTAATATAGTTTGTGTGCAGTAGTAAAGCGTGTACAGTAGATTTTATGGATAGCTATCAACAAGAATGCTTACAACACCTAGTATTTGGGTTATTTTCTTTAAATATGGTTAAATTACATACATATGGTAATTGATACATAAATTTAAACTGCAAAAAAAAGTCAACAAAACATCAATTTAAACAATCTCCTTTGCAGTACTATAGAATGAATACATGAAGGGTTTCAAGAGCAAACATTCAGTTCAGATTTGGAATACAAAATCCCTTCTAAGTAAAAATCTTGGTACTACTAAGTATCAGACAGTATTGAAAAATAGCCCTGTCAACAGGTCTAAACTTGTTCTTGACACTGTTATGGACAAGAAATAATGTAAACACTTTAATGCAAAATGTAAATAAATATATCGTTATGTCTAATGTAAATGAGCATGAACCTATTGGTAGACTTTTCTGCTAATATCATACATTTCTGCTCTGTGCACGTTGTATATCTAAGTTATAAGATATAAGATATATAAATCTAAGTTATGGGCTTGCAACTTATATTGTTCTTTACATCTCCTGTATATCTGGTTCATTATTATCATGACCCATCAAAATCCACCTGTAAATGGGTAATATCTCTTAAACTTATTAATCCTGTTTCATTAAGAGACGATGTTCATAGTGGAGGAGTATATGAGGCAATTTATGGCTTTTGAGGATGATTAAATGCTGAAATGGAGCCAAGGCATCTGATAATCACAGGAGCTATTTATTGCTAGAATATTCCAGCCACTTTTCCCATCAGCCAGTAAGAGAAGGACATTCAACAAACAACATTAAAATGACAGATTTTGCTGGGCAAATGAAACTTCGAAATGCTGTGATGCAACTGCATTGAAAGCCCCCACTTGTGTCCCATGAAGGACACAGTATATGTGAAGTATGTATAGGATTCAGAAGGAATATGATTACCTCCCTAAGAGCAGGGCTAAAGGCAAATAATTTTATGAGGGAGTTACCTGTGTAGAAATTGAGGGCTGAGACTGAAGTGAGAATATATGTTATTTAAGTCAGGATTTATGATTCATTTTCAAATTGCTACTGTAAATGAGTAACAATTATCATCTGCCAAACTGTCCTGTTAGCACATGTTGGAAGCAAGTCCAAAGCGGCTGCAATTCTCCAGTCTCCTGGGAATGAGCCTGTTTCAGTTATACCTCCAAAAATATGAATGAAGTAAGGAATGACGCCATAGGAAGAGGCCACTGTGGAATTAGGAGAAGGGAGGTTCTGCTGGAAAACCTTCATAAGAGCTTGGAGAGGAAGTTGGAGTTGAGGGCTTGGGGGATTTTTTTTATTTTTTTACTTTTTTAATTTTGTTAGTTAATGCTGTGAGTCACAAGTAAAAGGCCAATGCAGGGATACCAATCCATATTTATTTAGACAGTGAATACCAAGAGACTAAAATCATTCACAGAACCCATACAGTAATCTGCTATCCACAAAACAGCCATGTTTGGTTATTTCATGACTATTTTTGTTTTGTTTTGTTTTACAACTTATACAACTCTGTTTAAAGCAGCATAAAATTCAACCCCCTTTGAAATGTATAAAAAGGTGGAAATTCATTTACCCTCAGTGGAAATTAATAAAAAAAAAAAAGTGGAAGGAAGATGCTGGAGAGTCAGGCAGGCAGCTTTGGAGGCTCTGTCCAAGTAGACTACACAGAAAGCAGGTGACATTTCTTCCAGGGATAAAATGGCATTTCCTTAACTGCTAGTCAGAAAATAAACATAAAATATTGGTACTTCTCACTGACCATTAGGCAGCAAAAGAAAAGAAGACCTAATTTACCCATTTTTTTGCCTTCAGTTTTCTCTCTTTCTCATTTTATATCAACTAGCAATGATCTGCATGGATAAAAAGGAGGAATTCTGAACTGCACAACATTCCTACCAGGTACTTTTTTAACAGCATCCTGGGAAAAACTGGAGGAGGACTACAATTGCAAAGTAAAATACATGAGTACTTTTATTTATAGCTGGTAGGTACCTAATTTTTTTTCTCCCTAGGCAGTTTCAGGAAGGAGAGAAAACAGGCAGAGAAGCAGAGGACCACAAATTTACTTTTCATTTACCTTTGCTTATAGATGCTCTGTAATTTCACATGCAGTGAGAGGGTGGGAGCAAGGAATTGCCATGTTGAGTCACTTCAGAGATCCGTCCTGCTCTCTTAGAGGGTAGTCAACACCACATATTTCAGTCAAAAGTAGAAGTCAGCAATAAAAGTGTGGAATAATTCCTTCACAGCTACAATGGGTTCTGATACTAATTTGCAATGAGCTGCTTTTCCTTTACCCCAGACATAGACTTTATCTAGATTGTCCTAATGCATAAGTAGTTTGTACAGTTCAAGCATTACATTCTGATCTTCACAAGCAAATGTATAAAACCTCACTCTAATGTGATGAGGAATTTCATTTATTTCTATAGAAATTGCTCAAGCCTCAGAATAAATATGGTCTATGGTCTCAGTGCACCCAAATTCTGAGTCCCAGCTGTGTTTCTTTAAACACAATTTATCCTGAATCTATTGTTTTTTTGTTTTTTTTTTTTTTTTTTTGTTTGTTTGTTTTTTAATGCAGGAAACCTCAACTCTCTTCTAAAATCTACCACAAACTTTCACTGTCTTGGCAAGCAAAACAATATTTGCATACCTTCTTTTTGTTGTCTATGAAGTAAAGATGGCAGGACTTACTTCTCACAAAGGCTGTATTTATGCTTTTCACCTGAGATCTTTGGTTGGAAGGTACCAATTAATTCCAAACAGTAATTATTTGTTAAAAATCTTAAGATGAGAATCCAGGAAATTAGCAAATATACTTGGCAGCCATCTTCCACAGGATGATTTGCCTAGAGAAATTGTGGATGTCCCATCCCTGGAAGTGTCTAAAGCTTTGAGGATGGGCCTTTGAGCAACCTGGTCTGGTGGGAGGTGTCCCGGCCCATGGCAGGAGGGTTGGAACTGGGTGATCTTTAAGGTCCCTTCCAACCCAAACCATTCTATGATTCGTGATTCTATAATGTCAGAAGGCTCCATTAGGAGGCACCATCACTGGATTTTCACTTTTTTCTGACTTTTGGTGTTCATTTTTAGCCTGTCTGACCTGCAGCATTATTGACAGAGATCACTTTACCACTTCCAATTTTCTCAAAGAGTTAGAAAAGATGTGATGACAAAATAAAAGCTGGCATTGCAACAGTAGGATAGTTATCTGTGAAAGAATACTGGGCCACAGTTTCAGAACAATCTGACAACACTATTTAGAAGTTGACTGGCTTCTTGTTAAGGACATAACAAATCAGTTTGTTCATTCTTGGGATGATAATGCCATTTCACTGAAGTACAACTGAGTGCCTTTTACATTTTCTGTGCGCAGCAAAAAAACTCCATAACAATACTGTTGAGCCTTCTGAAATGAATACCTCTTGAAGCAATAAATCTGTTAAAGGAAAAATGGTTTCTGGGCACCAAGGCTATGTGTTTAAGGATTTGAACTTTCTTAATGCCTAAAACCTGGAAAAAAGTCCAGAAAGGACACCCAATTAGAAAGGTATTGACTCATCCTGACAAAGGGGAGGGGGAGGGAGGAAGGGAGGAAGGAGGGAAGAGATCAAGGCTCCCAACAAAAGACCTATTCAGTTATAACAGCTTGGCTGTGGAACCATTCCAGCATGCTTAAAAATACTTTATCCATTAGTTGGGAACTATTTTCTAAACGCCAGCTTGCTGCCCACGTCTGACCACAACCAGGTCCCTTTTCACACTGAAGACAGCAAGGTTCACATTGTCAAAAGCAGCCTGCTGCCTCTTCTAGACCTTGTACAGGAGAGATGCGTTGTAAAGCAGAGGTGCCTTGTGTGAAACAAAAATGCCTGACCTCCAGCATGTATAGAGGGGAAGTACAATGCTGCTCAGTTCCTCCCAGGCTATTTTAAGAAAAGAGGACAAATGAATACAACATTTAACTAGAGTTTGCCTTACACTGGAGAAAAAAGAAAAAAAAAAAAAAAGAAAGAAAAAAAAAGACTATGTTAGGTTAATTAAGTTATTAAAAATATGGTCATTTAATCCCTCCGTATACAATTTCAACAATAATCCTTTGCAATTTTATATTAGGCTGCTTTATATTAAGCTCCAATCATACACCTGAAGAAAATTATCAATCATTGCACAAATATTCTTATGTAGCAGCTGACAGATAAACATTTTTAATTACAAATAGTATATATTTGTTGAACAGCATATTTTTTTAATCAAATGATTCTCTTCTAACACTTTCTTCCAATTTATAAAGTGATATAGCTGGAACTATTAATATTTTATGCTTGGTTTTGTGGATACAATTTCATATAAAAGCTTTTATTTATCCGAAATGTGACTGTTGCTATAAAGTTGGCATTTTCCTATTATTTTATTGCATATGGTTTCAGAGCTTAGTTTGAGGAAAATGAACGTCTGGTTTAATGTGTGTTTGTTTATCTTGATACATACGTTGCATCCTTATGTTAGCTTGCACCAATATTCTAGAGAAGACGCTGGGAAAATATTGCGCTGTTGATCTTCTCGCCAAAGTATCAGCTTTTCTAAATGTGTCAGTCAGCTACTTCAAAAAGTACTCTGTATTAGAATATATGCTCATTCAACCTCTTGCAGGGATCATCCTTGTAACCTTCTCTCATGTGGATATTCTTAATAATATCAGCCCTATGTAAATGCAAAAAAAGCTACATCTATACGCACAGCATGTGTTTCAAGTAAAAATTCAGTGAACAAATACTTAAGTTCTTAAAACAAAACATTCAATAATTTATATTTGTTTAGAGTTTAGATCTAGTGAAATAATGTTTGCAAGAATTCCTTGTTTGCTTACCTTACTATAATTATTTTCAAGACAGGATGGAGAAGCAGTGAAGAAAGTGGGCATTGTAAATAATATAGAACATATTCATGTGTCCAGTTGCACAGAAATATGGTTTTATTGTACAGATCTCAGTGAGTGCACAAGAGCTGCCTTTTTAGTTTCCTGAGACACGATAGCTATTAACCTTGGTTTGCAGGTACCTTGAAATATTTATGAATAATACAATACAGATTCAAAAATATAATCTCCTTTTATGAATACTGGAACATTGTAACCCAGTTCTTCAGAAGGCCTGAGAAAAATGGCAGGGCAAGATCAAACATTTGTTTACATCTCACCTCCAACAAAATATAATTTTACTTTGGCTGACCTTTAAGTAGATGTAACAATTATGTAACAAAGTAAAGTGCAAGACAAACAGAGAAAGGGAGACCACAAGTCATGCAATCCGGAATATACTAGAAACAAAATCTAGTTACTGTTTTATCATGAGAAATGCTAAGTTTTATGTGTAATGCTGGACTTGTAAATGTTTCTAATTTAATGTGGAAACATATCCAGATTTTAATAGCTCATTTCATTTTCTAGGCTACATCAAAGAGTGAGATGACCTCAATGCAATACCAGGAATGAAAAGAATTCCTGAATTCTGACCCCAGCTGCAGCCTGCTTTCAAAAGCCTTCCTGCCATTGCCTGCCTTCTGGCTTCTCATAAGCTGGGTGTTGTCTTTTTTATTATTTTTATTTATTTAAGGGCAGTGTTTACCTACTGCATAGGAACATGGTGAAGATTAATTCATGTGTCATGTGAAATATGATATGTGCTTGGAAACAGATCTCGGTGCTGGAAGTGCAAAGGGCAGTTACGGTACTGTTAGCAAACCATCCAGAAGAAAGTGCCTGGTTGGCTCTGTTGACTTTAAACTCCTTGCTCTGACACTCAGAAGAGATATAAGGGTAGAAAAGAAGGGGTCTCAGGGACTGGCTCATCTTTCAAAACCAGAGTGGAAAGTGCTCTGTGGTCCTCAGCAAAACTGGTGCAGACTGCTTCCATGTCCTTACTGCAGGTCAGGTGTTAAGCCTTGCATAAACTTCTCTCATTCATGCCTAGGCTTCGCTGCCAAAAGTACTTTCAGCTGAGGTTGGAGCTTACCCTACGTGCATAGTGGATAATTAGATAACTTGGAGCCTCAAGCAAAACAGAGTGATCAGCTTGGCTACATTGATATAACCTATATATCATGTTCCACTTGATTACTTGTGGGGCTGGTGCAATCCTTAAAGAAAGGCCCTGGCACCTCAAACCTGAACAGTCTTATGCTATAGCTTAGCACAGCAAAAACTAGTTATTAATAACAATATAATACTTTTACAACACTCCACTAAAAAAAAAAAAAAATAAATAAAAAATTGCTATTATTTGGGTAGAGTAGTTCCATCAGTATTGTGAAAATCAAGGTACATTTGCATGTCTTAATAACTTAAATAAACTTGACTGCAAAGAAAACCATATCCAATACTACATGAGACACAATTAAACAGTTGTTAATTCTGTTTATAGGAATATTAGAATGTCACATCATTGAATTATATATAAGAATGTTCACTTAATAGAAGACAAATACAAGTAGAGAATAAAATAGACCACTCATCTCTGTAACAGGTAACATGAAGTTCAAACTAGCTTGTTATCCTGTCTCTCACATTAGCCAGCAGCACATGCCTATGCAAAAAATAAAAATAAATATTATTTCCTGAGTCTATTCTGCCAGGCCACAAAAACTTGCAGCTCAGAACTAACTGAAGTAGATAATTCTTCGTATTCAACAGCCTTTTTGAATAGTTCATGGGTTTTTCCTACCAATTCTTTTTCAAGAATCAACTTTTAGCCCCAAAAATGTCCTGTAGTAACTTAATTGCATGAAAACCTATTTCTATTTTGTTTTGAAATTGCCACATTCTAATTTCATCTGATAGATGTTTGTTCTGTCTAGAAAAGACAGTGCACAGTCAGTCCCTGTTTAATGCTCGATCATCGATAAGCTCGATGATTTTATGCTGTTACATCCCTCCTCCCTTGTCTTTTTTTCTAGTCTTAAGATTCTTATGATTTTTAATTAAACATCATATTGAAACTATTTCATACTTTTGATCATTCTTGTGACCTTCTCTGTATCTTTTCGACTAGGGGAGAGAGTGAGGGTGAAGTGACCAGAAGTATTTACAGTGTTTGAGATGTGGGCACACTGTGAAATTACAGAGAAGTGTAATGATATTTTCCATTTTGAGTTGACATTTTCATAGAGCTATTTCTCTACAGTTATCCACTATTTATAATTGGAAGACCTCATTCCTGGGTGACAAGCTGTGTATGTTAAGTTAGGATTTATATATAATTAACATTGAGGTTAGTTTTTTCCCCCAGACATCATATTTATTTACATTTCTTTTCACTTGCTTTTTTATTACCAAATATTATGTTCTGCAACTCTTCCCAGTTGGTCCTCATCTTTCCTGTCCTGAATAACCTTATAATACCAAAAAATGTTGTTGTCTTCACCCACCTTTCCACCTCATTTTTTACTATGTTGAGGAGGACAGGTTTAGCGCATGCTTTTGTAGGTCTCTGCAAGTAGCCTCCCTCAACAGAGAGAAAAAAAAAAAAAAAAAAAAAAAAAAAGACTCTATGAGCTTACATTTTTTCTTTCTGTTTTGAGCAATTATTCATCCATTTAAAGACCTTCTATCTTACTCAGTGGCACTATTGTCTGCTTTACAGATCCTTAATAAGGAACATTGTAGAAAGCCTTTTGGAACTGCTTTGGCAGCTAGGTTACTCTTGTCTATCTGATTGCTCACACTTC
The DNA here is from genome assembly GCF_047663525.1 of Anas platyrhynchos. Lineage (NCBI taxonomy): Eukaryota > Metazoa > Chordata > Aves > Anseriformes > Anatidae > Anas > Anas platyrhynchos. The sequence continues at coordinate 27,438,590 of NC_092587.1, forward strand.
ATCCATTCTCAATTTTTTGTGTGTGACTTCTCCTTTCATAAACCGCATTGCTTTCCCTTATAAAACATATATTTACATGCCTGCTAATTATGTTCTATTCTGTTTGTATTTGCCCAGTTCACATGGGAACAGGTACTTTCTTTGATCCTCCCTGGATTTTTTATTTATTTATTTTTAAATCAGCATCACATATGCACCTTCCATTCCTGAATTATCAAAACAGTTTAAAGCAAAAGATGTACGTGCTATAGTAAATTATTGGGCTTCCTCATACCTAAGCTACTCTAAAGTTCTTGATTTCATAAATGATAAGTTATCTTTTAATCTTGATTTTGTAACTTTTTTTTTTTTCTATGAAGTATTTTGTAGAAACAGGTGTCAGAACCCCTTGGGAAATGGACCCAAGTGTCTCCACAGTAAATACTGGTACAGAAAAATGCTTGTAGCTTCCCCTACCGCTTCATCTTCCTTAAATCTTTTTTGCATACTTTGATTATCTGTCTCTACAAACTCATTTCCTTCTTGCAAACTTCTTGGGTTTTGTGTTTTTGGGTGGAAAAAAAAATAAAAAATTTCCCTTTCTGCCTTTTGCAAGTTTTTCATTAATTCATGTTTCATATTTTCCCCTTTTGGCTGTCCTTTGCAGTCTTTTTTCTTTGAGGAGTTTCTTCATTCCGATGTAGTTCACTTTTCAAAATTAATGGGATTTTTGGCTTTGTTTTTCTGACAATGATTTTGAAATTAAATACGTTATGACCATGCTAAGCTTCCTGTATGGATTGCAAACCAAACTTAAAAAAATAAAGCCTGGTATAGCTTTTCTTGCAATAAATTTTACATTAAGACCTTTTATATTAATGCAGGGGAAATGAATTGAACTCTTGATGTCTGTAGAAAAGTGCACAGTACAGAGCATAAGGATAGCAATCTGGAATTAAATGTTTTTCTTCATCATCCCAAAGCTAGACAATAACAGTAGCCAAAAACATTATGACCCAGCTACACAACAGCTGTAGCCCACATCAGCTGGACCCTGTTCCATGCCTATTGCTGTCAGACCACAGACCACTGTCAGCACCAGTTTTAAGATTGGTCCCACAGCAAGCACTGGGATATTGCCTCACATGGCTACACATTCACCTCTTGCCCAGAGCTTCATTTCTTTTTGAAACCTTCCTCTGATTTGTATTGTCTTGCTGCAGTATGACCAGTGAGGTCATTGTGTAGTCCCATTGTGTGGTGGTGAAGGGCTGTGGCAGGAAAAGCCCCTGTATAGAGCTGCTTGCTGAGGTGATGGACCCTGGACACCTGGTGCAGAAGAGATGGTTAAGAAAAACAGGGCAACATGTTAAGGCCACAGCTTTTATATCAGACCTTCCATGAGCAACTGATGGCAGCCAACCTGCAGACCAGATGTCAAGAGGATCCTTCAACCCAGAACACTCTGTACAGGGCCTCTGAGCCCCACAGATGTGGCCCTAGACTACCTGAAGGGAAAAAAATAAAAAAATAAAGAAATCAAATACAACAGGCAACAGTAGATAGAAAGATAAAATTGGGATAAGTCTGTCAAAAATGACATTTAAAATGGACAGAGATGGCAAATGATTTTTATACATAGAACCACAGAATCTTAGAATCATTAAGGTTGGAAGAGACCTTCGATATCATCTGGTCCAACCATCACCCTACCACCAATACCACCCACTAAACCATGTCCCTAAGCACCAGGTCCAACATTTCCTTGAATACCTCCAGGGATGGTGACACCACCACTTACAGATTAGTTAAGAAAAAGAAAGGGATGCTACCGTATGGTCAGTAGATGACTTAGTGATAAATTTTATTCATTTAATAAGACAGAGTTTCAACACAGAAGTTTGGATAATGTGATAGCTTTACCCAGTGCTGCAAAGTCACTCCATATTTAGGAGGGCTGCCAGAGAACAGTCCAGAATTCAGTCAATCAAGTAGAGTGTGTTTAACATTTGGCTTAGAGTTTGAAGGATCCCAGCCAGATCTGCAACAGTAGGCTCTCAGTGGCTTATCATTGTGGCTGTTACCTAGAGCATTTGTAGTCTCAATCAGTTGTTAATGCTTCTCTTGTAAGATTATAAAATAATTGCAAATAGCTCAGATTAGGAGGTGTGAATGTCACTTAAAGCTCATTTCTATTTCATATGCTTTCCAGCATTCTCTGTAGGCAGCAGATGAGGGGCTGCAGAAAAATGGGAGCAGAGAAACAAACAATAATAACAAGCACTAATCAGAGTGTAATAATCTTTTAAGTCGCACTTATGTTAAAAGGTAATCACTGACATTCACACAGCACTGAATAAGCAGCATTTCATATAGACTTCATAACTCCAAAATGAAAATAAAGTCTTAGAGTTCCTAAAAGACATTAGCAACCAAATATGAAGAAAAACGGTTAGTTCTCTAGTTTTAGTACTGGCTTCTAGAGTTCTGCATTTTCTCGGTTATGACATAAGATCCTGTGCAAGCTTAAAAGAACATTTTGCATGAGTTCTATATTAACATTGTGCTTGGATATACCTCGTCAATTGTGATACTGCAGCAGACAGGTATCCATGAGGTCAGCAATATTGAGACTTGAGCATCTTTGGACATACTTGAAAGCAGTCATAGGTGACTAGGTAACTTAGATTGTGGACACTCCTATTAAAAATAATATAAGTACCACCCTGATTTGATGGCAGAGGAGGGAACGGTTTCATGACAAAAAGTCTTGAGAGGTGACACCAACAAGAGCAGTTGTCATGCTCATCTCCACTACTGCAGTGGCAGTGGGGACAAGCCAGGCTTGTCCCATATAGGAGGACAACTATTGCCACATCCTTCATACGTGAGCCTGTGACCTGAGAGGGCTTTCAAAACAGAGACGTAGTTAGGCACCTAGATATGAGGATCTAACCATCAGTCCTTCCAAGTCTCACTTTTCATGTTTGTAAAATACAGTAGTAATACCTGCTTCACCAGTGTATGCAAACATTCATTTCCAGTTCATATGAAGTACTTTGAGATCCTTGAAGAAAGAATGTTGTTGAGGCAGGTTTGTTTATTATTATTATTATTATTATTGATATTGTTATTATTATTATTATTATTATTTCTGTATCAAACACACACGCACACACACACACACAAAAAAGGATTATATTCTTCTGGGTACTGTTAAGATTTCTCCAAAAATCTGAGTTGTCTGACTAGCATAAATGAATAGCAAAAACTCAAGACTAATTCCAAATATAGACAAAGAGTATTTTTTAAAATATAACTAAAGTAGAAAGCAAATAATATTTCAAATCCCTACTTTAATTTATGCATTTTTATATACATGCACAATAAAAAAATATATATACATTATACACACACATAAGAATAATGTATATGTCCTAGCTACTTGAAAGCCTTTAGCTTGTAAAACAAATTGTACCTACAATATGATACTAAATACAAATTTTTATATTTATTTGATTTATTTTATATTTATTTGATTAAAATACAAAATATTATTTGGAGTTTAAAATATAATAAGTAACTGAAAGAGAAAATATCCAGTAAATTATTCATATATTTACCTTGTTTGATCACGTAATCTTTGCATTCACAAATATGGTAAGCAAGAAACATGGACTTTAAAATCAACAACGTAGTAATGTGAAAAAGTGGAATAGTAGTTTTTCAGTGATAATAACATTAGGGATATGAGATTCTTACACAAATATACACAAATATGATCTTTAAAATGGCCTCTATCAGCCTAAAAAATGGACAATATCATGAAACTTGTTAAAGCCAAGGTGAACTGTGGCACCACATCCAAATGCAGAAAAAGACAATCACATTTTTCGACATTTCTATAGCTGATGGCATTGAAATGTCAGCAAAGCTCAAAGCAAAGGTACACAATAAATTTGATATTACACCACATGTTTGATTAAGCCCAAGGGTGAAATTGTAACCTGCAATTTTATTCTGAGTCAGTAGATTTCTGACACATTTTGATTTTTAACAAAGGGAAACTCAGTCTTAAGGCTTCAGAGAATTCAGAAGGACTGTCATTGTTTTACTCAGACTCTCCTAGAAACTGGTCTTTACAAGACCAGTGGACACAAATACATTAAAAAATGTTATTGTAAAAATTGTTCTCAAGGAATGGTTTAAATGACTATACTCAAAACAGAGATTATTAATTAATGGTAAAAGTGTGAGGAAACACTATAACTTTCATCAGAAAACAGTGCTGGTATTTTTTGCTTCTGATTTTCAATACATTAAAAATAGAGATATAGCTGAAGTCATTAGTGTTTAAAATGAAAGAGTGTTCTCTATAAAAATCTCCAGGAATTTCTGATCATACTTATTTTTAAAAATCAATTTATGCTCATTATAAAGCAGAGGATAATTCCAATAACAGTAGGAAGAAAAAAACAAAAAACAAACAAACAAACAAAAACTTCTGCCTCATGATGAAGACACAGGGAAACTGTATAGGTTATTGTGACAGGTTTCAGGGAAGAAACGCTTGACTACAGATGAAAGAAATACAAATTGTGAAATCCGCTTTGGTTTATGACCATGGAGCATGGTAATTAACTGACACATATTCGAACACTTTTAAAGAAATAGCCTATTCAAAAGTCAGGCATTGTTTTTGTTGTTTCCTAATTTTTATCACACTGCTGGATCGCTCAGAAGTGATGCTGTCAAAGCAGCAGTCAAGGACCGAAGTAATTGGAACTGCTGGGTGAAAAGACAAGCTCCGTACAGGAATTTCCTGCCACTCTGGTGACTGTGACAGAAAAGCTCTGAAAATGCCGGTAGAGATTTAGAATGATGAATAGCTGCTACAGTTACTGAGAAAACTTGGAAGTTTGATTTTGTTTTATTTGTTGAAATATTACCAAAGAAGGATTGAAGCCTGTGACTTGTAAAATGTGACTCCAGAATGACCTCTGACAGTTGGGGTTGCTGTGGATGTTATGCTTCTATTTATCTGTGAATATTGTCACGTCCTTTGTCTCATTTCTCAAAATAAAAGCACAAACTTTGTCTCACTGTTTCTCATTATTTATACACTACAAGGTCAGTTCTTTTAGTTTGAGGCCTCCTAATTTTCCTGACACTGTTTTTTGGGGCTGTCTTTTCAACCGTTCTTGATAATTATCCCTGTATTCCATTCTCCAGTCTTCAGAGGTAAACTAACAAGGCTATGTCCACGTAATGGACTTCAAAGTAAATTGTTGCAATGTTGAACCTAATTACCTTGCTGCTTGGTGGAATCTGTAACCCTGTGACATGCACACAGGCTCCTGTTGCCTTGAAACCCTCAAAGAAATAAGCTTGTGAGAGTAAGATTCACAGAAGACAGGTAAATGCCACAAAATAAGAAATGTCAATATGGACATCTGTCAGCACTCCCAGGCAGAGAACCACCCATGAACACTGAAGCCTTCTCGTGTCAGGATTCTCAGATGTGAGCCCTCTTCTGATTTTAGGTGCTTAACAGTGGTTAAGTGAGACTTGAAGATACTTATGTGATTAGATGTAAGATGCGAAAAGGTTAATCTGTGAAATCTTCAAGAATTTAATTGTTGGCCTGTTGACACCATCAGGACCATGGCTGTGATGTACAGGAATGTGTGTCATGTATTTTATAGATAACACCTTCGACACCCACAGCCTTACAGCAATAGCTTTCAAGACCTAATTTTTGACCTGAAAACATTAAGTGCTTGCAAGTTACTTGAAGGCTTATATATGATTTCATCAACATGAATTTAAATGCAGTAGTAGAGCCTCATGACTTATTTGGAGAGCATCTTCTGGAAGCATTAAAACTTAGAAGTGGTGAAAAATCTATTGGTATTGAAAGAGTGTTTGCTAGACACTCTTAGATATAAAGTCAACACTCGGAATAAGTGCTGAAACAATTTTATTTTGTATATGATTTTTCAAGATAGCCACTAAACATTGCATGAAGCAGACAAAATGAAAGCAATAATCTTCAAAGCCTAACACCACATCCTTTTCCTTCCTGGCATAAGTACAAAAACACAAGCTAAAGGAAGATAACTTCTTACTGAATGAAACAGCTTTCACAGGATCTAAACTGCTTTCCTCCCTTCTGCTAAAGTCTCTTTAAAAAACAGGAATAAACTAATCTGAGGGGGCAGGGGGCTGGGGGAGGAGAAGGACTCCAGGAAACATAATACTCAAAGAAATAGATACATTACATGGAAAATGTAAACTTCTTGTTATATTTGAACATAACACTGTTTTTTGTAACTTCTTTCTAAGAATTTCTGGTAGTTGAACATCCCAAAGGGAGAGTTCACTTCAAAGTTGTAAATACAAATATATATAATTTATAACATTAATTGTCAAACATGTAGGCTCTCACTTTGTCTTAATTGTAAAATACAGAACTCCACAAAAATATATACTTTTCACTAACCTGTAGCAAAATGAACTTGCAGACCTCTAAAATACTTTTATTCTCATTTCTCTTATTTCTTTTGTGCTATTCACATAGCATTGATTTTCCTATACAAATTTTCTTTCCCAACCCTACTTGTAAGTATTAGACAGTATTCCCATTACTTTTTTAAAATGAACTTTTATAAGACTAGAGTAAGTCTCAAAAATTATCTAATAAGAAAAAGTAGTTACAGATATCCATAGAATCAACACTCACTACTATCACAAAAAAAAAAAAAAAGCCTAAAAAATATTGATTAGAAAATCCTTTTTACATTTAGGATGCAGTAGGTATTGAGAAGAGGTGAATTGAAGAGTCAGTGTACCACTACTCCCAGGATATTTTCAGTGTGCAGAGCTACTTATCAAAACACCAAATAAACAGCTGAAGACAGAACACATTTAAATACCAGCCTGATGGTATTCAAACTACTAGACAGGGTTTGGGAATAACCTCACACCTTTACTATTACTTTCTTTGAGACCCATGCCATCACTCTTACCAATGATCCCCAAATGACTCCGTGTTTTTTTCTGAGTGTTCTGTCTTGAAATCACACAGAACAATCCCTTTCAAACCTTGGAAGGGTTACTGATAACAGAAATAATGCAAATGTCTCACTGTAAGCAAATTTTTAAGCAATACACACGTGTAACAATCCCTTTGTCCTTGCCCAGTCTGACAGACTACCTAGGATTAAAATAACGTCATGGTCAGTCTAGTCCTTCTTTCTGCTCTTGGCCCACTGGAGCTGCTTTTTGGAAAGAAGGAGTCACAAAACATCCTGGTACTCTTAATAAGGTAATCCTCTTTGACCAGTGGAAGAACAATAGTTGGTTTTCCATTACATTCATATAAGGTCTGTAAGTTATTAAAAATGCTCTAAGGCATGCAAATCCCAGGAGAAGTGCCAATTTAAGGGAATATAAGGGAATATCATTTATATTATGCCTATTTAAAATATGTTCACAGAACATTAAAGTTGAACAGCCAGTGTTTCAGACTGGATTCACATATTAGGGTATACCAGAAGAAAGGTTATGCACCAAATTTCATATATATCTCTATGTCCTTGGCTACTTGACCATGCATTATTTTCCACTTCACGGAACATCATCTAGACTGTATGTGGAGCCTTTAGACCACCAACAAAAAAGTTGCTTGCCAGTAGTAAGGTGAGCTATGGAACAAGAGTGAAATGTAGGTCAATTCTCATCTGTCTTCCAGGAACAAGTTGATCTACTGTCTACAGCTTCTGCTGGCTAATAAAGCACAGCATATTGATTTGGCGCATTCATTCTGAAATGTGTTATGCTTACATGGAAGTCTTGGCTCTTTCATATTGGAAATCAGCATTTTACTCTTTCTACTAGATCCCAATTACATTGAGCCTACAGATCCACGCAGTTTTACCAACGCAAAAAGTTATTCTCATTCACAACTTTGATTTGACCTACAGCATGATCAAATGTGACAGGGTTGTCATTGGTGTGATCAGCATATGAAATCTGTACAGTGCCAGATGCTCAGATGTGTGCATTCCTGACATTTCTTGTTCTCTTTGACCATAAAGACTTTGGATCACTCAAAAATCTTATCCTAATTTTAAAAGAAAGCTAGAGCCCTAGATGCTCTTCAGTCACTTTTCATTTCTCCAAATTATTTTCTTTGCTTTTCTTCTCTTCCCCAGAGAAAGGGAAATTCAAGACCAGGTAATGCTTCCTTTTGTGAATTTATACAGAGGGACACAAATTTCAGCAGAGAATGCACATGCACTTTTCTAACAGAGGTAATGAAATAATTTTATTAGATTTTATCTAAATCATCCCTGTGCTGAGAATAGACTCAAAGCCAAAAGGGGAATGTTTAGAGAGACATGGCTGTCACTAATTCGGTGATTTTAATTAATGTATGTCATCAAGTATCATTATCACTTAATAGGTTGATGCTGTGGTCCCATAATCAGACATCTCAGATTCCCAACAAGGCAGTGACCATAGCTACACCTATGTCTTTTCTGAAAGCAGGCAGTCTTATCAGATGCTGCCGATCTTTATGTGGCTGTATAGATCACACAGCTGGAAACTGAGAGAAGAATTTAGAATATCCTACTGTACATTTTCTCCAGTTAAAGTGAAGGGAAATGAAATATTCATATGATATGAAGCTTCCTAGGCTGGAAATAGGACTTCTCTTGCCAAAGGAAGCAAGCACCTTCTATAGAATATTTTGCTTGCCAGAAATATGGAATAAGCATTACCTGACTTCTTAAAATCACCTTTTTATTTGATTTCTTACCAGACTGAAGTGAAATGTGAACTGTAGCTTTAAGGCCTCTCCCAGACTTAATAAGCTCCAGGTGTACTTGAAGCAGTTAATTGCTTCTGAAGGGAGCTGAGAGAATATTGTTCCAAGAGCCTGTTATTTCTGAAAAGACACTAAGTTCAGAGTTTGCTGCCTCAGTGAGTTCCTATGGTGAAAGTTATTCATGTGCACGAACTATCAGGCTTGAAAGAAAGAGCTTTTATGGAGAACCTCTTTGTGGAAGGATGAATGCACTGAAGATTCTCTACAGAAGGCTATTTGAATTACATGCATCTTAAACAGTAGATGTTGAACTAAACCCCTCTGAATTTTATGGAAATGGGCCCAAAGTGCGAAGCTGGGCTCATGATCCAGGTTTTCTCCTAATAGAGGGGGCTAAATTCTGCTCTTAGTTAAGGCTCCTCTCCAATTCCATTAACAATAACCTCTAGATGGCTCCTTTGAGAACTGAACTGAAATATCTTGGTGTAACTAACTTTCTTTTGAGAAAAATAAAACCTTCCCCAATAGTAATTCTGCAGTTCTGTCATGTCTTGACACAGTTTCTATTTTTTCTAACATATTTTTAATAATTAATAATGTATTTTTAATATTTGTCGTAAATAATGAAATACACATGAAGAAAAAAACTGCAAGACCAATTCCTCCTTTTCTGGGCTACCTATTACCACATCATGATAACTAGAAACATACTACAACCAGTAGATACCATAGTTACTTAGTTATAGTCCTGCAGTTTTATGTGACTGTCCCATTAAAAGTGTGTGTGCATATCAGTGTGTGGCAGGGAGACAGTGCAGTAGAAAGCAGTAACTGTGGCAAGTGCTTCTCTACAGAGACACAATTTTTTAGTAAACCACACTGAATTATAAAACACATATATATCTTTTTTGTGCGTGTGTGTGTGTGCGTGTGTGTGTGTGTAAAGAAGGCTACCTTGTGACTGAGACATTATGCTATAATTCCTAAGGTGCAGGCTTAGTTCTTCCAATTTTCCATTGTGGCCCTGGATAAGTCATCTAATTTTTCAGTCTAATCTTGTTCTTGGAAGAAACTTATCTATTGGGATTGAAATTTTCCAAAAATTCAGTCTGCATGGGAAATTTCAGAACAGATGTTTCAGGTTTGGCAAAATTACAAGCAAAGAAAACAGGCTCTTATTTTGGGAAGCATGAAGTAATTTTAATGACTGATGAGCTCTCTCTATTAGAGTGTAAACAGGTTGTGCCTGTTTTTTAAAAAAAAAGATAATTGACTTTGCCTAATTTTTTACATCCCACATACTTATCCTTACTCTACTGTCTTTATTTTTTCCACTCAGTTCCTTATTATAATTTCAAGATCTCTAACACTTTCAGAAGACATCAAAATGTCATCTTCAAATCCAGCATGACTCAAGCATTATAATATTTGTGTCATTTTCTTCTTATTTAAACTTTCTAAAGACCTTTTCCAGGCACATGGTGAAAAATTTCAATGAGACAGTATCTCCATATCTAGCTACACTTCAACTCAATTTCTTCACACTTCTTGTCATGCTAAACTTAAACTTTTCTGTCCTAATAATATAGATGTGTTTCTGGGTTATTATATATATGGCCCTTCTACACCTTTCCACAACTTTCGACATTACTTGAATTTCCATCAAGTCAGAAATTTGTTCATAATTCCAGGAAGGTATACACAACCTCTTGTTTTTTCTGGCACTCTTTTTCAGGAGTTATTCATTGTTTGCAGGTGACTGGTGGCTGAGACATTATTTCTAAATCCAACCTACTCTTGAGCATGATTAGAGTGTCATTAAATATTTTTTTAATGTACATAAACTTCTGGCTATAAAACCAAAGCATCTGGCATTGCTGTGTCCTGGTGGCTGGTAAAACAGTAAAAGGATACATTCAACCAATTTTTTCCCTAGAACAACAGTAATAATCCAACGGAAACCCAGAATTTGTTTGCCAGAAAGGAGCATTTTAATGCTGCTGAATGTTACTTTTAAATCATTACTATTATGCAGTCTAAATATGCATCTTGGAAGACCTCAATATCAAGACTTCAGACATACTCCATAGTATCACAAACTTACTGAGTCACACCTTACTCTCAAGTGATACTACAGTTAAGAATCTGGAACACTTTGAATTTCCAGTAAATTTCTAAAAACCCTCATTCCTTGTTTGTGTAGTTTTACAGCTAGTAAGGTGTGAATATGTTCAAGATGTAGGCACAGAGAGCTTGACAAGAAAGAGTGTGTGAATGGAGGGGACAAACTGTGACATCACAGCAAAGCAGCCATGCCATTGTACATGTCCTACCTAAGAGCACTGAGTGTGGGGTGAAGGCCTTAAAAACACCTAACCCACCCTCCCTGTCCCCCCTGTCTCCCTCGTCCCCCTAATAAATTCACTTTAAATATATGAATTTGGGGGCCTCACCCAATTTAGACATAATTTTCTATTTTTTGAAGAAAAATTCTTGAGGTGCTTCCACCAAAACAGGTACAAGGAAATCAGTTATCTGTGATATTATACTCTAAAAAGAGGAAAGAAAGAAAAAAGAAAGAAAGGAAGGAAGGAAGGAAGGAAGGAAGGAAGGAAGGAAGGAAGGAAGGAAGGAAGGAAGGAAGGAAGGAAGGCAGGGAGGGAGGGAGGGAGGGAGGGAGGGAGGGAGGAACAACAACAAAACAGTTTTCTATAGTACCATAAACAAGACAATTTGCCTTCATCAGACCAGATCTTCTAATATTTACTTTAAAGACATCTGTTTGGACTATTTCAGACCACAGCAACATGCCAGTTTGAAGAACTAAAGAACTCCTTTGGAGAACACCAAGTAGCAGATCCCTTGTTCTTACAAAAACCCTTTACTTTGAACATCCTTCCAATTGCAGTTTTTGGAATTGCATCTCAAAGATAAAGTCCTCACAAATAAGTGTTTTTCAAACTGTTTAAGGTTGCATAACCCTAAATTTTAAATTCTACCGCCAACCAAATAGGAACCAGAAATGGTTTAATCTCCTGCTTTACTTAACAATTTGATTTAAAGTGTACCTGCACACAGAGACTCTGCAATGTTCTGAAGCCCAGTCAATGAAACTATGGATTTCAGTAATGTCTGAAACAAAACAAGACACATTGCCATTTCAGGAACTCAACAACATGGACAACCATCCTGGCACTTTTAATTTAATTGACAAGTATTGTGCCCTTTCTAGCATCCTAATAGCCTCATATTACGACAGTAGGTTGGAGTCTTCAGATACAGCAGCTCGTCACAGGATTTCTTAGTGTCTCTAAAATTATGCCATCTCAAATTAGTCATGAAGCCATGAGTGTGCTACCCAGGAGATTTTTTTCGATTTTTTTCCTTTTTTTTTTTTTTTTAGATAGTCGTCTTGTTTTAGTAAGATATTTTAAGCCCTCCAGCAAATTATTCAAAATTTCATTGCCTTTCCATTCTGTCTAGGCTGTATTTAAATGCAAGCAACTGAACTGAGGCAAAACAGTGTGCCCAGTGGAGTCAGGCTATGGCTTCTAGAAACAGCACTGACCAGACATGTTACAGGAATTGTACAAAATAATGTTTGAAATGTGTGTTACTATTCAGCCTACTCTGTCAATTCTTGAATCATGCTGAACAATGTCTGCTCCAGTCATGAATCTTTTTTCTACATGTCCTGTAGTGGTGAACAGCAAGAAAATGAACACTGTCTGTGATGCTAATGCTATTGCACACATAATAAAGGACAGCTGTTTGCCAAGTTGGATGGGGTAATAGCCTTTGCACAGTGCATGAGGCATGCTCAGAAAGTGGTTTACGCTGGTAAAATTTGTGATATTCTCATTTCCATCCATGAAAGAGGCTAGTAATTCTTTAGTATTCCTTATGGCTTACCAGGGTATATAACTAAGCGTGGAAATCTAGCTTAACACAAGGCAACAAACAATATTTTGGGGGCGTGAGGCAGTTCATAGACAAATTTCTTTGCATTGGCTAAGAGTCTTTCTGTTCTCCTTCCATTCCTGGGCATATATAATAAAAGCAAGGATTGTTTAATACATGTGGAAGTTGAAGAATTATGCTTTCAAGCAAGCAAGTGAAGCCTATTTTCTGTAACAGAAATTTTATCCTAAAATCCAATACAGAAAGGCCAATTCAGTGCAAGTAATTTTTACCATTTAATTGACATAGAAGGTACTGTGACAACATACACCTTCCAGTTCCGAATCTGGCTGTTGTCCAGTTTACAGGTCTGACTACTAACTGTCTATTCTAATACCAGTTGTGTAGTTATCCAATTAGGTAGAGCTGGGAAACACACATCAGACATTCACATCCACATCTGTATGTGACAGACAGAACTTCTGATAGTCAGTGAAGCACAAGGAAAGTGGCTGATTAAATTCTTCCATCTGAATTTGTAGGCTGAAAATCTGATCTCAAGTTTTTCCACTCTTTCTAAAATCTGACAGTTCGACATCTACCTCTCCAACTTCAACTGATTCTTAATGTGATTTAGAATGACATGAGGCTGCATTTTTACTCGATGAAATGTGCACTGTAATTTGTTCTAAATGTTAAAGGAGGAAGATTAGTTAGATTTCTATATTAATAACCACTCAAACTAAGCAAAAAATCAATGACTTCTACCTGTTTAGACTTAGGTAGAATATGGAAGGATTTTTTTCCTATAATAAAATATTATAATCAATCTTTCTTTTAACAAAAGTTAAATTAATAAGCATAATTAATACACATTGGCTTTCATATGTCTTGTTTTGAGAACCTTATCCTCTTATTGTTTTTGTTGAGAAAAAGAAGGAATCCTTTAAGAGGATTAATACATTCAATGTGATTTAAATGATTAAAAAAAACAAAAAGACAACAAAAAATTTGAAACATTTCTGAGCAGAAAGCACTAAATAAAATCTATTAGCAGTAGTAACAAAATATTCAAAAAGCCAATTTGTAAAGCATTTACTTATATTTCCTATGTGCAAATCATTTTGTATGGACTACAAGGATCAGAGAATGAAGTGTCAGCAAATAACTTCTGAAATACAAGATACCCTTGTAGTTAAATATTTCATTTCTGCATGAGTGGTCGTGAACATCTATGGATTTACCAGCCTTTTGTAGCCTATATAGCAGGATAATATGAGAATACCTTCTACAAGTGAAATTGAATTTTAAGATATTCAGATAAAGTGGGTCAGAATAGTATAGAATTATCAACAAACTTAAAACACTTCATGTCAATTTTTATTACATTCAGTAGAACAGAGCTCTCAAAAATGATATAATCTAACCTTTTCAATAAAAAAAAAATACTCCTTCTTTAAAAATCTGATCTCACAAGTATTTTTCTTTAGGGAAATACAGCTCATCTCAGAAATATCCCTCTCTTCCTTTCACTGTCATTTATCATTGAATTCAACTGAATCTCTTTCACTGAGACTTTATAATTTCATCTTTAATACCCCCCACTAATCTCCCTCATGGTGGCCTTCAGCCAACAAATGTTCTTTACATTACAATACCTTCATTTATTCAATTCCCAAGAAACAGATCTGTGAAAGGGTTAACCATTTGATTGTCAAAAGCTTTGGGTTCTGCTGAGCTACTAAATTTCATGTGCACTTATTACCTAGGTTAGGTTCAAGCCATCACTGGGCTGGCACAGCGTTTGCCTAACAGGAACAGACCCCTGTAGGGAAAACTAGACAATTAGATGATACTCTGCACACCTAGCATTTACTCAGCCTAAGCCATACTGGTATAAACTGAAAGGTAAACCATCTTTCCCTGATTACTCACTGGGAGTGCCGATTCCACAATAAGGGGCTGCAACTAAATCTAAATTAGAGGAATGAAATTAGTTTACCAGCTTCCAGCTCCTGCTGCCCCTTCCTGCCATAGTTGGATGACTTTGTACTTTGTTTCAAAAAGGGGGTGGGGAGGAATCATTTACAGCTTAAATGGGCATTAAGACTTATTTTTCACCTCTTATATTATCAGAAAGAATTTACCTACTGAATATATGAATGCAATAGCGCAGGGTCTGAAGTGACAACAGCAATGTATTTGTCTCCTGCTCAGTCTACCAAGTTTAAGTATGTTTATCTGACAGTTATTAAGTGAAACTTAAAGACCTCTCTACTAAGTGCCCTTCATTTCATATAAATAATTAAGCGGTCTTTGGACCAAGTACATGAATATAAGTTTCCTGTGTCCCAGGAGAATGCCCTTCCTTCCTACCTTCCCCCCCCCTTACCCTTTCTCCTAATTCCCATACAGTTATTTAATACAGCATTTAATAGCCTTAACAGGAAATATTGAGGGAGTTCTACCTCCTTTTCGAGAAGCCTGGTGATTAGTACATTACCATATCAGATGTGGAGGATTTGGCTTCATATTCCTGTTTCAAATTACACTAATTGCAGCACCTTAAAAATGTCCTCCCCTGTACATTGAGGCAGGCCAAGCTGGTGTCTCTTTCCAGCTATTTTCTGCTACAGTGTCCAACTCCTGCAAGGTCCAAGAACACTTCTGAGGTTTGAACCTGTGCCTTGGGCTCAATCTAAAGAGTTTTTTGGCATTTAGGCAGGTGGTAAGTGGCTGGAGTCAGGAGCATCAGCACCCCACCCTGCCCACTGGCTGACATTCATATACTTGCACAGCTAGGGAACAGCCAGCTGTGCCTGACGATACACATAGTGCAAAATATTTCTCTGTGAAGTGGACTGAAGTAGGCAGGTGCCTTACTCTCACTATTTCTTTCATTCAAAAACAGGTCTTCATAATTGGCAACCCACAGCCAACCAAACAACCAACCAAACAACCAACCAAACAACAAAAAAGGGGGTGGGGGTGGGGGGTGTTCCTTTTATCTTTATGAAGAAACAGGCAGAAAAATGTTCTTAACCCCCTTGCAAAGTCTCTTTACTGAGTTTCTGATGATCTTGTCACTTTCAAATAGGAAAAAAAAAAAAAAAAAGAAAAAGAAAAAAAAGCATCCTGTGGTTTATTTGCTAGTCCATATCATGGTATTATGAAAACCTGAGTACACTGCCTTATTTTACTAGAATGGAAGAAATGATCCAGTCACTTGGAAACAACACTAGGGATAAAGTTCAGGCATTATAACATTCCATTCTGTGAGAACAAGGGTATATCTCACCCATTCGTTTGGTGAAAATGGAGGAAAGGGATAACATTTGTTTTCTTGTACCAAAGAGGTTGGGTAAATTCTGGGTATAAAGAAAACTGCTACTTGTGATACCAAATAGCAGATAAAGCAGATAAAAAGCAGATAAAAACTGTTGTTTGATTGCACGGAAGAGGGACTAGAAGCTTTTCCAGTCTTAAAAATGGTCCTATTAGAGACAAATGAAGGAGTTCTAATCATCATTGAAACAACTCTTTTTGATTAAGTCAGACAGAAGCATCATTTAAGATATAGAAGACAATCAACCATGTTCAGATCTGAAGAGAGCATCTAACTGACAGCACAAAACAAAAGAAAGACATTCAAATAGTTTTATTTATGAAATACCCCCTGCTTATAGAATGCACATTCATATGAAGGAACAGCATGATAATACTTAATATTTAGGCCAAGATGAGTAGGAATTAATATTTTTATAATATAGATGGTGGCTTAATTAAGACAGAGAGGAGGGAAATAATCCAGTTTCAGGCACACAGAAAGCTGGTGAGAATAGTAGGAAGAAGCACCAGATGTCCTGTTTCTGAAATCTCTGCTATAACCATTAGATCAGTAATTCCCAGTCTGGCAGCCTGTAAGGTCTTCTAGAGTGCTTTATGCCAGTATATATTAAAAAGCAAAAAGAAAAGCCAACAGCAAAATGTTGCCTGCAGCATGTTAGTTGCTTACTATTTGGCTTATAAATAGAGCCAATTAGAGGCCACTGACTGAATTGCCTAATTCTGCTTTACATGCCTTCTGTGTAGAGTCAGATTTTGCCCAGTCTCTTAGCCTGCCTTTGTTGACTTGCTAGAGAAAAAGAAAAGGCAGAAAAGACGGTGCCAGCAGTGACACAGTGAAGGCAGGCAGTGGCTGCCACAGCTGTGATAGAGGGAGAGAGACTCAGCAGAGGGGTGCCCACGCCCTGCAGCATGTAAGGCTGGCAGCATCCACGAGCTGCGGTTTCAGCACATCCCTCAGCAGCCCCTGCCCCTGGTCCAGCATCAGGGGACCATTGCTTTAACCAGACAAAACTTGCTCATGACAAGCAAGTTGCTCACAGAGTGTCAAATAAATATTTGCCAAGTATAAGATATATTAAGGTGAGTATGGTTGACCACAACATGCTCTAAATACTATTTCATGCCAACTCATGTTTTTCAGCCTGGACTACCTGAACTGACCCCAAGATATTGATTCTTGCAGTGCCACCATGTTAATGTTGCTTTACAGGCTTTTCTTGATAAGTTTTTTTTCAAACTTGATTGGTATAAATACCACAGAAGTATTAATCAAAATTCATTGCAAGAGACCGTAGTTAAAGACATGTGAAAGTGATTCAAGACATTCATTGAAGCATCTCAGTAGGTGAAATGAAGTCCCATATCACAGTAACTTTTTTTTTTTTTTTTTGGTAGATTTCCATCTCTCCTAGGAGGAAATCATAGGTAATTATTTCACTTTAGTTACATGTGTGCATATTTCTTTTTTTCTTTTTTTTTTTTTTTTGTTAAAATGAGTGTGACTTAGACATTTTGAGAGCAGACATATTAGGAAGATAGCTACACTTGGGCTTTCTGTTGACCACAATTAGACAAAAATCTAGATACTCACTTAGATGAGTTGAAAACAAAAAAACAAAAACAAAAAAAAAACAAAAACAAACAAACAAACAACAAAAAAAAAACAAGTATGATCTTTTGTTGTTGTTACATATTTCTTAGAAATTCTTCAGGACTGTACCATTTTTATACTATTCCATGTTTCTGCACAGAATCTATAGTTCAACAGAACTACTGCCTGTAGTTAGGGTGGTTGGGTTGTTGTAGTTAGGGTGGTTGGGTTGTTTTAGACCAGAAAACAATAAGTCTTCTTGAATTCTAATTGCTATAGATCAGAAACTTTCTGCATTTGATGTAATTTATTTTTTTAATAAAGGCGGGCCACCAGCATCATTCACTGGTGGTACGTAGTACAGCACTATATATATCCTTTGATTTGGCCATGCATTGCTGCATTTTTGCCTCCCTTGACGCATATTTCTTGATGAGGAACTGCAGTGCTACTTATTAACTGTTATTAAAACTACTTTTTGTCTTATTTGCTCATTTGCCTTTTGGTTTATATTTTCATTACAGAGTCTGTGTGTTGCAGGTAAAAGTTGTACTGTTAATCCTGCATCCTTTGCCTGCAATTTAAAAGTTGACTTCAGCTAAACTGCTAAATATCTTTACAAAAAGTTATGATAATCATTCCACCATTACTGCATTCTATACCACCCAAACTGTATCTTGACTCAAATAAAGATTTTTAGGAGCATTTAGAAAGAAAATAT
Organism: Anas platyrhynchos; assembly: GCF_047663525.1. NCBI lineage: Eukaryota > Metazoa > Chordata > Aves > Anseriformes > Anatidae > Anas > Anas platyrhynchos. The sequence goes on from NC_092587.1 coordinate 27,456,962, forward strand.
TTTCTTAGGGCATGCCAAGGTTTTACAGGGCAAGGGCCCAAGTTCTCTCTCTAACATTGTAACACATGTCCATTTGCTCCTGTGTGCTACATCAGTAGGAAAAGCACAGCTTAATCAAAGTACTGGATATTCTACAAGCTCTCCTAATTCCTTTCTATCTCTTATGTACCAGTAACTATGCCAGAGTGGGGATGCAGGTACATGAGAGTGAATCCTGCCATTTAACATTTTATTGGGTGTAAAGCTTTGTCTTTAGTAAGACTACTGTATGTCTGGATTTCCCTGGTATTGGTGATTTTCCCACTATGAGTTTTTGTTTGGGCAGGATTCATCCTACTTCATCCAAGATTCCAGATGTCTAGAAATTATACTGGGTCTGGCTGGAATGTTAACTTTCCCTGCAGCAGCCCATGTGAGTGAGAGAGCGGTTGTGGTGTTTAGCTGCTTAGCACAGTAAAACCACCACAGAAATATCAGACAGGTTGAGAGGTCTTGGGGAATCTTAATAGCCTCATCCAGTCCTATAGAACTACACTCATCAGAATAAATCAGACTCACTACAGAAAAGAATATCTGACCATGGATCCATATTTCCATATTAAAAAAAAAATAAATCTGCCCCAACCCCAAAAGATTGCAGTCTTGTTCCCTGATGTCCAAAAATTACCATGAATGACTGCTCTGAAATTTGGATCTTGTGTTTTGGTTTTGTTTTGTTTTGCTTCATTTTCATATGACAGATATAATTGCCTCTGGGAGTTTACACACATTACCTTGCCAATATGTCTTAAATCTGAACTGGAGATAGACTTGTTTAGTTGATAAATTCACTCATTTTGGTATCTTTCCACTGACACTGCCAATACAGGTGGCAATCAGACAAACAGCAGTAATAGGCTGTTCCCATGATACGGACGCTAGCATAGGAAGAAACTAATATCAAAGATAGATATTTATTTAATTTAGACACCATATAGTTATTTCCTTTAACATAAATGCTGTATAAACCATTCTTGGCTTCCGAATCATCATTTCCCTTCATCAATAGATATTTTAGATAAGATGAAAGACAGTAATAATGAAGAACCCTAAGAAAAATGTATCAGCATTTACCTCTCATACCGATTCTGCCTTCCTAATGTTGATGTAATAACAAAAAGTAACTGCAACGATCTAAATTAAAATAAAATTCTAATTATCTGATAATATATTTGAGACTACCAGTAAGTTTGTTTACCTCATTTACATGGAAAATCATACTTCTACCTATGTATATTATGTTAGTTGAGAAGTGCTTTTTAGACATTTATAATGTTTTGATAAGTGAACGTTACATGCAAAGAGAACTCCCTTTTCATAAATTTTGAATTATCCACATTTTGAGTCCATTTGGTTTTCATCAGAAACTATTTAAAAATACAGCACAAAAATTATCACTAAAAGATCACGGAGAGATAGAGGATGGATGCTGCCAATACTTCCAAAACCAATCAGTCATTAGATTTAATATTAGAGTGCACAGTTTTTATACTAGATTGTAGAGAGGGGAACACAATGACAAATGCAAAATTCTCACTGAATCTGTGGCTGTTTTACTTTGCTTTAGTGTGCCCAAAGACAGAAATTTAGATCTAGAAAGGACTGAAAAACTATCAAGTGCGCAAAAGCTGTCATAATATGAAAGTCCAAGTTTAAGTTACCTAGCTGTGCATCCAGTTCTAGCACTATATATATACACACATGTACAGCCTTTCAAATATTAAAAGATGTGTCTTGGTGATTTACTTTCAGGCACTTGAAGTATACAACAAAATAGTACAGAAGACATAAAACAATTCAAAATATGATTGGAACTGATGTGAAATAATGCAGCAAGTGCTGGGGATGGATAAGGAATTATACTTGGCAAGTCAGACACAGAGAGAAACTGTTCACGAGATCTCCAAGGAACAGTCTGTGCCTGTCAGAAGCACTGAATCTACATTTTGTTAGGTTAGATATCTTCAGCATTCAAAGAAATAAATGCTCCCATATCCTTTTCAAATGAATCCCAGGTTGACCCAATTTGCATGGAAATATTTACACTTCCTTCAAGGTAAATTATGTAAACTTACTTTTTACTGCATTGAAATGAAAACTAGTTTATCATTTCCCTGTTTACTGAACCAGACTATTTACAGCCAAGCACATACCACACATGTAAGAAAGATTTCACCAACTAGAACCTTTTGCAGTAAAATCAACATGTAGACACCATTCCCATTATGAGATTTTTGACTTGTTTTCAGTAAACTAAAGCAGATTTTAAAACTATGTTCTTACCCCCTAGGCACAGGAGATTAAATAGGGTTTTGTCCCAGTTCTGCAAAGGAGCTTAATCAGGAGCAACACTCCAATATTTTGGTGTCAAAGTGGGTCTCACTATCAAATATGTGAGCTCTGACTTGGAGGAATAGCCTTCATCACAGCTTTGTGATACTGCAGGACCCAGTGGTTGGGGGTTAATTCTTGAGGACTAGTACCAATGCCACCCTTTCCAACCACCTACAGGAATGACTAGCACTTCCAGGTTCAGTGAGAGCCCCAGAGCCACAGTCTGATAAGGGTCAGTGACTTTAGGAAGAGGTAGCACAAGAAACCAGGGGAGCATTGCCACCTTGTTTTATATTGAGATATTGTTAATCATTGTCACAGTTGTCTGGAACACTAATACAGTCATCAAGAGGGATGGTGGAGGTTTAAATAAAAGCCACAAAACACAGCTTAAAGCAAGCATGTATGTCTATGGAATATTAATGCAGCATTGTGTTAGCATGGCAGCTAATGAGATTTGTTGCTGTAGTCCTTTTCTTGCAGTACTCAACCATGCAATAGGAAGTGGCTGGCATTATCAATGTAAGTGTCAAGGGGAGCATGAGAAAGCTTTCAAGTCCTGGCAGCAACAATAGATTTCCCACCACATATGTCATGGGTCTGAGTCTGCCTTTGCATGTTAGGAGGATCTCACTGCTCTCTCTTGAGCCTCAGATAGAACCAGGTTAAAGGTTCAATGGGGCAAGAGGAACATGAACTCAGTTCAGTATTGCTGTGCAGTCTGTACTATGTCCCTGACGGTTCCCATCTCCTGATGCCATGGGGCAGGACAGAGCCTGAGGACCACATCAGAGGCAGTGTCAAGCAGGAGCAGATGTGCAGTCAGCAGTGCTATCATTGCCCCTTGGTGGAAATACTCCAACAGTCTGCCTAAGAAGCTGCCTGCTCTGCTCATGTGTATGATTTTCCAGTTCCCAAGACCAAAAGACCAAAGAGGAGGGTTAGGTAAGAAGCTGTGGCACATCTCCAAAGCTGAGATTTTTGCCTCTCAGGGCAAGGCTGTCACTGTGTTCAAAAAGAACTGTAAACTCCTTCCTAGTCAGGCAAGCATGAAAATATGAACATGTGTATGTACATGTAAACACAGATGAATTAGCTTTGACATTCAAAGTTCCTTAATTTAGGGAAGCCCTTGCTTGTGAGCATTTTGAGCCACAAAAGCCAGCTCTGATAACTTTATTTGCTTTCCATCTTGTAATTATATATTTCAGTCACCCAAAGATGTTCAAATGCTGGAAACTGGAAAGAAGTATCAGACATTTTTAAAAATACAGTGACTGATTCCATGATTTATTCATGAGGTTATAAGGTACTGTTGGGTTTAGCAATCACTTCATAAATAGGGCAATAAAAGCACAGACCAACACCTTTCACTTACCCTAGTAAGTAACTTCATGGTCAGATTTGTATGGTATACTGAGCATAAAACCATTTTCTATCAGATAATGAAAATATTTAGAAAACCTCTAGAGCAGTGAGGGCTATAGAACTCCTAAAAATGTAATTGCTTTGTGCCATTATTAGAAATGAAAATATTGGCAAATTATTGACATTTCCCAGTAAATAGGGTGTTATACCAAATAACCCTAGGGCTACTAAGAAAAGCCTTTTTGAATTACATGAATAAGAAAGTGGATACTTTTTCATCTTCTACTACTGCATAAGGATATATACAATTGTATGTGTAACAATATCCTAGCTTTAATTGTGTTTTATAAACAAAGCAACTATCATTCTGAGTACAGTATGTTCTATGATTTAAAATGAGAAAAAAGATAAACTAACAAATGCTGTCGTGTAAGGCTCACCAAACACAACTGCACGTTCTTGACGATCACTGTTTAGCTTACTGACTCAAATCGAAAGAATTTAAAAAGAAATACTGTAATTCATTATTTTAAAAAATATATTTTTTAATTCATTTAAATGTTAAGCCTGATCTAGACAGGTATATATTCAATGTGTTGATGAAATATCTTTTCTCTTGGGATGATATCTGTGTCTAAATCTTTCTCCCACACGTAAAAAAGGGAGCAGCATGCACAAGCTGTGTGCTTCTGATTTGACCTATCTGTATTTTGAGGTAACATTTTGGGTGGATGCTGCTTGATAAACAGCTGAGAGCTCCAAGGAAAACCTCAGGAGGCTCAAGTGACAGCAACAGTCAAGGTGGCTAACCAAACTGCTTAAATCATTTGTATTCACTACACATTAGAATCCTATAAAGAACTAGATTTTAAGCTGTAACCAAAAGTACAAGAGGCACTCCAGCTCTCAAAGAACTCTAAAAAGCCTGAAGGAAATAGGAAAAGCATATTAATGCAAATAAAATGTTCTTAAATCAACTGAAAAACAAGTTCTGAATTTCTACACTGTACTCCAGTCTACTAAAAACACTCAGTCAGAAAGTCTATTAAACCCTTCCTAACAGATTCAGCTCAGAGACTAAATGTACTGTTCTTGTCATATAATGTAAGCTGTCCAACATTATTAAAAACAAATATACTTTGTAATGATTTATTTTACCAGTGTATTAGATCACATAGATCACTTGGTTGTATGTTTGTTTTTTGTTTTTTGTTTTTTTTCTTTCTTTTTTTTCTTTTTTGGGTGTGTGTATGTGTTTGTGAAGTATTTCTGTATATTTGTGCAGTGTTATAGTAAAGTTAAATTACTTATAAAGGATGAGTAAGTGGCATTAAAATAATTGGTAGATTCACCAGGAGGTACATTAATGATGGCAAATCCTGCTTAGGTGACAAAGCCCTGGCAATGAGGTCTAGTAAGTCCCACCTGGTAAATCATCACAGCCCTCACAAGATTAGGCTTCCCAAGGACCACTTGATTGGCTTTTGAGTACAGTAGTGAATTATTTAGTCTACATTTACTTGCCTTATTGGGGGAGGGGAGAGATGACTAAAGCAATGATAATGGCACAATACCAGCTAGCCCATACTATGTATGTGTGTGGAGCAACAGGTTTTCCCTCCAAACACCAACCACAAAGCATTTCTAGCTTTCTTAGCATCGTGATTGTTTAAGAGCTAATTTTCAGTCTGTTGCAACCAGACAGAGTATTTTAATAGGTAGAAGACATTCTTAGTGATGAGATCCAGGGCCAAGGGATAATCCTAAAAAACAAATAAAGTGGGAGTAGGTTGGTGGTTCTGGATCTAACACCAAGGACATCTTAGGCAGTAGGTCTGTATGAGTAAACCCTCTGGGGAAAAAAAAAAAAAAAAAAAAAAAAAAAAAAAAAGTGGTACTTCAAGACCTCTGCCTGCTAGAACTGCTCCTTCTCGAAAACAAACAAAATAGTAGTTAAGTTAGTTCTCAGGCATTGCCTTCCATATCTTATCTTCAGCAATATTAATTCTTTTTTCTTTTTCCTAATTCTCAGATAAATCATTAGCAGGATGAACTGTTTTTCAACAGGTGAAACAAGGGAGGTTGTACATGATTAGCCTAAAACCACAATGGCAGCTTGTGTCTGAGCAGAATATAGAGCTGAGCTAAATAAAATAATTGTGGGTTCTGCCACCTGATTGCTTCCAGAAATCAGTCAGCTTCGTGTCAGGATGGGAGAAAGTTACCATTTACACTGTGAGTTCAGACATATTTATATACTTCATATTCTCGTGCCAAAAGTAGTTCAGTCAGCTGTTTGGGAATTTTTCCACTATTGTTGGCTGCATCTGCACTTCCTGTTTTTAAGGATGATTCGTTTCAGGAAGTGCTGAGGCCACAAAAAGCACCACAAATTCATCAAAATAAACCATACCCAGCTGAACCCAAGGTTTTCATCACAATACTGAAGCACAATCGCATAAATTTGGACAAAGAAGCATGAACTTTGTGAAATTTCAATAAGCATTTTCAGGACGTCACTATTTCCTTTGTTTCTTAGCCATTAAGTTTGTTGCTGAACTTTCTAAGTTTAAAAAATGCAGACTAAAAGGGAGAAAGATAAGGATATTAAGCACAATGAAAAAGAAACTCATCACTGCCCTGCACCACCTTCTTCTATTAGTCAAAAAATATGACTAGATATAGTTCATTTACAGCCAATTAATTTGCATAAGGACTTTGCAAAGTAAAATATAGTTGCATTCTCTATAGCTGCAGTATACTTCACATAAAATAATCTACTCCCATATTAGTAGCCTGATGGAACTTTCATGAGAATGACAAAGCTGTGCTTTGTTATTTTTTTTTTCATAACTTTCTTCCTGAAGAAGACTTAGAAAGAGTCAAAGATTTCTTTTATTGTCTAATCACGTCTGTCATGCTACAATGTGCTCCATGCATTCACATCTCAGGAGTAAACTGTTCTATCATTATTTTTTCTCAAGGCAACCAACAGAATTGTTATTTTAGTGACTTACTAACCTTTTAACTGTTGCCCTAACTACCTGCTCACTAGCATCTTTCTCATAAAATTGCTGTAAGAATCACAGAATTGCTGAAAAAGAATTATTTTTACAGTGCAGTAGAATTGCTAAGCTTTTGCCTCATTTTTGATTAATTTCATGCCTGACTCAGTCAGAGATTAGGCCCTGACACAGGTTATAATTAAATATTGAAATCATGAAGTGCAAGAATGTTTAATTTTTAAAATATGAGTTTTAATTTACCTCATACAGAGAATAGCTCTGGTCACCTGCAGAGTTGCATTACACACTACATTGCCTAATGTAGGATGCCTGAATAAGGCTGAGCACACAGTTAAAGTAAACTAATGCAATTTACTGAACAGCAGTCAAATATTTATCCAGTTGATGAAGCAGACTTTATGTGAAACTCAGACAATAATTAAAGAGAAGCCTTGCTTAAAACATGCTTATTCCAGTTTTCACAAATATGTTATACCAAAGCAGCATCTTCCTTTTCTCAAATATTGATGTTCTTCTAACACATTATACAGTGAGCTTGTCCTTGGCATTCTCTTGACTATTTAATGAATCCATTTCCTGGCATTTGCCTTATCTTTGTTATGTTGTTCTTTGGAGAGCTAAAACTATTAGTTAGCCCTTGACAGGAAAACATCAGAGCAAGCTAGTAAAAGGTCTTACAGTATCAGAGTTATTAACATGGTATTTGATTAAACCATAGGAAGATGGGGAAGAGATACTACAGAATATGTCCCCTGTAGTTAGACTTTCACAGCCTTGGATTTTATTTTTATGTATTTATTTATTTGTAGAATTTTCACTTTTGTTTTTGTCATTTTATCTAAGCAATAGCCTGAATAGTCACAGGCTGAATACTAATCCTACATTTATTTTGTAGTGCTGAATCTTTACCATTCCAAATAGAACTGAACATGTCAGATCTTTCCAGTTCTTCAGAACAAGTATTTTTCCTGCAAGGTTTGTTTTTTGTAGTAAAAGTATCTTTAAATCTTTTTTCACCAACAAATTGAAATACATGTTGAGAAGATACATCTAGCATCTACATCTTTTTCGTGTGTTACACAATACAGAACAAAGGTAAACACAGATATTTGTAAAGATCCAAAAGGCATTAGTTCTTAATTTAGAAAGTGGAAGTTTAGAAGTTCAGCATAATTTACAAGCATTATTAAATCTTCAAATTTCAAAGCACTGTAAGAATCAGGAAGTAGGTAGCTGCTCATCAGAAACACCTAATACTGACCACAGTAACAGAGAAGACAGAGTTTTGACTTGGCCTATATTCCCAAAATAGATGGAAGCATATTTGCATAATACTCTGCTGACCAGTAGCTAGTTATGAACATATACTCATTGGCTATTAACAGTTGTTAGGAAACCCCAGATTTTTTGAAACATCTATGCCCATCATCCTCAAAATGCATTGTATTTTGAAATACACCCTACAAATGACAATTCACTTTTCTTCAAAACACTATTCTTTTTGCAACACGGATAAGTCAATATAAAGGGACAGTGTGAGGTTTTTCTTTGAGTAGGAAAAGTAGCAGTTTGTTTTATCAGCTTTTTTTTTTTTCTTAGATAATGTCATATGTACAAATATCCCCTAGATTGGGAAGGCTAACTTCATTTCTATGAAATTTTCATTTCTATAAAGTCAGAATTATCTTATCTAGATCAAAAAAGCAATAAAACCAGATGCCAACAACACCAACTTAGCACATCAGAAAAGCTATTGAGCAAGAGCCTAACTGGCATAAACTAACATTACTACTTCAGCACAGCTGTGCCAGTACACAGCAGCTGGGGTTCTGGCCTGATATTTAGAAGCTGCATCCAGCCACACTTCATTTTCAGCTGCAGCCTCCAACCCAAACCAGCAGCAGCTGCAAGCAATGAGGAAGCTGCCTTGCAAACACTTTATCTGGACTATTTTTGTTCTTGAACATGCAGTATCACTTCAGTCATTGCCATGCTTAAACCCAATATATCACTACAGTGCTGCTGTTCTTATGTGCTCTACGGGTCAGGAAAATTTGGAATGTTTCTGCATGTGCAAGCTCTGGAAGATCAGAAACTTACTATTTATTAACAATAGGACATTGCAGCACCTAGTTGGAGTTGCAGAGGATTTGGCATTTTATTCTGCCATTTTGACTCTAGTTTGCAGTATTCATGTTGTTGTTTAAACATGTAGGAAAATGACAAATCACAAAGTATAATTGAGACACTACTGCTCAATTAACTCATCTGAGGATTAATAGACAGTAAATTTTTTAGAGTAAGGCAACAATCCCACCAAACTTTTTTCTTCTCATTTAAATGAGGGATGTTGCTCTCAGCCTTTCTACCTGTCTGCTGACTGATGGTTGAGGAACTGGAAAAGGCAACTGTTTTGACTTTATTCATACATTAGCAATCTCTGTCCTATTCACCTGTTTTATCTATCACCTGTTCATCTAATTACAAAAAGAGCTTTCTAGCTAACACAGATGCAACACATAAGAAAAACTGAAGCATCAGAAGCTAAGGCTTCTGGTGCTGACCACTGGTGCTGTCATACTCCATCAGATTTTTAAGTGACTTTTACAGTCTACTGCTCTGGCCAATTAGCATGAGATCTTCAGATTTATTATACTCTCACTTAAGGTGGTCTCTGACCCTCAGATTTCCAGGATTTAAAGCATAATGTAAAGGCCCAAAGGTTTGTCTTCGTTACATTGTTTTGTTGTCATTGTTTTGTTTTTAAATCAAGTACCCAATTAAGCAATAAAAATATTGATTAAACTACAAAAAATATGGTAGTAAATGTAAAAGTGATTTGGTTAAAATATTTTATAAGTAACTATTCTTGAACACTTTTAAATGCTTTCCAGTATGGTTGGGTTTGTGTTCTCCCCAAAAGGTTTCAGAGCTAGTAAAAATATTTGAGTAACTATTGTGTGCTACCAAACAGACAAAAACCTGACCTTTTAGCTGTAAGTAAAACAGGATCAGATTATAGGACATCTGCCATTTTTTGAAGATCACTTTGGTTTGTCTGCAAATATTATGGAATGTCTTTAAATTCTGGGTCCTATTTAGAACCAGTTCCATGGTGATCCTCGTTAGATGACAATGCACTGATTTTTTTTTTTTTTCCTGTTTAGTTATTTCCCCTTAAATATCTAATTTTAACATGAGAAAACTTTTTAAAGGATATGGGAGTTTTATGGCCCATTTGTGTCTCAGAGCCACTGAGATCAGCCCAGACCCTACCTCGCTGTCCGTAAACACACAGACCATCCCAGGAAATCACATAGTAGCAGATGAATCCAGAAAACTTCCACTCTATATTTCTTTGTACTACAGTTGTTGTTTCCAATGTCATAAAAAAAGTTCAAATCACTTCTTCCCAAATTCCTGACACCGAAAGAACTCCTTTTTTTTTTTTTTTTTTTCCAGGAGATTCCAGGAATATCCAAAGATTCTTGTCTCTAAAGCTCACTATTTTATATGTTATACTTACTTTGTAATACTGATCTGTTCTCTTTCCATTTTTATTTCCTCCTCATTTACTATTACTGTATTTACTCTACAGATCTGAATGAGTCAAATTTGTGTAATAGCATCTGGCTCTCACGTCATTTTACAGATAATCCTTGCACTTTGTTTATCAAAATCTAAGATTTTATGTCAGGGAAGCTGTCACAAGATTGATCTGTGTAGTCAAAAAAAGAAAAAAAATAATGTCTGAAGGGCCTAATTCTGTGGCCCTTAATTGCATGACTAATTGTACTTAATGGATCCATTCACAGGGGCAGCAGTACTGGCTCTGAGCAGATTATGTATTGCCCCCTAGAAACCTACAAGCTTGGCATGTACCCACTAGGACTAAGGCTGTTTCACATGTTAGAGCAGATGCCGCTAATACAGAGGGCTGTGAGTTTAGCCTGCCAGAAAGCATTCATTTTCACATTGAACTGTTCGCTGCAGCAAGATACATGGGTACACACTGGCTTGTGACTGTTACAGCCCCATGCTATTTTACAGTGCATAGAATCTGTAATGGAAGAAATCATTCCACAATAAAAATTATTTAAGATGGCCTTACTTAGCCTGTATGCATCATAGGGCATCAAATTATTTTACATGGTGCATAATGACCAGCTATTGATGTTCTCCACTCAGGCTTACCAAGTGAATGGAAAACTTCACCTATGCAAAAGGAAAGTTCATCATGTCATACTGTACAGTGTCTTGCATTGATGGCTATGAACGAAGATTAAATAACAGCTAATGGCTATTTGGACTAATTCCAATATTCTTACATTTATTTTGTATCTCTAGGCATGTTTGTGTGCATGTATATACATGTGTGTACATGCAATTCTATACACGTCAGTACTAGTGCTTGTATCACATTAGCATAGGGTAAATGTTCATTTTATCTGAAATGTCAGCTCAATACTAGGATCCTTTTGATAACTGCAGTGAACAAGAAACTCACTATTTCAATGTGCAATATTTTTTAAATAAAATAACTAAATAAATGAAGTTTTAGAAAACTTAAGATTTCCTTCAATTACTTATTTTTCTTTCTCAAATGGGAAATTTGGCTCCTAAAAGAAATCCGACTCATATCGTTTACTTTGGAACCTATCTTCTTGATGCTTTGGAAAAAAAATATTTCTTCCAGCTGCCCACCTCTGAAACCTTTTAAATAGCCATTTCTAAAGCTGATACATCAATTAGCTAGATTGGTTTTCCCATCTTTATATATATACAAATATATACATATGTAGCAAAAAAAAAAATAAATCATTTTAAATGTAGAAATAATGCCAATTTTTTGTTTGAAGTTGTTAAATGACAATTGCTCATAGGACTATAACCTTAGTTATGCAAATCACTAGAGTTCATGGTAAGTCTGACATTTACAGAATTAATGAACTAAATAATTAAGTGACCTGGTAAGCGAATTGGTAAACCAGAACTATTAATCTTTTAATGAATTCTTTACTATCACTTAAATAATAATTCTTTTTTGCATAATTTTAAAGGATTATAGTAAAGAAACACTAGAACAGAAAACCATTATGTAAAGGAACGTTACTTCTATAAATCTGTCATTATCTCTCTTTTTATTGAACTCATTTCTATTCAAGGTTTAGAAAAGTGGTAATTCCTGCACTAGTGACTAACAGTCCCCAACATTGTAGTGGTAAGGTTTTTTTCTTGCTAAGACAAGAAAAGTCTTACAGTCTAGGATCATTTACTGCTTCAGACAAACCACTGGCTAAAATGATTAATTAGCATACAAGTATAATTTAAGAAATCCTCTATTTGATGGTGTGCATCACACATGTGTTTTGGATTTTAAAAGCACTAGTAAGTTGACTAGGCACAGTAAATGGTGTTTCTGAACCAGTTCCTTTTAGAGAGAAATTTTCTTTATTCTGCCTGTTGCTGACTTTCACCTTTCTACCAGCTTTTTACCACATCTCTTACTAAACCCTTTTTCATATTAGAGTATCCTGAACTCTAGTTTTGTAAAACTCCAGTATACCAGTAATCTTCATATCCCAACTGGTATGTAAATTTATCTTTTCCCATCTTTCTCTCTGTCAATGACCACAATGGAATTGAAAATATCAGAGTGAAGATTTTGAAGTACTGTGTGCTACTATAGGTACCATTCCTGCCCTACAGAAAATCACCTCTGTACAGATTCAGCGTACACATTAGTCTTTTCTACTGTCTAGATTTCTATATGTAGGAGAGATGACATAAGGTATAATATTTGTACATTCTTATTACTGCGTAATCTGATTTAGTACCATTCCCAAAGACTTCAAGGAGTTGATTCTGTGATCTGTAAAAACACTTCAATGTTTGTCCCCTTTTAAACATTGCAACCATTGAAAGCAGCCGAGTAAAAACCACTGCATGTGTCCAAAACCATTAAAACAGCATTTCAACTTTTAGAAACTTCGTACTTACACTTAATGTTTTATTTGTCTCCTTTGAAAGATGCTACCCAGTGTCACCTGTCTCAAGATTTAAAAACATTTCAATTTGATATTGAAATGTTGTAGGGTGATAAAAGTAGTAATGAAAATAATGAAATTAACATCCAGTTAGGATCCTTCTTCAAAAAATATATATATATTTATATATATATATGTATATCTTTATATATATGTCTTTATGGCATAAAAAGAAAGAAAAAAATAATAGTTACCTGTTGTAAAGAAAAAAAACAACACTTGGTGGACCAAGAAGGAAAAAATGGATTTCTTCATCACTTCATTGGCACATGCCAGATACTCCGGCTTCTTTCATTACAGGTATGCATGGGGAAGGAAATCTTACAAATGAAACTCCCACTGCTGACAGATCCTTGCTATTTGAAGTGGGTTCAGTTTACATTCAGGAAACTGGTGAAACTTCAACAGAAAATCTAATCCTGCTGACCTATGCTGCACCCACACAATGGTGTTTTTGCAATTCATTATGCAAGCACAGCAAATACAGCAGACAATAACACCCACAAAACAAAAAATCTGAAATCATAGAGTACTGTTCTGTCCCACAGAACACTGTGTCATTAGGCCAAAAAGCCTAAGAAAGCAAGAAACAAAACAGAGCATGCTATTCTGCAAGTTTAGTAACTAATTGTAGCTGGTAAAAAAAAAATCCACCAGGCAAGACAAAAATATTTTTAAAATCACATACATTTCAGTTTTGAATATATTTCATTATGAAGAGGGATGGGAAGTGTGCAGACAGAATCAGTGGGGCAAGGCAAAATATGTTCAGTTCACATGAGTATCTGGTATACAGGTGGGCAATTTGTGGTTCATTAACTCCTCTGAATTAACACCCATGCAGAGGCTTACCTTGTATGAAACATCAGACAATCTATTCAACATTTCAAGTGAAACGGCAAATCTAGAACAAAATAGCTAGCATACAAAAAGGGTTTCTCTATTCTGTAGATGATAGCATGATATAAAGATACCCAATGGCTAGAGGATTCAAGGGTTAGAGGAAACCAAGAACCAAATGGAACAAGTTTTGTAAAAAAGGGCACTCAGACAGACTAGTTTTGAAAGAAATTGTGTTGCTTGACTTTTTACACTTTATTATTTCAAGGCTGCACTGTAAGCCAAGCCTAGCTATCAGATAGTCCACAGGAGATAAAACAGCAAAATTACCTTTTTTAACACTGCAACTGTTCCTGAAGTAGAGGAATTACCAGGATCTGTTTTCTTAAGGATTTCTAAAAAAAAAAAAAGGTATTTACAGATATACATCGAGATGTGTATCAGTAAGTTTTAACATTTCTTGATCTCCCATTTGATTTCACATACACATACACACATACAATCTGAACAGAATCTGAACAGAATCTGTAGAAAATGAGAAAAATGGGAGAACAAAGGATGCTAGCTTAATCTAGAAGAGTGGAAATCAAGAATTGGAATGGATATTATCTTTTGAAATCTAACAGTGCATAGATATATATCTTAAGGTGGTGTATTAGTGTTTTGTTTGTTTTTTTTAATTGCAATATAATTTTGACCCTGGAGATGAGGGAGAAAGTCACAAAGATCTTGTTACATCCCATTTAAGCTATGGATGAAATGACTTCTCCAAGTACAAAGAAACTGGTAGAGGAGACTAGTGGAAATGCTAAGTAATTTATTTGAAAAACGTTCTATGTGTCATCAAACACAGTTTTTACATACCTTACGCAGTTAATGCTGGTAATTGCACTTTATCTCTTTAGTAACCTCTACAGGAGATTTCCAACTATAGCAATCAAAAGCCATGGGCTTACTTAGAAGTGAGAGGTGGGTAGAATATCAGGCTGTAAAGAACAAATACATATGAGAAAAATACAGTATTAATCACAGAATCACAGAATTGTAGGGGTTGGAAGGGACCTCGAAAGATCATCGGGTCCAACCCCCCTGCCAAAGCAGGTTCCTCAAAGCAGGCTGCCCAGGTAGGCGTCCAGACAGGCCTTGAATATCTCCAGAGAAGGAGACTCCACAACCTCCCTAGTTAGCCTGTTCCAATGCTCTGTCACCCTCACCGTGAAGAAGTTCTTTCACACGACAGTGCAGAACTTCCTGTGCTCTAACTTGCGGCCATTGCCCCTTGTCCAATCCCCACAAACCACTGAGAAGAGGTTGGCTACACCCTTCTGTCCCCCACCCCTCAGATATTTATATACATTGAGGAGATCCCCTCTCAATCTTCTCTTCTGCAGGCTGAACAGACCCAGGTCTCTCAGCCTTTCTTCATAGGGAAGATGCTCCAGGCCCCGTATCATCTTTGTGGCCCTCCGCTGGACTCTTTCCAGGAGATCCCTGTCTTTCTTGTACCGGGGAGCCCAGAACTGGACACAGTACTCCAAGTGAGGCCTGACCAGGGCAGAGTAGAGGGGGAGGATCAGCTCCCTCGACCTGCTGGCCACGCTCCTTTTAATGCACGCCAGGATCCCATTAGCCCTCTTGGCCACAAGGGCACAGTGCTGGCTCATGGTCAACCTGTCATCCACCAGGACCCCCAGGTCCTTCTCCTCAGAGCTCCTCTCCAGCAGGTTGTCCCCCAGCCTGTCTGATACTTTGGGTTGTTCCTTCCCAGGTGCAGGACTCTACACTTGCTCTTATTAAATCTCATTTGTTTTTTTCCTGCCCATCTCTCCAGCCGGTTCAGGTTTCGCTGAATGGCAGCACAGCCTTCTGGCGTGTCAGCTACTCCTCCCAGCTTTGTGTCATTGGCGTACTTGCTGAGGGCAGACACTATTCCCTCATGAAGAATGAGTAAGAAGAAAGTAAGAAGAAATTGAAGAGACCAAAGAGAGTATAATTTATTTTAGAAAGACACTGAACTAATACTTTTTGAGCTCATTAACATCGCTGATAAAGTGTCTCCAAAATAATATCAGTGTAATATGTGCTTGCAGAACTCAGTCATCCGCCATTTGGATTGGCTACAGACAGCACGTGGGAGGATTCCCTGGGCTGCCAGTACCTTCAGACAGAAACTCTTCAGACCAGCAGCATGGGAATACTCCCTTTGAACAGCTGACTGATATGCAAAAGATATAAAAACAGATATAAATGCTAATAATTAAAATCTAAATGAATAATACCCGATGCAGAATTTTTAAGAAGGCTGAGAAGACTTTGGCATTCAGAGAATGTGTCAGATAGCTATAATAATCATTTTTAAATATTCCAAGAAAGAAGGAAGCATTATAGAAACAAAGCAAGTGCTCTCCTGGATAAAAGTGTGTTTCTGCCGTAACAGTTTCTGTAGTGAAGCTTCTGTAGTAAACTGAAAGGGTTATACACTTGAATCACTCTGCTCTAAATGAGAAAAGCAACATTACATTTATTGGTCTGAAGAGACCCTGCTAGAAACATTTGGCCTTTTATCCAAGCCTACCCAGAGCAATAAACTTTGAAATACCATAGTTGTGTTGGTTATTTTATGGGCAACAGAGTATTAAAGAATAAACATTTTTAGAACTGTACTTTTATAAAATGGAAAACATTCAGTCTCCTCTGGAACCAGCTAGGTAATGTTTTGTTTGCATTTGACAGTACACACTCCTCAGATGAAAATCTTTGCTTAAATTCATCTGAAATAATAAATAAAATAAAATAAAATAAAATAAAATAAAATAAAATAAAATAAAATAAAATAAAATAAAATAAATAAAATCTGAAATAATTCATCATTAAAAATGTGAAGTATGCACACTTTTTATCAGAGATAAGCAAACTTATCTCTGAGATAAGTTTGATTTATGAGGATGCTGTGTAACTGTGTCAGGGATATCTGTTCTGCAGCTTTTTGGCTGTTTTTCTGCATCTCACTCACTGCATCTCTGAATACCAGCAGCTTCTGCAGTCTGTCTGGTCCTTACTAATCACCATGCAGCTCTGCCCAATGCTGCAAGTAGCCTGGGTAAATATCCTCTCCTTTGAACAAAACTTCCTAAAAAATGTTTTTCGGTATTTTGAGAGTACAGGTTACTATTCTTTGGTAATGCACTTTTTTTTTTCTTCTTTTTTAATTTGACAACATACGCTGATTTAATCAGTATACCTGTTCCCTGCATGAAAACTGAAAATACCCAATGAAATGTGACTGTGGCTGGTAGAGTTAAAGCTTGACTGGTGTTTGAAAGCTCAACTTCTTTCTCCTTCAAATGCAAAGAGGCTTAATATAATATAAAAACTAAAATAAAGAATAAATAAAGAGGACTGGTGAATGACTGTTGTTGTCTAGGCCATAAATCACAACAGAAGCAGAATCCAATATCTAAATATCATTAAATATCTAAATATTGTGGAAACTGGAAAGAAGGTTTAGCTATGCACTGGTAAATCTAATTGCATTGAGACTTTGAGCTGTTCTTTCTCTAAAACAAGAAACAGGCATGGCCAGCAGAAAAACCCAAACCCTTGTTTGCCCAGAGGCCCTGAGTTGCAGTGAGACTTAAAATATGTGTCAAGATCCAAACCCACAGAGCCTTCTGGTTTCTCGAAAAGTTAATAAATATAGAGTCCAGGGAATAAAACCTGCCTTTGCAGATATATTAGTAAAATAAAAAAATCACAAACTAAAAATACATTACCCTCCAAAACTTGCAAAGAATTGTGGATAATTCTGAGCATTGTTTTTATTCTTGACAATAAAACTCATGTCATGTAAGTAGCAGAAAGAAGCAAAACTTTGTCATGTTTTCTTAAATTATCTAGGGATTACTTGACAAGGAAATCACTAAGAAAATCACATTGTAGCTGATCGATGGCTGCAGCATAAATGACACAGTCTTTATAACTTCTTGCAGAAACTGAAAACTTCTCCCTGTGTCCAAAGCATAACACAATGTCAGAAATTCCCTAGCCTACAGAGAACAAAATCCCACTCTCATGCCCATTTTCTCCTTTCTCTAGGAGAGGAAAGCAGATTGGGGTGCTCAGGACAGACGATGAAAAGTCACCACTCAGTCACTCTTTCGAACCCTTATTTCAAAAGCCCATGTTTTGCTTTCTAATCTTAATACCACTGGAAAGAGAGAAGCCATGAGCCATGTCCTGATGTCCAGCCTAAGCTACTGTGATGAGGACAGAAGAATAGTGTCTGCAACTTCAGTAAATATTTCTGCTTTGTGGTATTTCTTGGAACACCAGTATTGCAGCCTCTTCCTGCTGATGGACAGCCCTGATGATGCACTTGCATGAAAAAAATATGGTAGGAATGTTCTCATTTTTAGGGCCTGCTGAGATAAGATGCTTTAGTAGGAGACAGCCAGGAATAAGGAAAGCATAAGGACAGCAATAAGGAGAAGTATTGCTGTGAAGCTGCTGTGGTGTTGTGGTTGCCATGCCACATAGCAAATACAAACCAGAAAGAAAACTGAAGAGTTATATCTTGCTGTTGATCTCAGAAATATGAACCTCTGTCTTTCTTTTAAATATTTAGAAAGCCAAAACAAGGAAAATGAAGGAGAAAGAAAAACAAAACAAACAAACAAACAAAAAGAAACAAATAAAAACTCCCTGTATTCTTTACTCTTAAATTGATAAAATGCATGAGAACTCACTGCCATGAAAAACAGAGCTTCCCAAATCAGTGTGGAGAGCCCTGACAGCACTCTCCAAACAGAGCAGTATCAGATTTTTCTTTGCAAGCAGTAAAGGATACACACAGATGTTTTCGTAATACCTGAGTTATCTGAGGGCCCCGGTTCTCCTCAGTGTAAGTTGTTCTTTCAAGAAAATGAGGAGTGGAGGAGAAGGACAGCCCTCCACTCCTCCATAGTGCTCCCAACACTTCTTTGCGTGAGGGACATGGAGGCTTTGCAGGCCGGGCCCCAGGCCTTGCCATGAGCAAGTATTTATTCCCCTTGACTTCAGGGCTGCAATCCCAACAAAAGAGAGAACTTTTTTTTGTTTGTTTGTTTGAAATTTAATGCAGATCTGTGCATAAACTAGTTTTCCACAAAACTTTTTACCTTTCCTGAGGTATCTGAAAAATGCTTTCAAAGTATTTTCCTGCTGTGACCATGGTTTCCTCTGGTGAGCAGATCAGGTAGCTCAGGACAAACACTGTGTCCTGGATTCTGCTTTCTCTACTCATTGCAATTATGTCCATTCAGTAGGCACCACTATATCTCAACAACACAGTACTTTCATGTCAGGACCTTCATATTTCAGGTTAGCCAGACTGTAGCTTTTCATTTTCTAGCCACAGCCCTTACACCCAGTCAGGTTTTCTGGGCAGAGAAACAAAAAGTAAATTGAAGTGATTTTGTGTCACAGGATTTTCCAGAGTTTTAGGTTGCTTAGAAACTGCTTCAGTCTTCACTGCAATTCACAACAGCATTTGGTAGACTTCTCCAAGTCATTGGATTCTTTATGATGAGCTAGGACTGCACTTGGACCATGTGAGAAGGCAGAGGTATCAGTGTTAGGCTGTAGCTGGGGACCTGGGCACCTTGTGGGGCATCTTCAGTCCAGATATATTGATAACATAGCGGATCATAGAGCCAGACAAAAGCCCAGAAGGCCAACTCTATCCTGGGCTGCATCAACCATGGCATAGCAGTAGGTAGAAAGAGATGATTATCCCCCTCTATGCTGCCCTGGTGAGGCCCCACTTGGAGTACTGCATCCAGGTCTGGGGCCCCCATCACAAGAAAGATGTGGACCTTTTAGAGGGGTCCAGAAGAAGGCCACGAAGATGCATAAAGATGATCAGAGGACTGGAGCACCTCTCCTATGAAGACAGACTGAGAGAGCTGGGGATGTTCAGCCAGAAGAGAAGGCTCTGGGGAGATCAGGAGAAGGCTGCTATGGCCTTCCAGTGCCTAAAGAGGGCCTACAGGAAAGCTGGGGAGGGACTCTTTCAGAGAGTGTAGTGCCAAGACAAAAGAATAGTGGTTTTAAGCTAAAAGAGGGTAGATTTAGATTCGATATTAAGAATAAATTCTTTACTATTAAGGTGGTGAGCACTGGACCAGGCTGCCCAGAGAAGCTGTGGATTCCCCATCCCTGAAGACATTCAAGGCCAGGCTGGATGGGGCTTTGAGAAACCTGGTCTAGTGGGAGGTGTCCCTGCCCATGGCAGGGGGGTAGGGACTTTAAGGTCCCTTCCTACCCAAACCATTCTATGATTCTGTGATTCTATGAATGTATGATTCTATGAAAATATCTCAGTATTAAATGTGAATGTGCAAGATATAATTCCACAATTCAAGGAGCAGGAAGATGATCAGAAATGAACACTCAGTATTCAAGACTTCACAGCTCTGATAAGGAGCCATTTCACCATGCAAAGGACAGTAGCACAGTAGTATACCTCCCACTTCTGGCCATAGTGTCTAGTCCTATAATACTCCCTTGCCAAGGTAATACATCTTTGTAGTTCCTTTACATTATCAAAGCAGTGCAAAGGGGCTCTGGTGAAGTCTGACTTATTTAAATTGCCTAGTCTGTAAGACACTATCACTTGCAACAGCTCAGCCTTTTCCTTACTCCTTCAGATCCATATTTCCATGATTTCAGTAGTGTAAGGCCATTATTATTACAAGTGTTTATTTTATTTGGGGATTCAGAAAATCCATTTTAGTCAGCGTTGTGACTATTTAACATACTTTTACAAACGAAAATCCATAGTTATTTTCACATTATGAAACCTAGAGCTGACTGCAGAAAGATTGCCGAGCATGTGTAATGATTATAGGAAATTGCATCTATCCTATATGGTATTTTTTTGTTTACTTCCCAGATCTCCAGTGAATTATCTGAGTGGCTTTGGAGGACTGGAAGAGGTCTCTAGGAAGCCTAGGGTGGGATTTCCAGTGCCAGAAGGTGAATTAAGAGCTATATTAGTCTGTAAGCTTGCCTGTGATGACTAACGGCAGTATTGCAAGATGAAAAAATATAGAGTACAACAACAAGGTTCAGATGAAACAGATTCTGACTTATCTGGCAGGTCTAAATAATTTAAAAGCACAAAGCATAGCTAGCCTGCTAGAATGAGTTAAGCACATCCTGCTGTGAATGAGGAGACCTACGTTTTATCAGTTTAACATTTTGGACTACAAGGAAAGAGATTAGGGGGTTCAGTGCAATACAAGGGTAATAAATTAATAGTCACTTAAAACAGCAAGAAATAGCAACTGCTACTGAGAACACAGGAGTTGTGACACATCAGTTTATTTCTATATGCCCTTACCAAGGCTGAAGTCCTGCTCACCCAAATGGCACCTCCCCGATGATATCCTTTAAACATGTGTGTTGTGAGATAGACAGAAATATATTCACAATCCTGATATGCAGACTGCCATGATAGATGGAGGGATCAGGTTACAAAATATAAGACCATCCTCTTTATCCTCTTCTTAGTATTTTTTCTTCATTACCTTTCCCAAAACCTCCAGAAACTATAAATTCTGGCAGTCCTTCAGTATAAAGAGCAAAATACATTTGTAAGCCTCTCCTCCCCCATGCCAGTACCTCCCTGCTCCTTTATTCTCTCCCAAACAATAACAGGCACGTGCCTCCCTTCTAAACTCTCTTTTTCCCCCTTGAGTCTATGTGCCAGACATCAAACTCCTTGCTCCACAGCTAACTCTCCTAGACAGCCCAGAAATGTCTCTTCTAGAAATGTCTCTTCTAGACAGCCCAGTACTGTCTTTTAAGCTTTCCATGCTACCATTACCTTCAACACATTGTTCACAGAAATGGGGTAATCATTGGGCGCTTTCTGCAAGTCATCAGGGAAGTAATTTCTCAGGGATGTACAACAAAGTCTGCCCACTGGTGCTCCACTTACAATCTGATTTTGATCATTAATGATGCTAAGCACTTAACAGATTTTAACTAAAATAATGTACAGAGCCAAGTGAGTATATTCTATAGATGAGCCTTCCTAGAAACCACTCTGACAACGATAAATAGAGGAATACCCACCTATAAACTTAAACTATGAATGTAATCCTGTGTACCTAAAACTTCATCTATGGTTTTATGAATTTGTGTTTTACTGAGCTGTAGCACATAAATATTTTTATGGGATCATTACCTGAAGCATGTATTCCTCCCTTTCTTGTTCAGAATTCCCTTAGAAAAAAAAAAAAAAAAATCAGGCTTTGCCTGTTAAAGACAAAATAAGGTATTTAAGATTTAGTTAACAGTTCACAAAACTCCTTTGATGTAGTTATTATTTATGTTTCCAAAGTAAAGCAGTACAAGTAGCATGTGCCAGTTATTTTTTAAATTTTTAAATCCAATTAATTGTTCTAGTTACAGTACCACTAATTTTTATCTAGCTGATTAACTAGAGAATAATCCAAATACATTTCAAATTATAAATCTTTCATGATTTGGGAGATTTTATACAAATGTACATTTGACAGTGCTAATTTAAAGCAAATATCAAGCTTGATTAAACATTCCCAAGATAAGAAGGATAAACGATTGAATTATTTTATAGATTTAACTACCATTGATATGATGTTATAAACAGAAATATTTTGATGTTCATCATTAATTTTTAAAAATAATTCTTTGGGAAACAGCCAAGAAGGACTGGAGAAGTAGGTCAGAATGTATGCACAAAACATTTGTATTCTTTACTATATAAACACTAATTTATTTATTGAAATAATACACTGTTAATTATTTATTAAAGAAATTATAATTTTGCTGAGCTTCTGTCTGAAAGGAAAAAAAAATCATTAAAATATGGCTAATGCAATAGCCAAGCCTATGATTGTTTCACATCTTTGCCTCCCAACTGTTTGCCAAGTATTTATTCACAAATCACTATCCATTGAAACATAATCTGCATCAGAGCATCTCCAGCAAGCAGGTGATTTACAAAGTGTTTTAGCAAGTACCACACTTCAGCTTTGAGCAATTTAAAAACATTCAGGATCCTCTGTTGCATCTTCTGTCCACATATGTGGGAAACTATAGCTGGAGAAAAATTCTTTAGGGATCTGTTTTCTGGAATTGTTGCTAAGGAAGGTAAATTTTGCAATACCTCTAACTATTTCCCAAAACCAGGCTTTTAAAAATACAGATAGACCAAAAACAATTAAATAATATGGGAAAGGGAGGGAAAAGACTCTAAGAAGTAGCATTACAGGCATTATACTCATCGAGAATAGGTGTGATTTTTTTCTTTTTCTTTTCCTTTTTTATTTTCCTTGATTTTTATTTATTTATTGTGAAGGAACATAACTTATTATATTACTGATTCACCAAATGTATTTAAAACTCTTCTGAGCACAATCAGTCCTCCAGCCATAAACAAGATGGACTTCATGCAAACATGCAGGTAAACAGAAAAAGAAGTATGAAAACACCCCTTACCAATAAAAAACTAAGCACATATTCCCAGCTGGAGAGTGAGTGGACCATAGTCCACAACACAGAAATATGCGTCAGCACGCTATTCTCCAAGGCAGTGCTGTAAATGAGTGTCTTGCCTTCACAAATCTCAATTGGCCTCTCTAGTTAATACATTGAAAAAAAAAAAAAAAGAAAAAAAAAGATTTTCTGCAATCTCTTACTATGCTTGATTAATTTAGGCACCAGGGTAAATAACCATTTTTCTTCTATTTTCCATATGACACACTTAAAATGAACATATTTTTCTAAGGATATAATTTCATTTTGTTTCATTATTTCTACTTAAAACAAGCAATATTTTGTCCAAGTAGTGCATTAATAAATATAACCTGAAATTGGTTAATGCAACACACATTTCTCACAGATCGGTTAGCTCTGTGTTACAGTGGAAAACAAAATTAAAGTATGTATGGTTTTAGTTTACTTTCACTTCTTCCAATAGCATGAACTGGTTTGTTTGTTTTGTTTGCTGTTTTTTTTTTTTTTTGGGGGGGGGGGGGGAGAGGAGCAGGTTGCTTTTCTGTTAGACTTACTGATAATTATTCTTTTCTTAATTTTGGGTACCCCTTCGAGGTTACCCAGAATTTTTCTAAACTTCATTAAACCATTTTGCATTGGTTTAATTGGTTTAGGTGGCATTAAATTAAATACTTTTCTGAATTCCAGATAGATTAGATCTACTGCACTTCCTTTGTCAAGGAAATAATTTATCTTATCAAAGACATAGATCAAGTTAGTTTGGCAAGACAAGCCTTTGGGAAACCCATGTTGCATTTTATGCTTTACCTCTTTTCCTTAATTATTCCTTTAAGATTTTTCCTATAGCCTTGAATAATACTGCAATCAGACTAATGGGCCTCTAGTGTTTAAACTACCCTACGTCCCCACCTTCATCTAAAATATACAGGCCCTATTTGCTGATCCTTGCCAGGAGCTTCCTTATTCCCCTTGACAGATGTATTTAGATCACTGCCACTGTACATATATTTGGTGTTTTGGGATGGAGATGCTTAGGCCTATGTGATATAATTGGACATTGGGCTTTTAGCCTTACTTTGAGCCTGGATATCCTAATTTCTAGCCTGCCCTCACCTCCCCTAGTCAGTATTTCTGTCCTTACAGAAAATGAGCAAGTCACTTGATTTGGATTTGATTCCACACCTGCATCATTTTATTCCTGACCTTCTATTCATTACACAGTGGTTGAGCTTGTCTTTCTTTGTTGTCTTTTGTACTTAAACATAGATGATTGTGGGGGAGAGGAGGGGAAAGAAAAACACCTTTATTCTATTTGTTTTAATTTACAAGGTCTAATTTAGCTTGACTTTTGGCACTTATCTCTAGTTCTCTGTTTCCTCTCCTCTCTGACGTAGAATGTTCCCTGTCCCTTTAGGCTATCTGCATATTTCTCCTGCACTTTCAGAAGTGGTTATTTATCCAGTCAGCTCTGGAGCCCTTCCCTACAAGATTTTACCCTTGATTAAGATGCAAGTTCTAGACAGTTTTCACACCTTTGATTTAAAGAAATTTCACACCTCCTCCACATTAAAATCCCTAAGCTCTTTAATCCAGTTGACCTCATTAACTAGTTTCCTTAATTTTCCAAAGTTTATCCTATTCAAATTGAGATTCTTACAAGCCTGGTTGCAGCTGTGCTGGTGGGGGTGGAGGATGCATTGTGGTGCAGCTGGTGGTGGCACATCATTTGGTGCCCATGCTGCAATGAGTGGTGCTAGTGGGAAAAGATGAAACCCACCTCTCCCCCACCCCCCCAGGCTACTTCTCTTTTAGTTAATTAAATTGAATAAATTGGTGATCATATGATACTACGTTATTTTATACCATGTCTTTCTTAGTGCTGCCTTTGAAAAAAGTAAAAAAATAAAGATACAAGTGAATTTCTTGCCTGGAAGTAGAAGGACCTTGTACTGGGAAATTTTATCCAGTTGAACTATTCTGTCCTCCCTGAATCCCTTTGACTGTCCTTCACCATAGTGACTTTGATGCTAACAAGTATTTTTCGATGTCTCTATTCTACTCCATTTATCCCACACACACGTTTTTTTAAGTAAGTGGTTTCATGTGCTACATTAACAACTCCAAATCTCTCATTTAGTTGCTCAGGTTCCTCTCATTATCATCAAATTTTCAGTTGTTTCATGTTAGTTAGTTTCCTAAATAGGGAGCTATAGACCTTCTGCTAACTGTTCCAGCTGCTTGAATGGTTACATCTTCCTTACTTTGTGCACTTGTTACTATCTTTCTCACTGATATGCCCAGCCTTCTGTATTGTCTTTTCCATAACTGTGTGTGTTTTTATTTGATTTTCTGCAAATCTAGGTTTTACCATGTGCTTTAAATGAAAGTTTAAGCAATTTTGTAGTATAATCAGGAAAATTTCTTCCTTATCTGTCACAGAAGTTGACTGACTTATGACCCAGGATGCTAAGGATTTGTTTTAGAAGTCTGTTTAAGGCAGAAGTTGTCACAAAAACAATATAGTATTGGCAACTGAAAGGTGAATATTACTGCTGTTTTGTTGTTCTGCCTGCTAATACTGAGAAACTGTATTATCTCCTTAAGAAATGATTAGTAACATGATTCTTAAATCAACACATACATAGAACTTGAAGATGGAGACGTTATTGCACCTAGTTCTTCTCAAAAACTAGGAATGATTTATTCTTCTATGTTTTGTCATATTCTCTACATTCTAAACCTAAATGTTGAAAACTATGGGACATTTGTTATTTCCCTGGGGAGGCTGCTGCACACCTGAAAATGTCTCAGCAAGCACAAGATTTTCACTGGTCTTTAGGACTATTTTTCCTCTCTTAACTTAGTATCACCCTGTCAACCACAGGCAACCAAAACACAATTTAAGCAGTCATGACTGTACTGATATAATAAGGGTAATAACAGAAAGACATAACCTCACAAACTTCCCTTCCCTGTTGTTAGTGTTTAAATGGCTCAGCCACTATGCGTATGTGTTTGCCAGATCAGACTCAGGAAGCCGGAATGTACACCATCCATTAACTGTCAAGCTCCCCTATGTTAGATACCAGCCCCAAGGGAATAACTAAAGCACGGCAGAGCGAACCTAACAGCAAAATGAAATGTGCTTGTGCACTTGCCTGTGAAGATGGGCATCCAGTTCAGTGAGTATAGCCCTGTGTTGCAAAGAACAGGGTAGTGGCATGTGTTCTTTTATGTGGGGCAAGCAAACAAGAACATTTATATGTTGGCACTGCTCTGATTCTGTGAAGTATAGGGAAAGATAAAAGTACACAAGGCAGAGCATGTGTCTCCTAGGCACAGTCATGCTGTGGAGAGAAGTAATTTATCCCTGCTGGGTACATCCATCATAATCCAGAGCCTAGAAATATCTGTTATTAGAGTGCATTCATTGCAGAGCTTATGCTATGTATGTTGGCTATTTAAGTTGATTTGCTGCAATGTTGGTGTCAGTTAGCTTCTGAGATCCCTTCCTATGATTTTGCCAGTAACTAGCACACTCACCTGTGTAAAGTTAATGAGCTAATATTACAAATATGAGTAAGTGTGAAAGTTGTCCCTGTGCTTCTTCATAGATTACAGACTGAGCCAAAACAAAGCAGGCTGGAAGAAATATATCTCTGAAAATAGTGTTAATACTTCCCTCACTCTTAACCCCTGAAAATCTAGAAGATCATAACATGAAGATTAGGATGAGATGTAACCATAATTTAGCTAGTATTGCTGTTAACGATTTACCAGAAATTATGTGAAGTCTTTAGCAATTGTTTTTTTCTTGAGTGTTCTGTGGGAAATAAACATGCTAATACTTCTTATTTGTAAGCTACCTTTTAGACAGTCAAATTGAAGTGGTCTTCAGTCACTTTGTCTTTTCATTATTATTATTATTTTTATTTTTTTTTTATTTTGTCATGTTAAAGGATTTTTAACACAGTCTGAAATCAGTTCAGGTCTCAACTTATGCTGGGAAAAGAAAATAAAAAAATATATGAAAACCAACTTTTTTTTTCTTTTTTAGGTTCCCAAATTTAGGGATTTAGATTTAGATTTGAGCAGAAGACTGTGGAAAAAAAAAATTACAAAAGTCGGGAAAATTGTAAGATTTTGAAACAGGAGAAAAAATAACCTCTGCAGTCCATTAACATGGACAAGTTAGAACTCCCATATGTCTTTTTGCACAATGAAACAAGGAAGTGAATGGAAGCATTAAGTGCAAGTAGCAATGGGAAGATACTGGAACACTTCATAAATTCTGAAATCATATTTGCCAATCAGGGCCAAAAGCATCTAGATTCAAAAAAGAAGATGGAAGTGGCTTCAAATGGGGATATGCTGAGGAGGGGAAATGCTAATTATTGGGACTGGCCATTGCTTGCTGCCTGGAATTTGAAGAGGTTGGAAAATGAGATATCTGCCAAAAGTAGACTGTTGGTAACTGTTGGAACAGGGAGCTGCTGGTCAGGGTTTTTCTCCATGGCATTCTGTATGCCTACCTGATCAATGGAGATGTTCAGAGTATATCACAGGCAAATCGATTAACAAAATTATCCTTATTTCTTGGTTCCTGAGACTCAAAGTATAGACAATCTTTGTCCAAAATATCAAAATCAACAGCACTCAAGTCAAGCTGCTTTCCCAAAATATACTAGACCATGCTTGCCTGACATGAAGAAGCACAAGAAAGTGAGAGATGGAGTGCATCATTTTTTTATCTGGGATGAATGCTGCAAAAGCGTTTGAGAGGTGAAACACTGGTGGAATATAATACCTACATTTTAATTTTGTTAAAGGACACAGGAAATTAAAACCATCCCCCGAAAATAGTTCATGTTTTAACTCATCTGTAACCAACAGTAAAGGTCCTTCTCTATATGAATCATTTCAGATTTATGAATCAGTGTTTGGAAGTTCAAATGACAGAAGTCTGCTCCCCAAATGACAATTTCTTGTGACACGTGGGTGTTTTCTTTAATGTACAGTATTGCTTCAAAGCTGACTATGAGTAGAGGAAATATTTGTAAAGCTAAGCTTCTGATAGCGTGATTAATACTTTCAGGTTGACACTGGAGGTAAGCATAACCAATAGTTAAACGTCTAAGGCTCCTGTATACATACAATATTCTACTACAGATTTTAACTAATCATTAAACAAAACAGAGCTAGAACATTGCTGTGAGCAAAATAATCTTTCTAACATGACTCTTAAACAACTCAGTAAATCACTTCTCAGTAATTTCTTTATCTAACTGGCTCAGTATCCTTGATAGATTCCTGATAGCCCTAAGAAACATTTGATCAGTGGGTTGCCTATGTGTATAATCTTTACTTATTTGCTACACTAGTTTATCTCATTTTTTCCTAACTGAAACCCCATTTTATTATTTCATTGTGAAACATTTTCACAGTGCAAAGGCTGAATTTATTAGACAGCTTAGACTCCTTCAGCCCTCTTAAGGGCTGATTGTTCTGTTGTGATTATGTGACAAATTATACCAGAGAAATACCTTTGCTCAGTACTGTATCTTTGCTAAAAAGCTAAATAGTACGGGAGCAGTCATGAATCCCTGTCTTTAAAATAAAAATATCATTTACACTCCTCATTACACAGGGAGGAGGGAGAAAAACTGGAGTGGGGTGGTCTGTGGGTTATAGTATTGTAGTTTACAAGTTGGCATGGCTGAAGCCTCTTAGGAGATAGCAGTTTTTTAAAAGAAGTGCCTAGATGCAATCAAAAGTCCCTGGTGGCTAAAATTCACAAAAAATATCTAAGCAGGTTTAACTCTTTGAGTGATTTAAGTAAGATTTTCAGCTACTACAGATCAAACAGAAGGACAGAGCTGTGGCTTTGTGCACATTGAGCGCATTTGACTTTACTCCTACATTTTCCTAATGACCACATGCTAAGTAAATAACTTAGAGTAGCTACCCCAAGGCACATCTCCTGTGTGGCAGGAGAAAGGTTAAAGGTGCATATAGTAGCTTCTGTCTTCTGTCAGTACTTAGGAGTTTACTTTCACTAAAATTAAACAAAATTGTCATCCAATTAATGGCCTGTGTTTCAGATTGCCTCTGGTGTTGTACTTGTTTTAGAATTAAATGTAACTATACCAATATACCAATACATGGTTGATCTGTGGCTCAAAGGAAATCATTTACTGGAAGACTGGTTAAGTCTGGTGAGTTTACTCCTAGAAAAAAAAAAAAAAATAATAATAATAATAAAAATCTGCATCATTTGAATAGTCTATTTTCAAAAGTACAATATCTTCCTAAAGTGATCTGGAAACAAAGTTGCACACACCAAATGCAAAGATCCTTAAAAAAATCATGGCTTCTAAAACTCAGAAGATCAGAACAAGAAAACATGTGACTATTATAGAACATTTTCCTGCACTTTTATGTCATTTAAAATAAACATTCCTAAAGTGCTATATTAGATTAGGAAAGTTAGAAAGCGATTAAGAACCTAGACTCATGTTTTAGGACATATCTTTATACTGGATAGATGTAGACTAGATAGTGGAAAATGCCCCATTAGGGGAAAATAGGATGCAAAATATACCTAGAGTTTCAAGTCAAAAATTCTTTATATCACCATTAATTACATTGCTGCCACTGTGAAGCTATTAATAGTATATATACATGTATATATATGGTAGCTAAATATCTACAGGAATATTTACTATTCTTTTGAAAGATAGTAGGGATGCTTAGGATTCAGTTAGCTAAAAATGACTTGTTCACGTAAGTACTAAATCAATCAGTAGAGGTTCTGACATGAAAAGTTGTTCCTGGACTAAGTGATTTTATTCGTTATCTCAAATAGGATTAAAAACTAAAAAATAATTAAAAAATAATTTTAAAAAATCAAACCCAGAAAGCCTGCTCTCCTTCATTCTAATTTTAGTCATTTTATTTTTAAGGTTCTTTTGTGGTATGTTTTGGTTCCGACCAAAGGAGAAGTTAATGGAAATCCTGAGTTGTTATGAAAAGAACAATGCCCCAAATCAAGCTTAAATTTCTAAATGAGGTTTGGAATCTAATGACAATTTTTCTAGAGCTTCCACTAAGTAGATTTCAATAGTGCTACCATCTGAATAACTCAGCCCACGTAATATATATATCTATTTCCAAGGGAAACCCACTAAATAGGTCATAGTGACCTATTCAGTGCTTTCATTTTTTTAGTTTAAATCTTATGTTATTTGCTCCTTTTTTCTTAAGAGCTATGCTTCAAACATCATGTGTTTATTATATGTGTCTATAATCACTCAAAAAGGTAGATTTTGTGCTTTCTGTTCCTTGAAGAATAATCTGGAAAATGCGAGCTGTAAAGACTCATGAACAGATAAAACACCCTTATATTAGTAAACAGTATTAATTAAAATGCAATAGCCAGCTCCTGATTTTGGACTGTCATGATTATTTTTTTTCTTCTTCTGTTGTGGAGAAGAAAACTAGCAAAAAAAATGATCCCTGTATTTTTAGAGTTGAACCTCTCTGCTTATTTTTTTGGGGGGGAGCATACAAATGCCGATCCCTATATGAAGGAATTTGCTACATGTCTGCAGCAGTTCACATATCCAGGAGATGCTATGTTCACAAGAACTGACAGTTAAGATTGCTTTTCAGGCTGTATCTTGTTGGTTCTGATGTTTGCTGATGGTAGAAAAGGAACCATGAAGGCTGAGATACAGGAAGGCTTGCAGATTGGTGGTGTTGGCAGAGGCTTAGGGAGCATGAGCACATAAGCAGAATGAGATAATGCTCATGCAGTCTGACCAAAGGTTACTAGTTGCCACCAATGCTTTATGCAAGGAATAAGTGGTTGCAACTATATAATTCTCTGTTGCCAGTTCTGTGCTAGTTGTAACATTCTCCCTTCATCCAGTGTTATTCACCTTTCACAAAAGATATAATTAGTAAATGTTGAATCTTGACCGCTGCCGCTGTGTCTGGCATTCATAGCATTGAATTCCAACATTATCCAAGCCAATTCTGCTTTACACTGACTATTGTAAATCTATATCTCTATATACACAGAAATAAGAAAAGGGAAGGGAAGGGAAGGGAAGGGAAGGGAAGGGAAGGGAAGGGAAGGGAAGGGAAGGGAAGGGAAGGGAAGGGAAGGGAAGGGAAGGGAAGGGAAGGGAAGGGAAGGGAAGGGAAGGGAAGGGAAGGGAAGGGAAGGGAAGGGAAGGGAAGGGAAGGGAAGGGAAGGGAAGGGAAGGGAAGGGAAGGGAAGGGAAGGGAAGGGAAGGGAAGGGAAGGGAAGGGAAGGGAAGGGTTTTCAGAGAAGTTACATGACGTTGTGTCAAAAAGACAAAAAACATTCAACATGATTTTAAGTGGGTTCCAGCTTTTACAGGTCTATTTCAGTTAAGACTTTCATTTCAAGGAACAGGCATATTTTAATTCTGACATATGGAAACCTTGTGCATCTGTACATTTATTCTTTGATTTAGTGCTGAAAAGATAGTGCCATAAGAATGAAAAAATAAACTTCTAAATAATAATAAATAAAAAAAGCAGCTCTCAGCTTAAAAGACCCACATATTGTTTTAATGTTGTAGGATGCAGAACAGAAAGTATTACCCATGTTCATTTTTAGTAAAATTATTATTATTTGTTTAAGAGAAAGTGCCCATTTCAATGTTATTTTGCCACAGGACCTCCTAATGAGGTCTGGGCTACAATGTGTTTGTACCTCTCCGGGTGTCATTCTGGCTTGCCTAATAAAATCTGCTCATATTTGTTATTTTCTTCTTACTGAGTGTATTCTGTAGCCACTTGCATTTTCCCAGCTTAAACTATACTGAAAATAATTGCCTGAAAAATTTTTAATATTAAGTGCCTGACTCCCTGAAAAATGCAAGGGTGTTTGGTACATCTATCTAGATGCTTTAAATAAATATCACTTTGTAAGCAAAAGCTCCAGAAGAAGCAACATAATAAGACCTATGATGTCACTTTTGGAGAGGAAGCATCTCTTGTGCAGTGACATATTCCAGGGAGGCCACAGTATCCTCTTGAAAGGAAAGTTAATAGTGGACAGAGCACAGCAGCTTTCCTGCAGCACCAGAAGTAAATAGATTAACAAGGAAATGCCAGACTCAAAGGAAATGATAATGTATGCTTTGATAATGCCAAACTTTGTTTATTGCAGCTAACCAAATACACCTGTAGTAGGAATTTAAAATTATTTTGAATATACTAATAGCTTCAAAAAAAAAAAAAAAAAAAAGATATACAGTATATACAGTATTTGCACTTTCATGTTTTCAGATATTTAAAAATAACAAAATTCAGTGTCATTTATTTTTCAATAGAAAATAAATGAAGTCTTTATATGTTAAAGTTATGGGTATTTTTCATTAGCTCTAAGATACAGTGTCTGTACTAGAATCCATTATCTAGTACATTTTGCTTTCCAGATAAAACTTTCAAATGCTTACATTTCGTTGCACGTTGGTTGATTGGATAATTTGAACATCAAAGGAACCTTTCATTTAATTTAAGCCGTAAAGTTGTCTTTTGCTTTATTAACTTTCGATCAATAAACAAGCAATTTGGAAATGTAATCAGGAAATGCTTCCAATTGGCTGACAATGTATCAAAGCCAGTGCTTGAAGGCAAGAGCAAGCTGTAACAAGCAGTTTATTACCAGTAGCTGTTACTGACATTAGTCAAAACCAAGAAAGATAAAATGGAATAAGAAATGTAATGCTGGAAGAGCCTTGGGCACTGTGTTCTCTTCTTCCTTTTGAAAACTGCAAGCCTGTCTTTGATATGATAACAAATATAAACTGTTTAAAAACACCAAATGCAGAAAAACTGAGACCAGCCTGTCATGGAGTTAATCCATTCTAGAGTGACATACAAATAGTGTAACATCCAGCGGATATATGTTATGGAAATATTTTGAATTGGATTTACATGTAGTGAGCAAATTGGAACTTTTGATTTTATGTGATATTGTAATGTGCATGTTCTCATATTAACTGAGTGTAATCCTATTTGAAGATAATGAGTTTTCAATAGGCTCTCCAGTCTGAAACTGCATCAGAATATTTTGATTTTTGACTGGAGAAGGTCCAAAATGGACTTAGAAAAAAAAACGCCTACCTCAGATTCTGGGGCACCCCTTATTCTGGAAAGGAATTTACACATTCCTTGGCCAACACATCACCCATAAAATTAACAGGGTGGTGAGTTTTTCTGTTTTGTTTTGACAGTGTGGTATTTATTTTGCAGCATGTTGTCTATAGCCCACAGCAGAACACTGGGCTGGATTTCCCCTCTATTTTATTGAGCATGTCACTCAAAACACCTTGCAATTATTTCACAATTATCTGTACATATTTTTAACTCAATTAAAGAAAGAGAAGGAAGGGAGGGAGGAAGGGAAGAAGGGAGGAAGGGAGGAAGGGAAGAAGGGAGGGAGGGAGGAAGGGAGGAAGGGAGGGAGGGAGGGAGGGAGGGAGGGAGGGAGGAAGGAAGGAAGGAAGGAAGGAAGGAAGGAAGGAAGGAAGGAAGGAAGGAAGGAAGGAAGGAAGGAAGGAAGGAAGGAAGGAAGGAAGGAAGGAAGGAAGGAAGGAAGGAAGGAAGGAAGGAAGGAAGGAAGGAAGGAAGGAAGGAAGGAAATGGTTAACGAATTGATTTGAGAAATGAGCAATGAGCATAGACTAATAGCTATAATTTTGCTGTTCTACAATAAAGTTGCAGTGACAACACAAAGGGATGTAGAAAGGAACAAAGAGAAAAAAATGTTTTGTCTGCTTTTAGAAAGTTATGCGTCTTGTCACACTGGGCATGCTGAGCACATCACAAAGTGTGCTGACACTAAAGTCACATATTTTATCAACTCAAAGAGAAGCAATATTTTTCTGTTACTCACTCATGAGTATAGAGAGAGGATTATTTTTCTGGTTCTTCCAGTTAATAGTTTTACAGGTCTTGTGAAAGTAGTTATTTCAATATTTTGTTATTATATATATTATTACAGTATTAAGTTATTGCAGTACTATAACCATAGATGTTCACAAAATATTAGTTGGTCTTAATTTGATCTCACTAGTACATTCCAATCATGCCTTAAAACTCCTTCATGTGTCGAGCATGTATACATATAACTACAATCACTACACTGAAGTGCATCACCAGAATCAGGCCTAAATGACATATACTGAAATCATTACACTGATAATGGTGATGTGAAGAGATCTTTTCAGTAATGTCTCATTTGTCAACTTAAACTAAAAAGAAAACTCATCTCATTTAGGTAATATCTCTGTTGTTACAAGATTTTGCACACCTAAAAGAATTCTGAAGATTAGCAGAACATCATACCCATCTGAAAGTCCGAGGAAAACACTGCAATCACCCCATCCACCAAAAACCATACCAAAAACCAAAGAAATACCAAAGGCCAGTTCAGTCTTTTCCTTGCTCATTTCCTTTTTTTTTTTTTTTAAATCACTTCAAAAGAAAAAAAAATAGAAAAGAAAAAACCTTTAAAAGTTAAAAAAAAAAAAAAAAAAGAACCAATAATGTTGCCAGAACTCCCATGTCTTTTATAGATCAACATAGTGTTTCAAAGGAGAACAGGTGTGAAATGAGGAGTATGGAAGTGTTATGATCTTCAATACATGTGGGTAGGTTAACAAAAACAGTAAGCATGGCTAACACTGAAAAAGAGACAGGAAGAAATGTTGCCCTTTATGTGTGTTAGAAGATCACGTAATTTTGTCCCCACCTACTTTCCACGTGCTTAATAGGATACCTGAGAGTGAAAGAATTTGTTGTGAAATATGAATCATTGATATTACCCTGCTCTGCAGAAAAAGAGGATACTTCAGGGCAAGTTGCACTAACCAAAACATGGATATGAAAATTATTCTAAGTGGACTCTGGAACCACAGTTCCTTTCAGAATTCCCATATACAACAGCTTTCTCTGCCTTTGCATTTTTATACATTTTTTCTAAACAAGATCATTTTATAATTTTATAAATCTGTAAAATGATCAATGATCTAAGAGTTCTGCTTAATATCCTCAAAAAATATGCTCAATCAACCATTTGAACATGAATTATCTAAACCCATGACTTTAAAAAAAGACCTATAAGCTCTTCTTGGGTGCTCTTTGTATTGTGTGTGTCTGTTAAATCTTTGCCATGGTGTAATGAATAATTTTGAAACAAATATTCATGTAGACATGTCTGCTATAGGATCTGTAACAGCAACCTGAAATGCAGTTAGAGCCTGGCCCTGTGATCATTGTTATAGGAAGATAATGGACCCATCATGAGAGAAAACAGTTGCACTTATATGCTGTGGAAAAAAAAAAAAAAAAAGTTGCATTCTGGAAGACAGAGATATCTATACTGACAAGCATAAAAACAGAACACTATACAAGACTTACTTCCAGGGGGGAATCAATAATAGTCCA
Organism: Anas platyrhynchos; assembly: GCF_047663525.1. Lineage (NCBI taxonomy): Eukaryota > Metazoa > Chordata > Aves > Anseriformes > Anatidae > Anas > Anas platyrhynchos. The sequence goes on from NC_092587.1 coordinate 27,492,648, forward strand.
GTCTGTTAAACACCACAAAATAAAAAGTGAAAGAAGATGTTACGTTCTTTATAAACAGTTGATGGAAATTAACACTAAAGAAGGAGAAGAGTTGTAGCACCATATTAGCATACGAAAGATAGGCATAATCCATCAATGAACAAATTCAGTCTGGAATTCAGAGAATGGTGCAAAACCATCATAACGAATGGGCACTGAAACACCAGCCAAATGTAGTAATGGGGAAAAGAAATCTACCTGAATGTAATCTGCTTCTTGATGTGTTTTAAAGCAATCTTAACTGAGGCTCAGCTCTAGATTGCATATCCACATGCAGGAAAGACACCTAAACTTTCACTGCAACCAGTGCAGATCTGGGTTTTGACTCAGTTGATTCTAGCATAATTTGAGATAACTTAGAGCAACCCATTTGTCCTCCAGAAGGATATTTTCTCATGGAGTTCCTATATCACCCTTACAAACCTTTGTCTTAATGTCTTAGATAGGACATCTCAAATGGAAATAGGTGCTTAAGTTTAGGTAACCATATGTAGTCTGTTTAACTGACATCCTGCCCAGATTGAATTGACTGCAGTAGCAGTTCAGCTAATTCTTACATAGACCGGAAAACAGAAACCTAAATATTGAACGGAATCCCACCCACACCATGATTTTTCTATAGCTAAAAATAGATCACATGATTCTAGATTCTGATCATTCTGATTTATGCTTTAGACCTCACACATTGATGCATTCAATTTTAAACATTAAAACTCCATGATTGCAGGTGTTTTAGAATACTTATATGTGTGGGTTTTGTTTTTTTTTTTGGTTGTTGTTGTTGTTTTGTTTTGTTTTTGAAAGCACTTCCAAGTTCACTTTTGCTTCCCCTCCAGTTCAAGTAAAAGTCTTGCAGGTGAATGCACACAAAGCCAAGCAAATCATACACAAAAACTTGTTGCATTGGGTTTAACATAGGGCTAAACTTAACTTTCACATCTGTGCTAGCTTGGGCTTTACCAGTTTGGAAATTGAGAAAAGTAATTTAGGTCATCCTGAAAAATACAATGTGGGCATGATCTTAGAAATATATATAACAAAATTCCCATAATAATATTCCCATATTATGCTGTCCTTTCTCTGGCAGAAATGCGGGAGCAGCCACATGAGTAGATTATGATATTTTTACTAATTCAGAACACAGCTGCATTTTAGGTCACTAGCTGGGTAAATACTGCAAAAGTCACTTTTTTTCTTTTTTTCATGCATATAAAACTGTGAATGAAGAAAAAGTGCTCAATGAAGTTGTATGAAAAACATAACCCAAAGTATAACTCATTCTGTAATCTCACAAGCTCAGAAGTGATAGTGTTGGTACAACAAAGACATTTTCAAAACATTATGTGAAATGATGCATTATGAGGAAAAAAATATGACAGTTCTTGGTCAGAGACCCACTCAGCTAAATCTTAGATTATTGCAGTTAGTCTGTAGCATCAGTGTTCCCTAACAGAGGAATATTTCTATTCTTATCTAATCATCAGCATTGATTTGTAACAGATTATACATTACAAAATTCTCTATAAATATATTATTTTAAGAAGTCATTACAATGTCTATCAAGATTTCAATATCGAATTTAATAACCACGTCCATATTTACAATAGAAATTCAATTTCAAACCCAACACATCTCAAAAACAAAACCTAAAACTGTTTAACACCTTCATCAATCACTCGTCTCTTTGATGTAGATCTGATACACCACCCCTCTGCATTGGGGGAAGCATTCAACATGGAATGTAGAAAATGGTTTCCAAATGCTATGTTGAATTGGGGAAGGAATTTCGTGAGTCAGCAATACCTTCTGGCACTAAATAACTTTATCTGTACATTGCAAGATCATCAGCAACTGAGTCATTTAATATGAACCATAGCCCTTCATAAGACTGTTTCTATGCTTCCTTGGTCAGGATAAGACTGTGTAGGCAGTCAGGACCAGTGTGCACATCAGAAACCAAAGTGCCAGGGAACAGTGGGAGCCTGGCTGCTCCACGGACAAAAGTGAACCAACAGCTGAGGGTAAGCCCAGCACAGGCACTGTGACTGTGACACCAGTGACTGCAGTGATGGGTCACCATCCCTCAGCACCAGGGCAGAGATAAATAGAATCGTAGAATATCCCTATTTGAAAAGAACCCACAAGTCCAACTCCTGGGTCCACACAGGACCACCCAAAAAAATCAGACCATGTGTCTGAATGTTATCCAAATACTTCTAGAACTCTGTCAGGCTCAGTGCCATGGCCACTTCACTGGGGAGCCTGTTCCAGTGCCCAATCACCCTCTGGGTGAAGAACCTTTTCCTGATAGCCA